>NC_080676.1:71670990-71986054 GCF_030445035.2 Dasypus novemcinctus
GAGCCTCAGTTCCTAAATGAGGCAAGGAGACAAGCTGCTCACCCAAGCAACTTCCCTCTGGATAGGTCTTTGGTTCTATGGCAACAGGCTCAATACCAAGACCAAAGAACATAGCAGCAAATGTAAGATCTTTGGGCGGGGAGCAGCTTCCATGCCTAAGATATTCAAACTCTGAAAAAGCAAAATGTTCTAGGAAGTTCAGGGGCCTTAGGAGTTAAAGAGTGAAGCTGATGAAAAGAGCAACCAAATAAGAAAATGAAAAGACCATCCACAGAGTGGGAGAAAATATTTAGAAAGCATATATATGATAAGGATGTAATATCCAGAATATATAAAGAACTGTTACAAATCAACAACAAAAAAACAAGCAATCAAATTTTAAAACAAGCACACGACTTGAGGAGACATTTCTTCAAAGAATATATATATACATACATATATATATATGGCCAATAGGCATGTGAAAAGATGCTTGACATCATTAGCCTTAGGGAAATGCAAATTAAAAACCACAATATTGTACTATTTTACACTTAAAGAATGTCTTTTTTTTTTAATGGAAAAAAGTATGTGCTACTGAGGATGTGGAGAAATAGGAATCCTCATACATTTTTGGTGGGGATGTAAAATGGTATAGCTGCTATGGAAAAGAGTTTGGCAGTTCCTCAGAAAGTATAGAACTACCATATGACTCAGCAATCCCACTTCTAGAGTGTTGGAGAGTGAATCACATCCCCCACAAAAGGCATGTTCAGGTCTCAGCCCCTGGTGCTGTGGGTGTGGAACCATTTGTAAATAGGACCTTGGAAGACTGAGTGAGGGTGAGCCCTAACCAATACAGCTGAAGTCCTTATAAACAAAGGAAATTAAACAGGGAGAAGCCCCAGGAGCAGCCAGAAGCTGGAAGTCAAGGGAACCCAGAGGAGAAAGAAGAACATGCCGCCTTGTGCATTGCCATCTTGAAGCCGGGGAAGTGTAGGATCCCTCTAGGTTCTTGGCTATGTCGCACAAAAGAATTTAAGAATATGCCAGTTTAGTTAGGCCAGTAAAAAGAATTTATTGGAAAATGGGGGGAAAGAACAGAGCTTGCTGAGAAATGAGAGAGAAGGATGGAAATACACCCTGAGATTTGATGCGGGCTCCTCTAGGCAGAGGGACATTGGGCTTGTGTGGTCCCCTTTTAAGCTGTTAATTATTTCTCCCCTTGCTAATGCTAGGCGGAAGGGCCCCACTTGTTATTGGTTAGCCCGCCAATGGTGGAGGTCAATGGTGAGGCCTGTTTGGAATATCCAGGGCCTCCCCTCAGGCCAGGAATGAGTTCCAACTGGGACCTCAAGGTCAAGGCCAACGTCTTGGCAGAGTCTCATGGCCATGTAGTCTATCGGCCATGCTGTCTGTTTGGCCAGCAGCCTTCCCCCTTTCACTATACTAACCTGCCTCAATGTGACAGAAAAGCCAAGGAACCCCAGAGATTGCTGGCCAACCAGAAAATACAGACCCCAGGAGGAAGCGAGCCTTTTAGTCTTTGAAGTTGTGAACCAATAAATTTCTGTCCCTAAGGCATCGTACTAGATGGTATTATTTTAGCAGCTGGGAAACTAAATAGTATATGCCCAAAAGAATTGAAAGCAGGGACTCGAATAGATAATAGAATAGAGGCATTATTCATCCATTAATCAATGGATGGATAAATAAAATGAAGTATATACATACAATGGAATATTATTCAGCCATAAAAAGGAATGAAGTTCTGATATATGCTACAGCATGGATGGATATTGAAGATGTCATGCTGAGTGAAATAAGACAGATACAAAAGAACAAATATTGTATGACCTTGCTTATATGAAATAGCTAGAATATGGAAATTCATAGAGTCAGAAATTAGAATACATGTTACCAAAGGTAGGGTTATGGTAGGTAATGAGGAGTTAAGGCTTAATTGGCACAGAATTTCCGTTCTGGTGATGGAAAAATTTGATAGTGGATGGTGGTGATAGTAGCACAACATTTTGAATGTAATTAACACCATTGAATTGTACACTTGAAAGTAGTTAAAATGGGAAACTTAGGTAGTACATATGTTATTTGAATCAAAATTTAAAAAACATGGAATAGTACAATGCAAAGAGTGAACCCTGATATACACTATGGACTATAGTTCATACTATAATTATAGTAATATTTTTTCATCAATTGTAACAAAGATACTATACGAATGCAAAATGTTAATAATAGGGAAAACTGTGTATGAGAGGAAGGGAAGGTATATAAGAACTATTATACTTTCTGCATGAATTTTCTGTAAATCTACAACTGTTCTAATTTAAAAAATAAAAAATGAAACAAGCAACCAGAGCAGGTTACTCCTATAAGTGACCAGGCAAATGCTAAAACAGGGAAACAGATGTGGCTCAACCAACTGGGCTCCTGTCTACCGTATAGGAGATCCAGGGTTTGATGCCCAGGGCCTCTGGTGAGGGCAAGCTGGCCCACGTGGAGGGCCGACCCACACAGGAATGCCATCCTGCAAAGGAGTACTGCCCTGTGTGGGAGCGCTGCCCAGTGCAGGAAAGCCACCCTGCACAGGAGTGCTGCTTGACGCAGAGAGCTGGCACAGCAAGATGATGCAACAAGAGACACAGAAGAGAGAAAAGAAGAAGATGATGCAGAACAGGGAGTTGAGGGGGCCCAAGAGAGTAATAGCTTCTCTCCAGTTCCAGGTCCAGGATTGGTTCCTGGAGCCGCCTATTGAGAATACAAGCAGACACAGAAGAACACACAGTGAATGGACACAGAGAGCAGACAATGGGGGGACTGGGGCAAGAGGGAGAGGAGTAAATAAAATAAATCTTGAAGGAAAAAAAAAGCTAAAACAGGGATCTCAAATTCAAATGTGCCTGACTAAAGGGCACAGTGACACTTCCAATGCCAGCCAAGAGTTGCCAGGTAGGAATACAGATACAGTGCAAACCTTTCATTGTTTCATGAGAATTGGAAATCTAAATATTTGTGTGAAACATCCCAGGTTTTAAACATTGGAAACAAATCCAAAGATTTTAAAACCCTCTCATGCCAAACAAAATGTGTCTGCTAGCCATATACTCTCCAAAAGCCCTGATTTGCTAATTCTGTGCTAGCATCTTCTGGAATAGTTTGTATCTATTCTTGCCTTAAACAATTCCAGAGGAACTGTTGGCTGGTATCCCTTGGGAGCACAGAGCAGCAGTGACCTGCCTGTACCATTGCAAGTCAACAATACTTTGCATCACATCCCATTTTTCTGTCCATAGCCTTTGAAATTGGACCCCTGGACAAGGGCCAGCATGCATACCCAGTTCCCACTCTGTCTGCTTGAAAACAACCTTCTCCAGCGAGACAAACAGCAGTGGGAGAGGAAGAGCAATTTGGCCTTGCTAGTAGGGGTTATTTTTTCCTGCCATCATTCCTACTTTATTGGATCACATAACCATTTTTATTGTTAATTTAAGTACAAATTAATTGCTGTATAAATGAGTGAAAACATAGATGAATGTTCTTCCCATTACGTGAAACTTAAATGGCAATTATACTCGGCTTTGTAATCCAATATAGCAAATATTAGTGCAGCTATGGCGCGTTCCTTGGCCCACCTCACGGCTAATGGGAAGAATGGATGTCCCTGGAGACTGCCGTCTACCTGGGAGGAAGGTGCTGTAAATTCCAGAGCCTCCATGCCTGTGTCTACTGAGTTTCCTCTTTTCAAGTGTGAGCAAATAAGTGTAATAGAGGATTTGATACTACTCTTACATACTGTTTTTTTTTTTCCTGTAAAGGAGTTCTGATCACACCCTTGTGATTCTGTACTTTGTGATTCTGTACTTACTCTTTTCTTCTGAGCCACATGTGAAATATCAGTCCTGGAAGGCAATTTGCACCTTCCACTCGTCCCTTCTTGTCTAGGCAACACCCTGGCCCCAGCCTGGTCCATCAGGATCTGCTCACACTGGGCTGGAATTGTCTAGAGATTTGGCTGAGTCTCCTCCAATCGGACAGTAAGCATCTTGAAAGCAGAGATAGCATCTCACCCTTCTCAGCATCCCCTGCTCACAGCTCAGGTTGTGGCACCTGGTAGTGGGTTAGACAGTGATGCTTAGAAATTAGACAAGTAAATCTTGTGGGCCCCTTTATCTCTGATGGCAGGAGCTCCTGAGCATATCCTCTCTACATGGTCACCACACAAGAAATTTCCTCTTTTGTGTCACAGACTTTTATAATTTCCTGCCTAAATTTGTCATCTGTCATGTTACAGAAAGCCAAAATAGCCACCTAGAAATATTTCCTTAGTTTCCATTTGCCAAATCAATCCCATCCCCCCGCTTACAAATATTATATAATTACTTTCTAGATCAAATGAGAAGATATTGTATGCATAATAGAATTGCTCTGTATTATTTTTTTTTTAAAGAAAGGAAGAAAGTCACTTGGTGAACATTGGTCAATACCAGACTTAAGATTAAATCTAGCAAATATTTTTTCCTTTTCCCCTTGAGAGAGCTTCACTAAAGCCTGTTTTGAAGTTTCTATGATGAAATTTTAGATTCTCATCACAAAGAACTAAAGGTTAAAGTATTCTGTTAGTAGTTTTCTCTAAACACTGTAGACATTTGAGAGCCTATTTAGAATTCAGAGAATTTCTGACACATTTGCTGGAAATTTTCTTAGTCTGCATACTTCACATTCCAATAAGAGAGTCCTTAATTTTGCATCAAAAGTGTTTTAAAGCATCAGTTGTAAACTTTCTTGTAGTTGTTCCTGATTTCCTTATAAAGGATTTGTGTTCAATGGACTTTTGCTATTTTCAAGTCTATATAGAGCCTACTACAGTGACTTACACTCAATGTTTGTTGACTAAATGGATGAATGAATTAGATGGATGTCTCTTGAGCAAAGGTAACAAGCATTCATTTATTTTAGAGTTCTTTCTTTGATGATGCTGATAGAATTCATAGATTTAGATTAATAGAATGTCAAAGATAAAATAACCCAGAAATATCTAAACTGGTTCAATGATTTTTACTTTTCAGATTTAGAAAGTGAGGCCCAGATACAGCAAGTGAGTGCCCCTCAAATCACCTGGAACCCTCAAGGGGAATTTCAGGAATTTTACCAAGTATGACCCCTAAGGCTAGCATGGGGTTCTGTGGCAACTGAACATGGGCTTGGGCTCCTCCCCCCCTCCCTCCCTCTCCCCCTCTCTCCCTCCCTCCCTTCATTCTACCTTTGTGAAATTCTTATAAACTAACGGGGATTCCGTAGTATGTGAAATGACTAGTTCATCAGAGGTCTTAAATACCTCCTGGACCTCCTCTTCATCTACTAGTTACTACGGTATTTAATGTTTGGTATTTGCTGTATCAGAGACCTCCAGAGGGGTCAGTGACAACACATGGGCAGTGGAAAGAAGCTCTGGGTCCCGTGCCAGAGGACGCACTGGCAACTCTGGCTGCCTAGAGGTCCTGAGGGAAATCAGCTGCCCAGCCCTGTCCTCGTCCCTACAGAAGCGGGAGCTCCTGTCCTAACTTCCTCACTGGAAGCTGGAGGAGCCAGTGAGGTTGCCAGTGTGAAAACGTTTTAGAAGGCATAAAGCACTGCAAGCGCAAGGGGTTAAGACTGCTCTGCTCGGCGTGGTGTCTTACTCAGGGCTAAGGTAAGCGAGCAGATTCCAGGGGGGTGGGGGTGAGGGGCCTGCAGAGCAACAGTGGGCTACTCTGCCTCTTTGCTCAAGAACTAGAAAATACTGGAAATTTAACCTTCTGAGGCTCAAACCAGTGGTTCACAACTTTTTCCAGGGCAAGTCCTCCATTTCATCATCAAAATATTTCCCACATCCAGCCCCCACATAATAGCATTTATACTTTATTTGTTGATTGAGAAAATACATATTAATAAAAAGCAATTATGAATTATGATGACTTTTAAAAATGTTTATATTTTATTAATTGCCACAGCATATTAATACTTTTGACAAATATGGGTGCTTGATAAAAGCAAGTCATATTAGTTATTAGCCTCCAAGCATTCATGAATTGGCTGACTTCTCACAATAATTCCCCCTGCTCTCAGATCAGGGAATTCCTGCATTAAACCATAAAACACAAACATAATGGGATGGATCAAATCCAAGTAATACTATCACCTTAAGTGGCCTCTGGCCTTCAGGGAGAAGTCAGACTTTACTGATGATGCTAACATACGCAGAGAAAGAAAATGTTGATCATGAGAAGGGTTGGTTTCCACCGGAAGTCTGGTAAAGGTAGCTCCACCAGGTGAGCTTGGCAGCACCCTCGAGTACTGCCCAAGGAAGCTGTGCTTGACCTAGAGACTCAGTTCTGGGGGTACTTAGCAGCATGAGAACCTTGTAACTAACTCCTTACCTTCTCAGGGCTCTGCTGCACATCCTTATTGCCAGCACAGCATAGCCAGACGCCCCAGGAGTCACATTTCATTCAGAGGCATGCCTGGCTGTAGATCACATAACCGTCCTAAGAGCTTAGGTAAGGGGAGACCGGCCCTGAGTGAGGGCTGCCCACAGTCTGCTGACAGGGTGGGCCTCCGAGCTGCACCTTGGGGCCTGGGAGCAGCCGTCCTACTGGCACGCTAGGGGCACACCTTCTTTCTGTAACACCAGTGAACCAGTGTCTCTCAGCCTCAGCACTATTGACATTTCAAGTTGGATAATTTGTTGTGGGGCTGTCTTGTGCATTGTCGGATGTTGAGCAGTGTCCTTGGCCTCTATGCACTAGCTGAAAAAGCCAGCATAGCTTAAATATTGAAGCTTGCTACTGAACCTTTGTAAGCAAGGGTTAATTAAGATTATATAGATGTCTTTACATTATAAAAAAATAGCAAAATGTTAATATCTTTTTTTTTAAAGATTTAGTTATTTTTTAATTTCTCTCCCCTTCCCCACCCCCCACCCCAGTTGTCTGTTCTCCGTGTCTATTTGTTGCATGTTCTTCTTTGTCCAATTCTGTTGTCAGCGGCACAGGAATCTGTGTTTCTTTTTCTTGCATCCTCTTGTTGTGTCAGCTCTCCGTGTGTGCGGCGCCATTCCTGGTTAGGCTGCACTTTCTTTCACGCTGGGCGGCTCTCTTTACGGGGTGCACTCCTTGCCCACGGGGCTCCGCTATGCGGGGACACACCTGCGTGGCCTGGCACCCCTTGAGCGCATCAGCACTGCGCATGGGCCAGCTCCACATGAGTCAAGGAGGCCCGGGGTTTGAACCGGGGACCTCCCATGTGGTAGACGGACGCCCTAACCACTGGGCCAAGTCCACTTCCCTGTTAATATCTGAAACTGCTGAAAATGCTTGGATTTAGCTTGGACTTGCTATTATGATGGTCATTCTAAACAGGTTTCATCCCTGTTTATGGTTACACAAAACTTAGCCTCTCCCTTGCGTATAACCACATTTGACATCCATGTGGAAAACCTCATGACTGACCTCTACTCCACTTTCCAATCCCAGAAGCTTGATCTCTGATCAGGATTATAATCTTGAAACTCACTCTGGTTTGGTACCCATCCTACCATGTTCAACCCCTTAATGCTTATTAATGAAGGAACATGTGTCCAGATCTACCTCAAGTATTCATTAGCATGCCGACAGTATAAAATATTAGAATTTCTGAAGTTTGGGGAGGCTGATTTGGGAGTGTACATCTCTAGTCTCCCACTGGCAAATAAATCCTCTTTTCCTTCCCAGCCTAGTTCCGTGTGTCTGTCTATTCTGCCGAGTGGAGGGAATGAAGAACCCAGCTGAGGACCACTCTAGCTCCTCTTCAATTCCTGGATGCTCAGTACATTAAATTTACATGTAGTGTTGCCTTTGACCAGAATTCTTGAAAAATCAATTTCAAAGAGCTTGTGGTTAATTTAGAGAATACAATCAAGCTCCACTTCACTATAATGCAAAGGAAATAGGGATTCTGGGCAACCACGTGAGCGGAAACCTTACTTTGATCACCTAGTGATTCAAGAATCATCCTTCGTAAGATCCACTGCTCACATTGTAAAAGTGTAGTAGGGATAGATTGGACTGACCATGGAGTCCCAGGGGAGTCCCTGGAAGCTGTTTGACATTTCGTTGTTTTAAAAAATAAATCTTTGATTTTTGTTGTTGTTGTTATTTTCCTTATTATTTACCCCTTCCATATAAAAGGAGGGAGGAAGGGAGGGAGGTAGGGAGGAAGGAAGGAAGGAAAGAAGGAAGGAAGAAAGGAAGGAAGGAAGGAAAAAAGAAAATTCCTGTCATTTGAGAAATCCCATTAGTTTTTGTGCTGATGAATTGAGGATTTTTGCTGAAATGGTTCAGCTTTTTCTATAGGATTCTTCCAGTGGAAATTCCTTCATCTGAGGGAAGCATTTTGACCACACTCAAACCCATCCACCCCCGGGTGGAGGGAACCGCTGCTCTACCCACCTGGTTGTGCTCAGGTGTCCTTTGTCAGAGCGGGGCTTTCCCCTCCGGGCACACTCCTGCCCAAGGCCCCCAAAGCCCCCACCCGCTGTTCCAGGCCTTCGGGTGTCCAGGACTCGTGCTCAGTGGGGTCCGCTCTCACCCACCTTCAGCGCCAAGGATTCAGGGGTCTTCTCGCCCTCCTCCCCGGCCCAGCAGCCTCTTCCTGCTCCCCCAAGCCCTGCTTTTTTCTTGTCCTCGGCAGAGGAAATTCTGGTTCTACAAGCGCACTCCTGAGCCCTGAGGCTGGCCCGGCTGTGGTTACTGTATTTCTTCTTCAGTGCAGCCTGGGCACAGCAGAGTGAAAGGGAAGGACACCGATTAATTCCTGGAGGTATAATCCTGTCTCTTGTTTTACCAACTATGTGAGATGGACACGAAGACGGAGAGGGATTAGCAATCGAGGTCGCCCGCCCAGAAAGTCCCCTTCCCACAAGGAGCTGCTGAGGCACAGGAATCTCTGGATGGCTGGGACCTTGAACTCCATTTGTTAGTCTTTTCTTGCTTGAGGGGAAAAAAACTGCCTGGCTTTTTGTCTATAGTATTAGAGACGCTCTTTTGCTGCCCTGGGATTTAAAGGGCCTAAGGATCTAAATTGCCCTGGTGGAACACCTGCAGGCAAGATCAGTGGTTGCCAGAGCCAGGAGGCAGGCAGCCTAGCCCCAACTCCAGGAGCCCCCTGATGAGAAAAGTGGAACCCACCACAATGGCAGCTGCTCTCCACCTGCCACGGCCTCCACTGACCAGCAGGAGAGGAGGGGAGCCGGTTGCTGCTGTGCGGGAGGATACACGCTAGCAATAGAAGTGCCATTTTTTCTCTCCCCAGTAGGAAGGGCTGGGTGCCAGCCCTTATGGTGCCTAAGTGCAGAAAAGCCACCTGAAATGGCAAGGGAAGCACCCATGGTTTTTAAGTCTCCACCCGGCCCCTCAGCGGGTGCCTTTGTTGGTGGCACAAATGGCACAGCGCTATTGCTGCAGCCCTGCTCTCGGGGGCACTGCTTTCCCCCAGTAAGGACAAGTAAGGGGACAGAATTTATGACGCCTACTTGGTGCCAGATACTGTATATATATTATCTCATGTAGTCACCTCAATAGCCATATGAAGAAGGAGGCATTTTGTGCCCATTTTACAGATGAGGTAATGAAGGCTTAGAGCTGTTAAGGAACTTTCCTGAAGTCACCCAGCTAGTAAGACCTTGAGTCTTTATAGAAAGGGATTGGTCTGGAGCCCCTGAAATGCTTTCTAGTTCACACACTGCTCTCTCTGGGAAGATGGTGAATGAGCAGTGACCCATACAATAAAAAAAAAAAAAAAGAAATCACTGATGAAGACAGGAACTCTGTCCGACCTCCTCAGACAGGAATGCAAGAAAAGGGCTTTGGTCTCGGTGGGTGTCTTAAAATGGCTCTGGAATTTCTCAGAAATGCAAATTCTCTGGTACCACCTCAGACCTACTAAACCAAAAACTCTGGGGCCGGCCCAAACCTGTTTCAACAAGCCCTCCAGGTGATTCTAATGCTTGCTCAGGTTTGAGAATCACTGGCCTATAATATTTACAAATTGCATATCAGTACAGGCTTAGAATATGTGCTACTATTTTGAGATTTTTAAAAAATCTCAAATCTGTTTCTCATCTGTAAATTTTTAAGCCACCTTGTAACCGAGTGTCAAGAATTAAATAATTATGATTATTCAACCATTATATAGATGCCTTTTATTTCCAGTATTTTATAAAATAGCCAAAGATGAATATCTGAAATTATTGACACTGGCTAAACCGACCTCACCGTTTGTATATGGTCATTTTCAACTAAAAACTTGCCTTGTGATGATTATTCCAGACAAATCTTACCTTTGTATATGGTCATTTCTACCTGCTATTATGATGATTATTCCAGATTGATCTTACCCTGTATGTGAACATTTCTACTGAAATTGTAGTCATTCTGCCCTCCTCTGTTTGAAATCAATAAGAAAAACCTTGCAAATGACCCTTGTTCTGTAGCCTCCTATCCCCAGAAACCTTGACCTCTGATAATTATTGAATTGTGGTTGTAATAATTTTGCGACTCACCCGGTTTCATACCCACCCCCATCTTATTCGGGCCCTTAATGTTTATTAATGAAGGAACCTGAGCCAGCTCCACCTCCATTACTCATTAGCATAAACTGCTAAACCAGGATATTATAAAGCTACAGGGATTACTGCAGTCCCAGGAGGCAGTTTTGGGGCCTGCAGGCCACTGTTCTCCTTTGCAATGCACAAGCAAACTCTTTCTTTGAAATCCTGAAGTCTGAGGAATTAGTCTTTAATGAAGCGCAGCAGGCAAGAACCGGCTTTTACTGGGTTCCACCCTTGTCTATTTCCCAGTTGCCACTGGCCCCAAGATGGTGGGAGGGGTAGGGTGCTGGAGAGTCAGTGACGCCTCCGAATCCACTCTGGAGGTGAATGGCACACCAAGGGGTGGGTGGTGGTAGCTAGAAAGAAGAGACCTTGCTCCCCGGGCCTGCAGGAAGGGAGAGGGCAAAAGGTGAGTCTGGGGTGGGTGGGAGGAGCTCTGTTCGGGAGGCCTTCTGCGCTCCTCCCTGCCGCCGGCCTGCGTGGCCGAGAGTGAAGAGCGGCGCTCAGCCCCACATCCGGTCGGAAGTGCAAGTCTGGAGCTGCTGGCTGGGGATACTGCAGCTGTTCAGGGGATCTGCACAATTAGAATTCTCCTAGCGCTCGGAGCCCGCAGGAATCCAGTCACGTGGTGGACGTGGTGCCTGGGGGAGATCAGTCTGAGGGGGGAAGCTTTCCTCCCCGCAGAGACATCCTGCTTTGGGCACTGCTGAGCTTTTGCTCCCAGTAAACCAAACCACCTGAAGGAAAAGGCTCGAAATGACTGAAGCTGGGTTGCTGAGGGGCGTGGGTGGTGACTGTGGAACAAAGGGAATCAGGATTTTGCCAGTTTACTCTTTATGTGGGGGCCCCTTTGAGGGATACCTCGCCCTCCCTTATTACATTTTCCTCTTTACCACAAGGCTGCCTTCTCTCCAAGCATGCTAGGATTTGGCTCCTGGATAATTTAAGGACTATAGCTTTAGGGAAATCACTTCTCTCCTATCCTGCCCTCCTTGCGAGGAATATGTAATCAGTAGAGAGGGCAAAAACTTTCATGAGAATTTCCCCTATCGAAACCAATGCTCTCTTATTTTTGAATTTAGGGGATTGAAGAAAGGCCAGTTTCTCTCTTCCTTATTTATTTTCAATCTCCTGATGGAAATGCATTCCCTAGTCATTTATGCTCCTATTTATTGTATAAATCTCTGAGATATGCTCCCTTTAGCCCATTTCATTCCCCACTACCAAATGAAACACTCCACCCAGGATCTGCCCGATTTGAGCCTCCCCTGACCCACTTGTTCTTATTACCGATGAACCTCCCTCCACACCCAGGAACAACAGCTATTTCCTGAGGGAATCTGATTCTTCCCTGTGATTTCCAGTTTGTTCTGTATTGCTTTTTTCCTCCCTAAGAGAAATTCACATTCTTGTCAAAGATCTTTTGTTAGAAATCACTGCTCTCCTATGTAATCGACAATAATGTTCTCTCAAAACCCCTGCTCTGCTATCAGCAGTCACTGTTTTCCTATTGGAAATTACTACTCTTCTTTTAGAAGTAACTGTCCTAAGAAAAATTACCACTCACTTCAGAAATCCTTGTTCTCTTGTCAGAAATCCACTAAAATCCTGTCAGAAACCACAATATTCTGTCAGGAACTTCTCTTTTCCTGTCATAAACCCTGCTCTCCTGCAAAATTCCCTCTCCTGTCAAAATTCCCTGGTCTCCTGTCAAAAATTCCACCCTCCTAATAGAAATCCCTGTTTCCTGTCAGAAATCACGACTTTCCCATGAGAAACTACTGCTCCTTGCCAGATCCTTCTCTCCACAGGGTAGTCAGAGTTGTTTATCATCTTTTGACATTGGTAACTCTCCTGTTACTTTCTCACTGGGAGAGAAGGCCTGGCTGTTTGCACCTGTCTCCTGCATCTCTTGAAGCACAGTGCTGGGTCCAGGAGTAGCCTGGGGCTGAGGTGTGGACACAGCAGTGGGGGAGTCCAAGGTCTCATGTACCCCTCCTGGGCGATTCCAGACAAGTTGTTTTCACTCTCTGAACCTTTGCTTCCTATCTTTGTTAGGAGTGATAATATCAGCTGCTCTTCCTGCTTCCCTGTGTTCTTTAATTTAGATCAATGACATTCTGACTTTCAGAAAGTTGCTACCTTGTTTGAGCCAAACTCTCACTTTCTGTAATTTTCGCTTGTGGTTGCCCAACAGAACAAATATAATACTCTTCCATACCACAGCCTTTCAACCCTGCCTCTAATTCTCTTACCCGGTAGAAACACCCTTAGTTCCCTAATATCTAGATTAAAGCTGCTTAGTTTTTGTATGACATGGTTTCCAGACCTGTTGCCAGCCTGGCACCCCCCCTTCCCCCATACATGTTCTACTTTGTTTGGGTCTCCCTCAGAGCATGGTCTGAGCAGCTCAGAAAAGAGCAGAATTATTACCTCACTCCTTCTATTAACACGGCTCAGACTGGGTGAGCTTTTTTTTTTTATCTCAGACCAAATTTGCCATTTACTGTGTTGAAATTATCCAACCAGAAGCCCATTTATCCAATTCATCCTTTTTTTTTTCCATTAGAGGTTTGTAACTTAAAAAAAAAAAAAAAGGATTTACACATCCTTTTAGAGTAATTCCAAAATACTTAATTGTTTGGATTTTTAGGGAATTTATTGTCTTTCTAGAACTTATCACTGGAATCTAGAAATGTCTCTTACTGAAATTTTTTTTCTTAAAATTTGCAGTGTCACTGAACTGATTTGTCATTCTTACTACTTTTCCTAAAATGCCCTGTATCTTTCTCAGGGTGCTTACCCATTCTGCCTTGTAGTGGGGAAAGCTTTGTTGCTAGCTGCAACAGTGCCCCATAATTTTCTGCTTGGAGATGCTCAGCATGGGTGACAATACCCTCTTAAGCAGGAGTTGTACCAGCTACACCTAAGAGTGTACAAAATCTTTAAAAATAAAATGACTTGAGGGCCAGTGAGGGGTCTTCAAAAAAATAAAGATGACATTATTAGAGGGGTAATTTTCACTAATTCTGATTTCTGTTTTAAAAAGTAAAATAAATCATTCAATACCTTTGGCAATTCAGCTATTAATGGCAGCAAATTGCTTGCCACATACTTAAAACTGAGCCCTAATCACAGCAAAGTTGAGAAAGCTGGTGTGGCAGTTTGATATTATTTATGAATTCCAAAAAGAGATATTGATTATGTTTGTAAACTGGTCTGTTCCTCTGGACATGATACCCTTTGATTGTATTAGATTCAGCTGAGATGTCTTTGATTAAATAATGTTAAGATTAGGCTTTGATTTGACTGCATCAGTAGAGTATAGCTCAGTTTGAGTTCTCACCCCCTTTGTGGGCTGTATATAAACAGACACCCAATTAGGGAGACATACAGAAGCATATACACAGGAGAAGATACACAGAGGAAGAGAGACAGCTCCATAGACATGGCGAGAGATGAACCATTAACCTGATAGTTTGCAGTACTGAGAAAGCCCCAGGAAGAGAGATGAATCCTCCAGCCTATAGCTGAGATTGGAAGGAGCTGGACCCACGGAGCCTTAAGAGGAAAAAGGAAGGCTGAACCCTCGCAGATATCACCCGCCATCTTGCTTCAGCACATGGCAAATGACTTTGGGTGAGAAACTACCTTGAGTTGGACTCTTTGAGGCCTTATAACTGTAAGCTTTTATCCCCAAATAAATACCCTTTATAGGGGTCACTGTTGTGGGCCCTGGGAGAGCAGTGGCAATCCTCCAGGTGCAACGGCAAGAACCAGGAAGGAAGGAGGGCCCAACAGTGGGCTCTTGATACTAATGGCTACACTTTTGAGCCTATGCACCTGCAATAAGAACAAGGCCTAGAGTAGCATTGTGCCTGGGGGTTTCCTCCTGACAGCCTTCATGTTACTCAAATGTGGCCACTCTCACAGCCAAACTCAGCGTGTAGATGTGATGCATTCCCCCCAGTGTGGGACACGACACCCGGGGATGAGCCTCCCTGGCACCGAGGGATCACTACCACATACCAGCTGAAGAAGCAACTAGAAAATGACCTTGAATTAAAGATTCAATGTGGAACAGCAGAATATACCTGTCTACATATAATAACATGACTTCGGGAAGCAGTTTGACCTAATGTAAGGGGGAAATGGAAAGGAGAAATGAGATTATAAGGCTGTGAGTCTCTAAAAAAGAGTCTGGAGGTTGTCAGAAGGAATACCCCTATGTACAACTGAACAGAGTCTAAGAGACAGATAGGGTGGATACAACCCCAGGTATTGGTTCTTTTGAGGGATAAAGAGACCCACGGGTTCTATGGTCATGGCAGAAGGGGTTCACTGCCATGACAGATGGCCCTTCTTTGGAGCTGGTGTTTCTGCGTGATGGAAATGGACTCAGAGGGGATCTCTTTTCACAAGACTTGCATGCTACTTTATTGGAATTGTAGTTGGTGCTGAGTTTAAGATATATGTAGGGGATTTGAATCTCTGGACTGATAATATGACACCCAGGCCCAGAGCCTCAACAGACTTCAGCTCCTACACTTTGACTTATTGGACTTACTCCACTCAGCTAACATGGAGTTGAAGAAGGTCAACCACCACAACATGGAGCCTAGAGTGTCTACAACTAGAAGCGGGAAGAGTGCATCCAGTACCCATGTGGAATCTAAGCCCTCACTTGACATAGGTGTGCAATGGACACAACCAATCCAATGTCCACAGAGAAAATGTGGAATGGGTGTGGGAACGGTAGCCATGGGGGCTGCTGGGTGTGGAGAACGGGAGGAAGAGATGAGATGTGGAGGCGTTTTCGGGACGTGGAGTTGTCCTGGATAGTGCTTCACGGACAATTACGGGACACTGTAGATCCCCCCAGGGCCCACTGGATGGAACGTGAGAGAGTCTGGGCTATGATGTGGACCATTGACTATGGGGTGCAGTGATGCTCAGAGATGAACTTACCAGGTGCAATGGATGTATCACGATGATGGGAGAGAGTGTTGCTGTGGGGGGAGTGGGGGGCGGGGGCGGTGGGGTTGAATGGGACCTCATATTTTTTTTTAATGTAATTAAAAAAAATAATAATAAATAAATATTAAAAAAATAAATAAATAAATACCCTTTATAAAAGTCAACAGATTTTTCGTACTGTGCATCAGCACCTCTTTTGGTTCATTAATACACCTGGTCTGGTGGTTAAACTATGTAATTTGGAGATAGTTTGCATTTAAGTCCCAGCTTTATCCATTACTGGCCCCGTGGCCTTGAGCAGTTATTTGATTTCTCTGGGTCTCAGTTTTGTCATATATAAAATGGGGATACAAATTGCCCCTCTTCATTCCACTGGTAAAAGAAACATTCCTCCCCACTGCATAGAATGACCAATCAAAGTACCCACTTCTGGACAGAATGACTGGTGTAGACATGGTCACATGACCCAAAGAAGGTCACTTAAGTCTCTTGAGGAGGACTGATGTGGTCTTGGGCTCTCTGTTCTTCTGAAATTACAAGGTGTAAGGATCATGGAGCCAGAGTTACTGGGCTCATCTTTCTCATCATATGGAGACAACATACTGGGAAATGAAGCTAATACAGAGAAGACAGAGGTAGAGGAGATTTCTCACATTGTTGGAGTACATGAATCCAGCCTAGCCTGAAGCAAGACAACTGGTATTTTTCAATAATTCCCATTTTTTCATAAGCTTGTTTGAGTTGGGTTTCTGTCAGGAGCAACCCAAAGAGGCCTAACATTGAAATCCATTTTATAAGGCTGTTTTAAGAATTACTTGTGGTACTGCATGTAAGACACTTATCTAATGCTTGGTATTTCACAGGTACTCAAAAATGGAAACTTTTTATTATTATCATCATGATGCAATGGATGGGGACAATTTTGGATTTACTTTATCTTCCTACTCTGCAGTAGTTAAGACAGCACTATGTATAAAATAGGATTTCAGTAAGCATAACGTATGGACAAATTGCTATGGCTTTCCCTTAATATAGAGTTTAAACCTGAATTTATCAGAATTGTCTCTGCTTTCTACTCTTAGGAAAAAAATGAATCTACAGAATGGACAAAATGTTGAAGGGGGTCCTCCCCTCTCTGAGCCTTAGTTTCCCCATTTGTAAAATTAGACTGTGGAGCTAGATGCCTCATAATTCCCTTCAAGTCCTAACATTACATGAACCTGAGATTCAAGGAAAAAGACAGCAGAGAATTCTTTAAACCTCATGATTTCTTGGGATTAAGGCAAATTCAACCTCTTAACCCTCTTCCGTCCCCTCAGCCTCCCACAATGACACCTGGTCAGGGATAGTTAGGGTACTTGCTGATGAACATTTGCAAGATTCTGCATTCCACTGGAAGATGCAAGAAAGTTCAGTAAAATGGCTACTGTATACATTTTAGAATGATTTTCAGCCATGAGGCCTGAAACATAATTTAATATCTGAGAAAATCAATGAAAAAAATACTATATTTTTCATTCATCAAGGATTCATTGAGGGTCTTGAGAGCAGACCCTGCCAGGCACTGGGGAGACAAAGGGACTAAGACCTGGGTCTGGAGGTCAAGAACAGTCTTCCTAGGACTGTCCCCTGAATACCTTGTTCATCAAGATTTCTTTTTTTTTTTTTAAAGATTTATTTATTTATTTCCCCCCCCCCCCCCAGTTGTCTGTTCTCTGTGTCTATTTGCTGTGTCTTCTTTGTCCACTTCTGTTGTTGTCAGAGGCACAGGAATCTGTGTTTCTTTTTGTTGCGTCATCTTGTTGTGTCAGCTCTCTGTGTGTACAGCACCATTCCTGGGCAGGCTGCACTTTCTTTGGTGCTGGGTGGCTCTCCTTACGGGGCACACTCATTGCGTGGCACACTCATTGCGTGTGGGGCTCCCCTACGCGGGGGACACCCCTACGCAGGAGACACCCCTGCGTGGCAGGGCACTCTTTGCGCGCGTCAGCACTGCGCATGGGCCAGCTCCACACGGGTCAAGGAGGCCCAGGGTTTGAACTGCAGACCTCCCATGTGGTAGACGGACGCCCTCACCACTGGGGCAAGTCCACCGCCCAATCAAGATTTCATTCTAGTTCAGATTCAAATAGAGATTTTGCTAACGTTATCGAATACCCACTGGGAGCCAGGCACTCACTGGGTTGACAAATTTCTTGACAAGTACATTGTCTTGACACTTTGTTATAACTTTTCTGTACTTCCACCTCCCAGAAACACTGATCTGGCTAAGGCATGGAAACAGGAGTGCGTGAAAACTGGCTCTCCCTTCACAAAGCGGTCTTGACCCTCATAGCCTCACCCTCCTGCATCTTTGCTGTCTGGTGATAGGTGAAGCTTTGCCAGGGGCACTGGACCTGGGAGACGCCTCCCCCTCTCCATGCTTCTCTACCTGGGGCTGTGGTACGTGTTGGCATCTGAATCCCCAGCTTTGTGGAAGATATGAGGCACTGATTTTTACTTAAGTGTTTGGGGGGCTGACATTTCATGGAACGAAGTTTAAGATCTGAATGGATTTTAAGGTTAATTCATTTTCTTTCAAAAAATACTTTCTGAATGCCTACTATCTGTCGGGCAGTGTCCTAGGCACTAGGGATTGAGCAGTGAATAATGTGTTTAAAAAATCCCTGCGTCCGTGGAGCTCATCTTCTAGTGGAAGGAAACAGAGAATAAATATAGTATTAGATGGTGACAAGTACTAGGGAGAAAACTAGGGAATGGGACTTCAAGAAATGTCTAGCTGTGGAAGGAGGATGGCTTCGAGCTTCACCAACAGATTCCCTGAGAGTCCTGGCCTCTGCCACAAGGCTTACCTGGGGCAGAGATGAACTAGCCCAAGAGATGCGTCTTGAGTATGTTGACCCACAGTGAGGAGATGCTGAGAGGGGCTAGGTAAGCTCACTTACCCAGTGGCACCTCAAGGCTCAGAAATGCACACCCTGTGGGACCCCAGTCAGGGCTTGAGCCCTCTTCAGCAGATTCTGTCTCTCTTTCTCCCTCCTCACTCAACACAATTTCTGCTTGAGTTTCTCGGATGTGCAGATGGCTGCCCTGAGGAACTTGCTTCAGGTGAGCGCTCACTTTCACTGGCCACGCTTCATCTGCAATTCCCTGGTTTCTGATCCAAGCCCTTGTTTACCATCCCACCTCCCATTGCTACAGAGCTTTACAGTTTGCCAAACACTCTCCTACCAGCCTCGCCCTGTGGTGGTTGCTTCTGCTGCACTTTCGCAGGGCGGAGGAGAAGAAGGCAAATCAGAGAAGGGGGCTTAGTGGGCGGCAGGATGCGGGAGGGTCCTGCTGGATAGGACAGGCTCTAAGCCAGGAGCCCTCGAAATTCTGTGTGCATCTGAGTCGCCTGCAGGGCTTGTTAAAGCACAGACTGCCTGGCCTCACCTTCAGAGTTTCAGATTCAGTAGATTGGGGATGGAGCCCCAGAATCTGTATGCCCAGGTGCTGCCGCTGCCTGATGGTCGTGGAACTACACTTTGAGATTCACTGCTCTAGGCAAACTGGTGAGGCGAGTGGATTTGCCTTCTGTGCCCCTAGCCTCTTCTTGGGCCCTTCCTTCCCTCTTATTTATGGACTCTTCTCTCCCCCTTTCTTACCTTCCTCAGCCATTGGTTTCCTCCCTCTGTTTCTAAAAAATTGTTTTTGGAGTGTGGTATGAAAAAAATGTGTACAGGCTCACCCTGGAGCTATTGCAGGTCTTGTTCCAGACCACCACCATAAAGTGAGTCATATGAATTTTTTGGTTTCCCAGTGACTATAAAAAAAGTTATGTTTATGCTATAGTCTATTAAGTGTGCAATAGCATGTCTAAAAAACAATGTTCATATCTTAATTCAAATGTGACACAGACACGAAGTGAACACATGCTGTTGGAAAAATGGCACTGATAGAGATGCTTGACATGGGGTTGCCACAAACCTTTAATTTGTTAAAACAAACAGAAAAACCGCAGTATCTGTGAAGCACAATAAAACAAGGTATTCCAAAACAGTAATTGGAAACTTAGCTGGTCATAGTTACCATCCCTTCCTAGAATATTTGAATTTTAAACTGTCCAATAAACTCCAAAATTAGAGAAATATAATTCTGATGGTGGAATTCAGGAATCAGCTGGTGATGGTGGCTGTGTTTGGAGGCTCGCAGCCTCTGCAACTGTGTAGGTGGCTACTTATCCTGCCTCCCTCCGTGTGCCTGTGGGGGAATGTCTCCCACCCAGGCTGGATGCAGATTTAAATTCTATGTCCCTCTTCTCCAGAAGCAGTGAGGCAAAGCTGCCATTACCAAAGAGGAGAGAAAATAATGTCAGTAATTAAATCCCCCAAGGAGACACGATTCTCCGTGTCTTTTGTGTTCTCTTGCTTTGGCAGAAAGAGAGAAAATCTTTTGTGACAGGCCCTGCTTCTCCTGCTGAGGGAGGCCTGGCTGTGGTTGCATCAGGTCCTGGGTCTCCCTCTGAAGAATAAGCTGACCAGAATTTTTAAAATTAATGCCATTCTCCACCCCTCACCCCCAAATCAGGTTTTAAAAAGTTGGGAGGGCTTAGAAGGATCAGGAGGGATACATAAGAGAGAGACTGGGAAAGGTGAGTGGGGGTGACAACCACGGCCAAACTGCTCACCCGCCTGGAATTTCACCCCTGAGCACTTGTCCCAGAGGGGTCCTTTGGCCTCCAGGCTTCTCATCCTTCTCCAGAGAAGCAGTCACCTCCCGGGAAGAATGACAATACTGTGAGAGAAGGAGCAGAGAGGAAGGAGCAGGGTCCTCTGGTTGGGCCAGAGGGAGCAGTTCCTCCAAGCTGACTTACAGAGAGGACAGTGATACGACCCAGGTGGCCGGGAGCCAGAGGCCTGATTTCTTGTCCTTGTATGGCCTCCACCTGTGCGAAGGAGTGGCGAGGATAATCTCTAAATATCCCTTCACACCTAAAATTCAACCACTTTTCTGCCATCGTCATTTGCTATAAGAAGTGCTTCAGGGAAGAGGCAGTACATGAGAACTACTCAGATGACATGCATTTTTTTAAACCTCCCTTGGCCTCAGATGGGAACTGTACACAAATATGTCTGCTGGAGAGCATTTCTCCAAGTCTGTTTCCAGTTACTATTTCTGAAGCCACATTCCATACCAAGAAACTCCCCATTTTTCCTTGCTCCACCTCCCCTACTTTGTCTCTCCTCTTTGCCATTCTTGGTTGACTTTGCACAGAGGAACTTTGCAACCATCCCAAGTGCCCTTGACTGACCCTGAGAAACACCTCTTCATGGTGTCCGCAAGACCAGAAGATGGAAACTACAAGAGTATGATTTTGGTACAGGACATGTAGCTTTTGTAAATGTGTGTGTGTGTGTGTATAGGCATTATAACACATCGGTAAAGAGCTCAAGTCTAGGGATCATACCTGGATTTAATACCTGTCTCTGCCACCTATGTAATCTCAGACAAGCTGCCTAACCTCTAACAGCCTCAGTTTACTTATCTGTAGATTAATAATTGATAAGTGTCCCAAGAGTTTTCTGGGGGCTACTCCTTTCCTTCTCAGAGAATAACATTTACTAGAGATAATCAGAAGGTCCCATCAGTGTTTTGGACATGCATCTTCTCTTGTAGATAGTAGCACCTCTTTTAACCACTGCTAGCTCACTGTGGGTCACCATTTTATACCCTAAAGACAGCTGAGATTCTGAGCCAGCATTCACCAGTCCTGCAGATGGGCCTTGGCATCCAAAAGGTATTTGCGAGGAAGAGGCCTCTTGTCCCCTGGCTCAATGACCCTTCAGCCCCAATAAGACTACATCTGCCATGTGCAGATTTCTTTCCTGAAGGATTTTGGTGATTTCAGAAGGAATTTACAGTGTAGTAAGAACAGAGCACTAACTTATTTGGACCTTCTTTTGTATCTCACAAGGAAAGCTGTAGATCTTCATAAGGAAGGCCCAGCTGGATTCTACCTCCCAGCTCCCGTTTTTTGGACTTGAAGTGCAGAGGCACGTTTTCATCTTTGATCTGCACAAAGCCCTGCTCTTGTGTCATTCATCCCCTTTTTTTCCCTCCATGAGTTCCTCCCACTCACCTTCCCCCCATAGGCAATCATTCTAGTGGATTTAATGTGCAGCTTTTCGTACATTTCTTGCCGAGTTTAAAGTGGGTTTGGTGTGATGTGTTTTTCATTTACATGAATGGTGTGTGTCACCTGGTGCATCCTGTTTCTCCCTTCTTCCATCTAGCACTATGTCTGTAAGATCCATCCATGTTGCTACATGTGCTTCTGGCCAGCTTTCTCCTTCAGCTCCTTCCCACAAGGGACTCTGGGTGGCTTCCAACCCTTGCAGCCCTTATCCCCCCACCACCACCACAGATAAGAGCATCCTCTGACAGCACTTCCTCCCACTGCTAACCTGAC
This sequence comes from Dasypus novemcinctus, assembly GCF_030445035.2. Taxonomy (NCBI): domain Eukaryota; kingdom Metazoa; phylum Chordata; class Mammalia; order Cingulata; family Dasypodidae; genus Dasypus; species Dasypus novemcinctus. The sequence goes on from NC_080676.1 coordinate 71,693,043, forward strand.
TCACCTGCTCTCAGATTTGTCAGTGCAAACTCTAATCTTTGAGGCTAGAAACTGACAAAGAGCTCTCTCCCTGTGCCTCCTTCTTGAGTCGTGAAGACTCTGGTAACACCCAGGTAATGGAGCAGTGAGCATTTGATATTTGTGTTAACCTGTCTCACAAGGCTGCAGGGGATGGGCTCTAGACCTGTGGCCCTAGAGAATAGGAGCCTCTTACATGAGTTTCCATTTCTGACCTAGTGCTTCCTTCAGAGGTGACTGCTTAAAAAAAAACACATCTCCCAAAGGCAAACAATTTCCGCCCCTTAGAAATGGTTCCATCTGAACCCATAAGTAATATGTCCTTTAATAGAAACACATTTACCCTGCCCTAGGAGTCATGTTGATGTGATTTTGTGGGTTCTTTTGAGGGGTGGAGGGTGGGGGATAGGGGTGGTACATGAGGGCCTGTAATAACTTCTGACACCAACTGCAATGGAAAATTGACACTGCCCAAAGTCAGGCCAGATGCACAGGTTTTAAGAGCACAATCCCCATAAGACTGCCCCACTTTAGACAGGGTTTCCAGACCACCCACACTTCTGACCAACTGGTTACAAATTCAGGGATTCCAGGGTCTCAATTTTAACCATTCACAAGAACAATTCACAGAACTCAGGACAGCTCTATACTTACCATTACAGTTTTATTATGGCAAAAATATATATACAAACAAGAAGGAGCCAAAAGAAGAGACACAAAGGGAGGGGTCAGGGAGGGCCCGCAAATGCAAACCTTCCCCTGTCCTCACACCATGGGGTCAGGATGCATCTCACACCTTCTGGAACACTGATGATTATTAGCAACCAGAGAAGCTCCCTCAAGCTTCTGTGTCTAGAGTTTTTATTGAGGTTTTGTGGCATAGGCAATTTTTTATTGAATCAATGCCCAGATGGTTGAACTCAATCTGCAGCTCCCTTCCCTCCCCAGATATCAGGTGGCTATGACCTGGATCAAAGCCCCAACACTCTAACTTCTAACCTGGCCAGTCCCCACCCTAAGACTACCTCAAGTCATCACCACCATGAATCATGTTGTTAGCATGAACTATCAGTGCGGTCCAGAGGAGGGACCCCCTTGAAAACCAAACTTCTATCATGGGAAGCTCCAAAGATTTAGAGGGTAAATCCATTCCAACATTTTTCATATTTGCATAGCAGCAGCACCACACTTTCCTGGTACTAGTTTCTATTTTAGTTTGCTAAAGCTGCTGGGAGCAATATACCAAAAATGGGTTGGCTTTTACAGTGGCAATTTATTAAGTTAAAAGCTTACCATTGGGGGCTATGAAAATGTCCAAATCAGAGCCTCATCAGAGATGATGCCTCACAGAAGGCTGACTGCAGGCAATTCTGGACTTCTTCCATGTGGCAAGATACAATGGCAGCTGTTCTGTTTGGGTTTCTACCCCTGGCTTCCATGCCAGGCTTACTTTCTCCCGGATCTCAGCTGTCGGCAATCAGACATATGACTCATCTCTCCCCTCTCCTCTGGGCCTTGTCTCTTTCAGCTTTTTGGGGGGCCTCTTTCCCTGTCTGTGCTCAGCTGGTTCCAGCCTTTCCAAGACATCTCTCTCAGCTTCTCAGGGTTCCTCTGTTTCTGCTGCTTTTTCTGTTGTGTGTCTCTGCTTTCAGTTCTCTGTTTATAAAGGACTCCTGCAAGAAGACCAAGATCCACCCTGGATCACGCCTCACTAAGCTAATTCAATCAAAGCCCCCAACAAAAGCGATCCAATCAAGAGTTCCCACCCACAATAGGTTTACATGTACGGGAATAATTTCACTTTAATATGATTTTCTGTGGTCCATAAAAGACTCAAACCAGCACAGTATCTCTCTGGAACCCAGAACAAAGATCAGCTGAATTCTTTATTATACAACAGGATCCTACTTGCACTTTGATTTTCATGGCTGCTCTTGACTTTTACAGGGAAGGGCATTAGCCTCAATTAAGTTTTTTCATCAATAATTTCCTTCTACTCAAGAAGGGCTCAGTTATTTGCAGATTCCTTCTAAAGCATTAACAGGATTAAACACTGTTCACTGAATGGCATCAGTTATTACTGGGCAAAGTCTCATGCCTCCCTGACTCTCACATCCTTCTCATTCTCTTCTTTACTGTTGCTACTTCTTTGGCTTTCTCAACCAAACAGCCTCTTCTTGAGTGTCAGAGATATTGCATAAGACTCAAGGAACACTGTTTAGGGAGATGGCAGAACTTGACCCCTGGCCCTGCCTCCATATTCCTGGACCATTGATTTGTGTGACCTTGAGTGACTGGCCTGACCTCTCAAGGCCTCAGTTTATTTGTTAAAAAAAAAAGGGGGGGGGGGCACGAGGATATTGGAGATTTGGGTCTTAATGTCTGTGATTTTACAAAGATTTTGGTTTTCTTTAGCATTTCCAGAATTTTCGTCTCCTGCCTTTTCTCTCCCCATCTCAGCTGTGATCCTTGACCCTCAAATAGTTATGACTATAATCCTTGTGATCCCAACCCTCCACCATCTCCTCCTGCCTCTCTAGACCTTCCTCCCCCCTCTCTGAGTGCCTTCCACACTTCTCACCTCTCCCCCTCCTACTAATTATCAGACACCTTTCCCTTAAGGGATTCTCCTTCACCTCTTAGTCTTCCTCACTGAACTGAAATGACTGTTCTAGGCACAGGAGTCTCTCCCTCCTCTCCCAACCCTCTCCTGGGTCCCACAATCCCCCACAGGTTCTTGTCAGGTAGTGGAAGCCGAGTATACTTTACAGTCATAGACTTTGCCCTAGAACTACCCTCGGAATCTTGGGGCTCCTGTGGATCAGGAGTAATTTTGGGTTCCCCTAGAGCTCTCACTGTCATCTCTAAGATCCTCTAGGGCTGCCCCAGACCTGTTTCATAGGTCAGAGAAGAAAAGGAGCACACAGCTAGTATTAAATGCAACAAATGTCCTCTGTAGCAGACTGCTGTGCTTCTCGACCTTCCCCAGGCAAATCAGGTCCCCAGAGATTTGCTGTCTTCTAAGAGCTTTAGGCCAGTACCTCTGCCTCAGACTCATTCGTGCCTTCATAGGTGCAAAGAGCTCAAGGATGCTGAGACGGATATGCTTCAGAGACCTGGCTTTCCAGAACTCACAGCCAGAGTGGGTGCACAGATAATTAATGAGTGGAGACCTGCACACAGGTTCCATGCCCTTCTACCACACACAGTGCTTTCTACTGAAGGAATGGGGACCAGGGGACAGGTTGGGGTTAGACCTAAGCTGTGGTCACTCAACTGCAAGTTGTCCACAAGTGCACTTGTTCCCCTAGATGCTGTGGCGTGCATGGCAGAGCACAAAAATCAATAGGATGAAAAGGAAAGAGAATTGAGCAGTGATAGAAAAAAGGCCATATTGGGAAATGGACTTTGGCCCAGTGGTTAGGGCGTCCGTCTACCATATGGGAGGTCCGCGGTTCAAACCCCGGGCCTCCTTGACCCGTGTGGAGCTGGCCATGCGCAGTGCTGATGCGCGCAAGGAGTGCCGTGCCACGCAAGGGTGTCCCCCGCGTAGGGGAGCCCCACGCGCAAGGAGTGCGCCCGTGAGGAGAGCCGCCCAGCGTGAAAAGAAAGAGCAGCCTGCCCAGGAATGGCGCCGCCCACACTTCCCGTGCCGCTGACGACAACAGAAGCCGACAAAGAAACAAGACGCAGCAAATAGACACCAAGAACAGACAACCAGGGGAGGGGGGGAAATTAAATAAACAAATAAAAAATCTTAAAAAAAAAAAAAAAGAAAAAAAAAGAAAAAAGGCCATATTTATCAACTTGCCCTTCTGGCTGAGCTTTCTTTCTCTCCATGTCAAATTGCCTTCTTTTTCTCTCAAGAATCCATCTCACTGTTGCTCACAGGGAAGGTTAAGATGCTGGAAGACAGCCCTGAGGGGACTTAGTGTACTGTACTTGGCTTTCACAAGCTGCACAGGTTGGTTTCCAGTGTTCTTAAAATACTGATACAGACTGAAGTGCAGTTTCAAGCTTGGTGTTATTTTGGACCACATCCATTTACTAGATATCAATGTTTAAAAGAGTTCTAAAGACACCCCAATTTTTTGGTGTCACTGGGAATAATACTAGATCATATTTTTATGAAGCTTGAGATAAAAAGAGAGCAAATACTTGATAAATATGTGTAATAAATTTGCAGAGTTATAGGCAATTACTCAAATGTGAGAAGAAAATGTGTTTTCCCCTCTATGACTGATCTTTTTCACAAGCCCTCCCCCCATTGTGTAATGGAAGTAAAGAAAATGGTAACTTGCCAGTTGGCAGCAGCTCATTCTATCTGGTTTGGAGACCTTCGTTGGGGTAAATGGTCAGGACTCCTGATTTCCTTCCCCTCCCCCTGCTCTACCCCAGGATGGCTGCAGGGTAAATGGCGGGGAGGCTTACTTTGCCTTGGGTGGTCTTAGAGTCCTTGATTTTCCATGCGCTGGTCCCTGGGCCTCTGGGTTCCTGCTGCAGGCCTTGAACGTGGCCTGCTTCTGGTTTCCATGGGGGATCTGGCGGTTCAGTCTTGGCCTAGGACAGTTCCTTGCTGGCTCACAGCCCTCTGAGTCTCTGACACATCCACCCTCAGGCCTCTACTGCAGGGTCATTGCCGTCCCTTATTGGAGTCCTCTGTCCGGCCCATGGGCTCTTCAGCTACTGTCTCTGTTTCCCAGGGAGCATGTGGGAACCGATGGACCTCCCCACAACATGCAAGCCCTGCCAGGCCTGGGAGCACTGCCTCAGGCTTCTCCCTGCCTCACCACGTTATGCTGCTGTCTTTAGCTCTTCATGGGCCACCTCCTATGAGTGATGGAGCCTTGCAAGGCCTCATAGAGGATGGAATGGAAAGCACGTAAGAAACCTTTGCTTTTGGCTAACATCCCCCACCTTCCTGGGTTGCACACTCAGGGTAGGGGTAAGCTATTACTTCAAGTCTGAGTACTCTCATTCCCTATTGTCCCCCTTCCTTCTCCCACTGCCCACTGGAGCAGGAGGGGGATCTTCCCCACCTCTTCCCCTTGGATCACATCCTCTGCCTTACATAGGGGCAGCAGTCCCATGGCCTGGCCATCGTGAGGAAAGCAGCTGTCTTCTCTATACCATGGAAGAAGTGATGAGCTGTGGTCCCCAGGCTTGGCTGCTGCTTCTTCCTTTCTTTCCCTTTAAACTTTTTATTTTGAAGTAATCTCACTTTTACGGGACAGTTGCAATAACTCCAGCATACCCCACACAACCCTCAGATAGCCAGGTGAATTTTAACACTTTACCACATTTATACCATATCATTCTTTCTATATATCCATCTATCAATCCATCATCTATTATCTATCATCTATCTATCTATATCAAGCTAATCTGTTTATCTATTATCTCTCTCTCTATCATCTATCTATTTTCTGAACATTTGAGAGCAAGCTGCATATATCATAGTCCTGGAACATGTAATATTTCCATGTACATTCCCTAAGAACAAGGATACTTACTTATGCTAAGTCCCCAGGCTGAGCTTTTGATGTAGGAGCTGCTGAACCATTAGGAACTAAAGATTACCAAGGACAAAAATGTACTGATTTACCATACCCCAAATATCTCCATTACATTTTATATTTATGTATGATTTTCAGTCTTTCTCTAGATTGGTATTGTTGCTTAAGAAGACATAAAGTTTAGGTAGATAACATATGTATTATTTAAATTCCTACTTTGTGAAAGTTTGTATATAGAGAGGAAAGGCAAGTGATAAGACATTGTTTCTGATCCCAAGGAACTAACATTCTATGAATACTGATAAATGTAAATAAGCAACTGATCCACAGCAAGAAGTTGTAGGTGCTTAAGAGATGCCTTGCAATGCTAAAGCAAGAGGGTTTTATGGAGATCTTGTATGTGTTAGATGGGATGTGAGTAGCAGAGGAGTCACAGATGACTAAGATGACCGATATTTCAAGACTAGATTCAGGAATATGGAGATTTCGAGGAGGATCTGGTTTGGGTTTTCATCCTCTGCCCCTTGAGCTGCAGGTCTCATTGCTTACCACCCACTAGGCTTAGTTCCTGGGAGTTCAGTGCACCTTATGGGCTGCTGCGGTCACCCCTTGGGCTGAAGTGCGGTTTGCTGGCCTGGCGGGGGAGCAGCCGCGGCAGGCCAAGCCGCTGCCCCCATAATAGGGTGGCTGGTCAGACTCACCGCCACCCCTGAAGGAAGCTCGGCATGGGCGCAGAGTGCCCTCGGGTCTCCCCTTCTCGGCAGCCATGCTTCCGCGGCTGCCCCTCCTCCCGGATGGCACCACACGATGCCTGTGGGGCGGCACCCTTCTTCTTCTTTCTCCCTGCGCAGGCGCAGGGCGGAAAATTCCAGTCTGTCCTTTTTCCCTCCCCCGACAGCAGCAACAGCCAGGCGTGGGCGGGAAACTCCAGTCTGCCCTTTTCCCCTCCCCCGACAGCAGCAACAGCCAGGCGTGGGCCGGAAACTCAAGTCTGCCCTCCACCCCAGCAACAGCAGCCACCAATCCCGAAACCCTGCCCCTTCCCCCAGCAACAGCGACAGCCAATCCCTAACCACCACCCCTCCCCCGCCCAGTACCGCCCACTGACCTTTCGCCGGCAACCAATCAGAATAGGGCGTGGCTTCGACCAATCAGCCTTCCCCAGCCCCTATAAAACTGTAGCTACTTCCTCAATAAAGTTGGACTTGCGTGTTTACCTTGTCTCCGCGGTAGTTCTTCTGCCGTGCGCCCTCCAGTCCTGAGAGCCCCCGACAAGGGCCTGGCCTCCCTTGTCCCCAGTTCGTCGCCTGCTTCTCCGGGCGACCCCTTTGTCGCCGGCTTCTCCGGGCGACCCCTTTGTCGCCGGCTTCGCCGGGCGACCCCGTCAGCCAAACCGCGCAACCCCTTGTGAGACCGATCCCTCGTCTGCTGCCGGACCGACCCCTCGTCCCAAGTGGGACCGACCCCTCGTCCCAAGCGGGACCGACCCCTCGTCCAGAGCTGGACCGACCCCTCGTCCGCAGCCAGACCCCACCTCTACCGACCGAGCAAGCCGTCGCAGGCTGCTGCATGCATTTGTTTCCTACATCCCTGACTTGTTCTAATGAATAAGTCTGTAGCAATACTTGACTCTTTCAGCATTTGTCCAAAAGGGGGGGAAATTGGCTTTTTAAAATGGAGTTAGCCTGTGGAATGTCCCCCACAGGTCACCTTCCCTTTCCCTAGCAAACTTTTAATGACCCAGTCACTGTCATTGAAAGGAGCAGGAGCCACAGCTATAGCTACCACTATAGCAACTTAAGCTATGGATTATGGAGAGCTGACAGGGTTCCACACTGAGGAGGGTACGAGAAGATAGAAGAGATATTCATGAGGAGCCAGTGGTGAGGCTGGAAGGCCCAGGCACTTGGGGGTGCATTAATGGAATAAGTATTTGATGAGTGTTTACTATGTACCAGGCTTTGTTCTAGGTATTGCAAATACCGAGAACAAAATGGTGGATGAGATGGGAAAGGACTCTATACTCTTCCTACATTCTAGTAGGGAATGCAGACAGTAAATAAGTCAAAAACAAACTACAAACAAAGACTATAAAATATCCGGCAGTGGTAATACTATGCAGAAAAAGAAAAATAGAGTGATGGGTTAAAGAGAAGTTGGGTGGCCTCTTTGGAGGAGGTGCTCAGGAAAGCTCAGCAAAAATAGAATATTCCTTGTGGGCTACTGAACTGAGTGACCCTATAATTATTATTGGAGTAAATTTTGTTAATTGTCTCCAAATGTCTTGGACATCTGTATGTATTATTTGACATCTAGAGTTTCTTAAGTGTTTAGCAATAATCTAATAATAGGCCATGCTTGTCTTTGTTCGCCTAAGCTTCTATTAGATTGGATTAAGATGGTTTTGTCTGTTTCTAGTTGAAGTGGATAGAGTGAAAAAGGTTTCTTCTCTGGCTCAGACTGCAAATAAGTCTGATGGCCTTCAATAGAGAGCAATTTCCATAAGGCAATAATGGAGGAAGCAATCAATTCATTAAAGGATGAATCAGAGAAAAGGAAATGGGGGTATTGGATATAGGAAATATGGATAACAAGTTGTGAGCAATCTTCTTATTTATAGTTGATGGGAACATTATATCTTCTTTCTTGTCTGTGACTTAGCAGAGCTAATTCTCAGCCATGGGTCGTTTCTCTCTAATATAATCTCTCTTTTCTTTGAAAGGATCCTTTTAAGAATACACAATGCTAAATAGCCTTGCCCAAACACTAAGAAAGAAAGTCAATGGAGATACCCTAAAACAACAAGAATATCAGTCATTGCAACTTTAAAGTTTCTGAGGTTTGACAGAAAAAAATCACCAATAAGAGAGCAAATGAGAACAGGGAAAAGGTCAGCTCATGTCAAGTTTGGAGGCCAGCCTGCTCGGAATGGACAGGAGCAGCCATCTCCTCCCCCAGGGAGGACCACTAATTAGCTCTGCTCCATGATTTAAAGCACTATCGATTTGCCCATGACATTCAAGTATTTCTGAAGATTAGATTTTGAAATATGCTTTTTCAGAGCATTTTCTCCCAAATGACCAAATCTAATGGAGAATACAATGATATATAGAAATGAAAGGAGACTTAACTTGAGCAGAATTTCCTTAAATGTCATTATCCTTTTGGTAAAACAATTTACTTTTGGTTCAATTTTCTGTTTAATCTTCTTTTTTTTCTATGATGAGATCAATAATTTTAAATATTGTTTCTGAAGGAATTTCTCTAAGTTTCCATTACCAATGGCAGCCTCAACAAGAAAGCAGTTATCACATGTAAAATTAATAGCTTCAACTCACAATACCAGATGGAAAGGCTCTAAAGTGATTCTTCCTTTTGTCTTCTCTTTGAGAAGGAAAATTCACTATGACTTCTGAGGGGGAATCTAGGTAAGGATTTGTAAAAGCCTACACTGTCTTCATTTTGGCATCTCAGAGGACTAAGGCCCTCAATGTCAAGCAGAAGGAGGAGAGCTAGTTCTGTGAGAGGAGGAGGGTGCCTGATGGCTGAAGGAAGCCAACTGCTTTATGCTATTTGGGCCAGTCATTAACATGAGCACCCTTTGCTGAGTAGGGTGCTAGAGCTGAGGCTCAAAGTGCCAGAGCTCCCCTGATGTAGTAGATAATTATATATATGGGTACTAACATGCAAACCATCTTCTGAGAACCAACCCAATCTTCTCAGAGATTCTGTTCACCCAGTTCCAGTATGACCTCTTCTCACCTTATCTTCTGTTACAGTAGATTTGATCATGAGTTGACATGAGATTCCAGTTGGACCAAGCAAATGCTCTCTCCTGGGAATGTGGCATTGGTTCTCAGAAACTTTGTAGGTTTCTGCTAGGCACTCTACCTGTATGAGTTGGGTAGAAAGCTGAGATTGGAGATTCATGTTTGGGTGTGGTTAAGTGAGAAGAGAAAGATCACGAAAGCAAATACTTCACGTATGTTGATTTACTTAATCTCACTACAGTCCTGTGAGGTTGGTACCATTCTTCATCCCCACTTTACAAATGAGGATGCTGAAGAACAGAAGGTTAAGGAACCTGCCCAAGGTTTTGAGCAGCTAAATAATGCTGCTGGCATTCCAATCTAGACCTTTTGTCTCCTGAGACTGCCACTGTATGCTGACCTGCTGAACTAGAGAGAGAAGTGGAAGGGATGAAAGGGAAAGGGGAAGAAAAGGAAGGTGAAAAAGGGGGAGGAGGAAGAAGAGGAAGAGAAGGAGAAGAAAGAGAGGAAGAGAGAAAGAGAGAGAGAGAGAGAGAAATGATGCAGGATCCTAGAGAATCAGACGTAAGAGAGAGTATAGCTCCAAAAAGGAAGAGATTTGGAGAGCCAAGCCAGGCCGGGTTCCACCAGATCCCTCTACTTCCTTCTAATCAATTTTCTTTTTTGCTTAAACCAGCTTGAATGGGTCTGTTCATTGCAACCAAATAATCTCAATTTAATAAATAGTAATAGGAGAGCACATTTTCCACAGGGCATCTGAAATTAGATAGAATTTTGTTATGTTAAGCAACTGGAAAAGTATACCAGAAGGGAGCATATGTAGCTCAAGCAGGTGAACGCCTGCTTCCCATGTACGAGGCCCTGGGTGATCCCTGGTACCTCCTAAAACCAAAAAGCAACAAACAAACCAACCGAAAAACCTTTTGGGGGGAGCCTATATCCCTCAGTTGGTTGAGCACTGGCTTTCTACATATGAGGTTCCAGGTTCAATCCTCATCCCGGTACCTCAAAAAAAGAGTATACCAGAGATTTAAAAACTTCTCTCTTTCTTAAATTCACACTGTGGACTAAATGAGGATGATTAAATTGCTTTAAAAATCAAGATTAAATTTCATACAAAGGAATGGTTTAGGAAAATGAGTCAAATCTCTGCCCATTGCCTGGGAACTAATGCATTCCTGGCTTCACTTCTCCCTGGTGGAAGTGGACCTAAATTACAGGGATAACTTTTTAAAGTGAATATAAGCCAGAACTGATTAATCAGAAGAAAAGTATAGACAATGTAGTCTTAATTACTCTTTATTTATATATTCTTAGTTAAATAGTTTTAATTATTGTATGAATTCTCCATTACTGCATTAGGAATCATCCCCAAAACTCAGTGGTCTATAAAAAGCAACAATAATCATTGTATTATTTCTCATGGTTTCTGTGGGTCAGGAATTTAAACAGAGCAAAGCAGAGATGACTTGTCATTGCTCTACAATGCCTGGGACCTTAGTTGGGCAGACTTGAAGACTGGGGGGTGACTCAATGACTCGAGACTGGAATCATCTGAGGGCATCTGGCTGCTGTTTTGTGGCTGTTGGCTGGGACCTCAGCTGGGCTGGCATCCAAACACCTACATGTGGGTCTCCATGTGGTCCAGATGACCTAGTTTTGTCTTCCTCACAGAATGGCTGCTGAGTTCCAAAAGTGAGCATCCCCAGAAAGATAGGCCAAGACTGTAGTGCCTTTTGTGATAAAGCCTTGGAAGTCACAGTGTCCCTCCTGCCATAGTCACAAGCCTGCCGAGCTTTTTTTTTTTCAAGATTTACTTCTTATTTCTCTCCCCTTGCCCCCTGCCCCCCCGCCCCAGTTGTCTGCTCTGTGTCCATTCACTGCGCATTCCTCTGTGACCGCTTCTATCCTTATCAGCAGCACTAGGAATCTGTGTTTCTTTTTGTTGCGTCATCTTGTTGTTGTGTCAGCTCTCTGCGTGCAGCGCCATTCTTGGGCAGGCTGCACTTTCTTTCGCCTGGGCGACTCTCCTTATGGGGCGCACTCCTTGCGTGTGGGGCTCCCCTACGTGGGTGACACCCCTGCGTGGCACGGCACTCCTTGCGCGCATCAGCACGCACATGGGCCAGCTCCACACAGGTCAAGGAGGCCCTGGGTTTGAACCGCGGACCTCCCATGTGGTAGGTGGATGCCCCATCCATTGGGCCAAGTCCGCCTCCCTCCCTGCCGAGCTTTAAGAGGTAGGAATGTAGATCCCACCTCTTTAAGGGAGAAATGACAAAGTCACATATTAAAAAGATAAAATGAGATTGGAGATATTTTACAGACAATATCTTTGGCAAACTAGCAACAAGATGAAATACTATAATTAATGCTGACTTTTTAAAACTAGACATTTTGTGGAAGTTTCTAAGTGTCATAATTTTTTAGAAAGCAAGGCACCTAGTAAATTCCTAAGTGGCCCAATTGAAAATTTCATCACTCAAAAGGAGCAGATAATTACAATGAGAAATGTTACTCCAGCTTTATTCTAACCAGCAAAGAACTGTTAGTGATGTAAAAGTAATGATAGCTTGGGAGACAGTGACCATCCAATTAAAGCAGGAAAAAAAGACTAGACAAGTCAGATGTGTATCTTCAGACTTGTAGACTTAAGAAACCCAGATTTCAAAATAGATGATCTCATGGTGAGAACTTCTAAAAGAGAATATGGCTAAAAAAGGATGGCTCTAAAAATAAAATTCAGAACCTAAAATTGCAAATGATCCTGATGAGGAAGAATAAGAGGAGACATCTAAAGAAAACAGCATTTTTACTGATGAACTCTGATTTTAAGAGGAAACACACAAATATGAATGAAGGGGTACAAAATCAAGAATGCGTATGGAAGAATGTCACAAACTTTTAGGAATGTCAGAGGAAAGCAAATGCACAAAAAAATTTGAGTGTAGCAGTTTGATATAGTTATGAATTCCAAAAATAGATATTGGAATATATTTGTAAACTGGTCTGTACCTGGGCATGATTAAATTATGATTAGGGCTTTGATCGGGCCATGTCAGTGGGGTGCTGATTCCCTACCCACTGGTGGGTGGGGACTCACAGATAAAAGACATGGCAAAGGACATAGTTGGAGGGTTTTGATGTTGAATTTTTGAAGTTGGAGTTTGATGCTAGAGTCTTGAGCTGGAGCCCTGGGAAGTAAGCACACAGAGGAAAGAGAAACAAGCCCCAGGAAGTGAAGAACCCTGAACCCAAAGAGAAGCAAGACCTGGGAATAGAGGAACCCAGGAAGCCTGAACCCTGGCAGACATTGGTAGCCATCTTGCGCCAACACATGGAAATAGACTTTAGTGAGGGAAGTAATTTATGCTTTATGGCCTAGTATCTGTTAGCATCTACCCCAAATAAATACCCTTTGTAAAAGCCAACAGACTTCTGGTATTTTGCATCAGCACCCTTTGGCTGACTAATACATTGAGGTTTCAAGGATTGGGGGAAGTTAAGGATAAATAACCAAAACAACCCTTCTGACTATATGTACAAGAACAGGGAAAAAACAGTCACAATTCATTTTCCTAAATCCGTAACATAATCTGTTCAAACAGCCAGAGTTAGTTTACTAGATGACACAAGGCAAACTTAATCAAGAAAACCTTTATAGCAAATACAATTTTATAACATTTCCTACAATTCACAGAGAAAAAGTTCCTTCTTCTTCATCGTTATAGACTTTCAAATTTAGGATGACCGTATGTCCCAAGCTGCTCAGAATAGACCCGATTAATGCCTGTTGACTGGGTGTAATTATCAATATTGTCCCATGTGAATCTTGGAAGTGTCCCAGTTTGGATAATAAAAAAGGTAGGCTAGAGACTGCTACATAATCTGTGGAGCCTGGTATAAAATGAAAATATGGGATCCTTTGTTCAAAAAGCAGAAAAAACGTGCCATTAAAGAAGGTACTAAAATATAAACCTTTTTTCCTTTCTTCTGCAGTCTCTCTTGACTATCATGGTGTTTCTATTTGCTTTCTTATGTGTTCTAAGTAAAGAAAAATATAAAGAATTATTAACATGGCTTTTATAGTTCACCTTCTATATTGTGCAATGCCAGTTTTAAATGCATTAATTTGTATGGGGAATCATCAAAATTACACACTTCGTATTTTGTAGCTTATATATGTATATGTATTCTGTTCTTACCAGAACAATGGAAACACTGCATGGAACTAATTCATCTATTTTTGTTTTAAGTTTTTGGCAAGGGCTTATTCTACTTACACTCTGTGCATTCAGCTTATTGATAAGGCAGGAAGGACTGAAAGGCAGGGAGCTATAAGCTGTCTTATTTTTCCCTCTCCTTCTATGTCATCATTTTCAGGGTAAGTGTTGGCTAATCCAGGGAAGTAACACAAGTAGGAAAGGATATGATAGGCTTCCTTGGTGGTTCTTATTTCCTAAAATATCATTGCCTTCTTTCTGTGTACAAAGCCAGTTCTGGCTCTAACGTAAAGTATGTCTCGGGGTTGTCAGTGCTCCCACTAATTCAGTGGTAACATGCTCAGCTTGTACTCACTTTGGGTCTGGCTGAGCTCCCATGCATCGTGGGTCCACTGGAATTCTGTGCTCATGGGGCATCATGAATGCTATATGCAAATGGAGGGGCAGAAAATGGTGGTAGACGTGAATATAGTGCATGTCTTCTCTGCTCACATGCTCCATTGTCTCACAAGATTTCACTTACAAAACACAAGGTCAAGGATAAAATTATTAAGAATTTCAAGACAGAGACAATGGAGCAGTACATGGTGGTCCCATGCCCATGTTGGTAACCCTGGGGTAGGGTAAGGATTGTGTATGGCTTCTCCAACTTGAGCATTCTTGCATCAGAATCATCAAGAAGATTTGTTAAAACACAGATTGCTGGGGTCTGCCTCCAGAGTTTCAAATTCAGTAGGTCTGGGGTGGAGCACAAGAATTTGCATTTCTTACAAATTCTTAGGTGATGCTGCTGGTGGTCCTGAACCCACTCTGTGAGAACCACTGGTTTAGATCACTGCTTCTCATACTTGCTGGTACATACAAACCACCAGCATATCTACTTGAAATGCAGAATCTGAGTAGTTCTGGGGTAGGCCAATACTGCTGGTCTGCAGCCACCTTTTGGAAGCGAAGTCTAGAGCAGATAATATGTGCTGCAGGAGGAGGGGAGGATAGGACTCTAAATGGACTTTATAACGAGAGTTGAAAGTACTTAAGTGAAGAGGGGGGCAGAACTCATTTCAGGCAGGGTGTAGGAGAGTGGGCAGAGAGGGGAAGCAGTAGGAACAGTGAGTAGATGTATTCAATGGGAGCAGAAGGGTCTTATTGGGAATAGGGAACTGAGGGTGGAGAGACTGACAGGGCCAGAGTTCCTGGGGTCCTCAGAGACGTTGAATACATCCCAAGAACTGGCAGTTTTGTAGGGTATGCCTGGGATCCAGAGCCCCCAAAGTTGTCCTCCATACCCATTGTCATTAAGCCCTGACCGTTGAATCAGTGTTAAAATAGCAAATGCTCCAGGAGTTTGATTTCCTTTGTGGGGCATCCTCCGTGGAGCTCTGAGGCAGCATGGTAGGTAAGCAGAGGCCTGTCTGGGTCAGGAGACCTGGCTTCCGGTTCCGGCTAGAGTGGGGGGTGGGGGCTGACTTGGTGAGCCCGGCTTGCACTGTTTCTCTGCAGAATTCCTCTGTACTGTGAGGGGTCTTAGAAGATTCCACAATTTGGGGAAGCTGTGTGCTCCACCCTATCAACAGCCCCTCATGTGGTTTTGCCCTAACTAAACCGGAGTTTGCTGGGTTTGGGCTGAACAGAGGGGGGAGGAAGAAGACTGGAATGGCCCGACGGGCTTGACGCTCAGTGCAGCAGAATAGACAGACACACGGACATAGGCTGGGAAGGAAAAGGGGTTTTATTGGCCGGTGGACGACAGGAGATGTAATCAATCTCAACTCTGCCTCCCTGTCAAGGTTTTGTTTTTTGTTTTTTACAGCTTATATACAGGTTTGATACAAAGAGAATTAATAATAGATGTGATTTGAAACAAAGAAAATAAATCATAGAAGCATTACTCTTCATCCTTGAGAAGAGGTTTGGAGAGCTTTTCTAATTTGTCTACTCTGGTTAACATTTAAGATACATATTGTGCCTGGTGCCTCTGCATTTTGCTGTAGTAAGTGCAGGGAATAAGTGAAGCATTACAAGGATATGTCATACATTTTTCTTTACAAAGAAAGAGGAGAAGTAAGAGTTCTGGTTAATATTAAACTCGACAGGACTATGCTTTTCTATTGAAACTCTGTCTATTCTCAGGTGCTTGCTAGGTTACAAGTACAAATTGTTTTGCTCATGCTACAGTTCGCGTTACAGAGAGTGGCCCCGGTTCCTGGAGCAAGAGTAGCTTCACGGCATCCCTGCTCCTCCCTCTTGGTATTTCTCTCCAGGATTAGGGGCTGAGTTCCAGCCATTAAGGCAGCAATCCCAGGAAATTTCCCTGACCATGAAGACCTGACGTAGATCCAGGTGTGTCCAGGAAGTAGTAAGGGGTGATAAAGAAAACAAATAAAAAGGCGGATGATGCAACACACCCTGCGGGGCGTCTTCCCATCTCCCAGTCAGCTCACTGTTGCTGCAGGCTCCGGGTTTAGAGAGAGCTTCCAGTTCTCTGGGTGGGAACTGTTGCTTGGATTTATCGAGGGGCAGAAGAAAGGGGAAGTCGCTGATACCCAAAATCAACACAATTGGAGCAATTTGTTGATTATTAACTAAAACGATGCACGAAAGACCAGAGAATTTCTCTTTGAAGGCTGGAAGGCGGGAAATTTATCTCTTCTGCTCTAAGAACCTGGAGAGAGCACCCTGGGTTTATCCCACCTTTGTTTTGCTCTGCAGGCCCTGCCCTCCCCACCGCCCCTTCCATCCCCCAGGAGATGGGGAAGGCCACTTCCCAGAGGTTTTTAATTCCTGGGGTAATCCCTTCCTTCCGTGCCAAGTAGAGGGGGTGAGGAGACCCCTTTACATTCAAATCTTTGATCTGGGCTGGAGCAAAAGAGAAAGACTTCTATAAAACTGTCAGGGAGACGGGAAAGGACCTTGAAAGAGGGGTTGTAAATGGGCGGTTCACCTTTGATCAGTCCCCCACATCCTTTTTATAGCCCAGGATTATGGGGTTTGAAGGGCCCTTCATGTGTCCCCAAAGGAATCCTGTGACTCCAGAACAATTAGATTGTTCTAAGTTTAGTGAGACTGGACACAAAAGACTTTGATTTTCATTAAGGAATGAGAAAGGAAAAAAAAAAAAATTAGTACAAAGAATGAAGTTGATCCCAAAGGTAGCAATAAACTGGAAACTCAGTCTGTTTCTTTCTATGTAATAGGATGCTCTCTGGCATTTGATTCCACTAAAATCTATTAGATGACAAGGGTATGAGATATGTTTTTATTCCCCACTCCTCTAGCCCCAGACAAAAGAAACAAAGCATTTGCTGTCTCTCATGTTGGATTTTTATTTCATGCTATTAAAATGCCAGGAATACAGAACCTTAACAGTCTTGCCTTTTTACTCTTGAATATAAACAGATACTAGGGTTGACTGCTGATTTCCAATTAATTTAATGTTCATACTTTATAGAAAGACTAATTAATTTGGCTATGCCTATGTCTGCCTATGTGTGTTTTGATGAATGTGAATGTCTCTATCCCTTGCAAACCCAAATACTACTCTAAGAGAAAGAAGGCCTACAATCTGTTGTTGGTCTTCATATCTGATCAGCATAAGATTTCTTTTGCTGGGAAATAGGAACAGCTTCATGTCAGTGTTTAGGGCAAGTTGTGATTTGGGGGAAGGAAGAAACTTTCAAATGTGGCCATCTGAAGCTCATTAGCCATGGAGCCTCTGGCTTGTCCACTTGGCCTTCCTCTCCCAGGAAGCGTGATGGTGAGCAGTCCTACCATCTCCACCCCCCTGGTAGCTGCACCTCAGGAACATCCCACTTCCTGGCTTTCCCTGCTTGTGCATCACACCCGTGGCAAAAGTCTTATCCCTGGCATTTATCACACCTAGGCTGTTACCCAGATTCATTCCAAACCCGCTGGAGTCACATGGAGCAATCTCTTCCTCCTCTAAAAATGCACTTTTGTTACGCAGCTCAATAGCAATGCGGGGCTAGGGGCTATCATACTGGGAAGTACAGAAAAGAGGTAGGATTACGGATTCCTAAAAAAAATCTTCAAGTGTTCCACCACAAACATGTGTTTTTAATTTTATTTTAAAAATTTCTAGTTTATACAAGCTGTCATACCTGTGTTTTGTTTATTTTCTATTTTATTTTAGTAAAAATTTCTTCTTAAAATTTTTCACCTTGTCAGTGGTGGTCAAAGAAGAAAAGAGACTATTTCCATCTTGAGTTGAATAAGCCTAGAGTCTATTGGGCAAGAGCTGCACTTGGGCCAGCCAGAACCTCATGAGGAGCAGGTGGAGCTGTGACTGATAGAGAAGATGGCACCAGGGTGGCAGCTGAGCCTCCTCTCAGCCTGGTTGCTGCTCCCTGCATGGGTCTGACCAAAGCCATCCTACCCCCCTCCTGGGATCTGACCAGACATCCCAGATGACTCCACTCGAATACATGCAACTAGATATTCAAGGAATAAATAGGACACTAAGTTTGAATCCTGGAGATTGAATGAGGATTCAAGATGCAGGCCAGCTCTGCTCTGTTCCAAATGTTGGTTGTTTACCATTGCACACTGGAACAATAAAAAAAAAAAAAATTAATTCTTTGCAGCAGAGAGTGCATAACCCCATGCTTGTACGAGATGCTCGAAGGTTGGTTAGTTGGTTGGCTGATGGGTTGGTTTGGAAACAGCTGCCAGAAGGTAGCAGAGAATTTACCCTGTGGCTAGAGGCAGTGTGTGGAAATGAAAAGAACCCTGAGCTGGGAACTCTTTGCCCCTAACCTCTCTATGTGACCTTGAGAACGGCACTTCCCTACCTGAGACATTAGTCTCCTCCCCGGACAGAGAATTAAATTAGAATCATGAGATGATCTCTGAGACTATTTCCCATGAAAGCATTTTTATGATTTTGCCCCTGGAGGCAGCATTTAAAAGTCAGGCAGCAGAAAAATGAATTTGGGAGTTACTTCCAAGTCTGATTCCTCGGGTCCAGAGGGGAGAGCAACCTGCATTTATCATTAGGACCAACGTCGGGCGGAAAAGAACTGCTCCAGAGCCAACGATCTGAGAGGGCAGGGTTCGGTGAGAACTGCCTGGGCAGAGCGTGTTAGCAGACACGGTACTGCTGAGGTTTTTGTTCCACTGGAAAAGTCCTTTTTGTCTGAGGCAATGTTTTCCACAGCACCAGGGGGCTGTGGTCATTTCCTAACAAGATTTTTCCTATTTTTGTGAGCTGTGGTCTGGCATTTGAGACACTCAGGGTTTTTAAGCTAGAATGCACTCGGATGCCCCAGGGCTGAGGGCTGGTGGGTAAACACAGGCCCTGGTGCCTTCGGTGCTGTCTCTGCCCCTCGAACCATGAGTATTACCTGTGTCTCCGGTACCTTGGAATGATGGTGTTGGATACATCGAATGGCAGAATGTCAGAGCTGTATGAGCCTGGGGAGGTCATCTACTCCATTCTCATTTCACAAGAGGGGGACTTTCCCAAGACCACACGGTCAGTTAGACAGAAGACAGCTCTTCTGACTCTTGATCCAGGGCTCTGGACTCTCAGCCAAGACCTGTCCACTGCATTTCCTCTTTGGGAATATGGGGAGTAAGGTGACATAGGGAGAAAGAATTTAACTTGCTGTGAATGGTTTAATACTGTTTCCACCTTACATTTCTTTTTTTTTTTTTAAAGATTTATTTCTTTATTTCTCTCCCCTTCCCCACCCCCCCCCCACTCCAGTTGTCTGTTCTCTGAGTCTATTTGCTGCATGTTTTCCTTTGTCCGCTTCTGTTGTTGTCAGTGGCATGGGAATTTGTATTTCTTTTTGTTGCGTCATCTTGTTGTGTCAGCTCTCCGTGTGTGCGGCGCCATTCCTGGGCAGGCTGGAACTTTCGCGCTGGGCAGCTTTCCTTACCACCTTACATTTCTATGTCATTGTCACCTGATACCTCTTTCTGTTTCCTGTCTTATCGCTTTCAATGTTCATTAGAGAGGAGACATGGAGTACATGGACACACAGATTATTTTGACAGACTTTCACTGAGAGCCTTCTGCTACAGAATGAGTAAGACTTGGGTGGGGTGTAGCCTGGGAGAGTTGCTTT
This sequence comes from Dasypus novemcinctus, assembly GCF_030445035.2. NCBI lineage: Eukaryota > Metazoa > Chordata > Mammalia > Cingulata > Dasypodidae > Dasypus > Dasypus novemcinctus. The sequence goes on from NC_080676.1 coordinate 71,712,659, forward strand.
CCTGAGAGAGTCGCTTTCCCGCTTTTCACAGTCCAAGACAATGAGCACAGTGATATCCGTGGAGGCACTGCTTAGAGAGCTCAGGGGAGAGGCAGTTTGCCCAGTCTGGAGTGGGTCAGGGATTACAGGAGATACCTTGGTAGGTAGAGTTCTACCTATGGTAGATATCAATACGTTGCTTTTTTTGGTAAAGGAGTTGAATTCAGCCTCCAGTGTGTGAGTAGCTATTTATATTTCATTCATGACCTTCAGGCAAGGGCCATGAAAAACAGGACCTCCTCAGATTCCATCTCATAAGGTTATGCCTCAGTCCACAATGATGCAGCCTCTTTCTCTACCTTATCTTTTCAGTGTTTTTCACACTGCTGGCTAGATGTGTCTGGCTTCTTCACAGCCTAAAAGCCTCCTCAAAGCCTTTCTCACCCAACTATATACCCAGACCCAGGGAAGGTGGAGCAGGCTGGACCACAGGCACGGCTGGGTGCATGAGACTGCACTTTTGTGCCATTCAGGAGCCATGATGCATCTGGGGATTCCCTTTCCACCAGGAGGCTGGACAAGAGCTTGACGGGAATGATAGTTAATATTCTGAGTCTCTTTGAATAGAAAGTCAGTTTGAAAATGTCAAGCACCTGGCTCAGTGTCCTTTTTCTAGGTTGTCATTTATTTGTAAAAGGAGCACTATTCAAGCCTCAAACATCAGCTTCTTGTCTCTGAAAATGTGGGATTGGGTAATCCCCTGAGGCTTTGGGCCTGTATTCTCACACTGAGACCTGGACACCCTGGCTATTAGTGAAAAGCAGCTGGAAATGTTCACGGAAATGGCTACTAGGTACCAAATTGTCTTGAGTTTCGGTCTGTCTGTGGTTTAATGCTGAATCTCCTTCCAGAGAGAAGTTCCTGACTCTTTATCCTTATATATTTAAAAGATGACCATTCTTTAAAAACAAGATTAGGCCTGAGCTTTAATTCCCAAGCTTGGGTCTCTGTACCTGGAGCTCTTCCCATACTGAGTCTAAACACCTTCTCTGCTATGATATAACCCTGAGCTAATCCCTCTTGGCTCCTGTCTGTTAATGGGCTTCTACATCCCTCTGAGGCACCATATGCTTAATGATATCCTACAAAGAGGGAGACTCTCCCTTAGCTGTCCTCTGATTTTTGGAATGTACTGTCCCCTTCATAGTGTCAGAAAACAAAAACAAATTAAACTCTAAGGCAGCAAGAGAGCTACAGGAATGATCTTTCACAGAAAAAGGGAAACAAAGATTCCAACTGTTTGCAGCTCCTGAAAATCCCACTGAGAGGTGATCAGTCCCAGCCCTGGCTAATTGCTAACTAGCTCAAATTCTATTCAGTGATGACCCTTTTGTTTAGTTCTCCTCTGCTGCCTAGATTGTCTTCCCCACTCTGCCTTCAGACACACTGAAACAGAAGTTCATCTCAGGGGCAAGCCATGGTGCTTGGAGTCTCTAGTCATTGTAAATCACTAGAGCAATATCTTAAAATTCAAGGCAATAAAAATCTGTGCTGTTGGACTTACTATGAGCTTGTTTTACCAGAAACACAGGACATTTCTGGTGCAGATTATGTAAATGTAAGAGTTCTTTTTATTGTCTCCTATCCATTCAGGTCATAGAGTGATTATTATAGAATATTATTGGGCCCTAACTCTATTCACAAAGCTTGTGGTTCTTGCCCAGTAATGTCACATTATTTAGAATGGTCTAGATGAAATATATAGATATATATATGCAGTAATGAATCAGTGTAGGAGAAGTGGCTTACCCTCCAAACCTTATATAACTGCACTGTAGTCTTGGCTTTATTCCTGCCCACATACTGGGCTGAATACTGACAAAACAAACCAGCCAATTCAGACTGAGGTCTCAGTCTACTGCTTCCCCCACTCCCCAAATGAGCACATTTCTCAGGCATCATTCAGAACAATGAGGTTCAATCCTGCTTGTAATTAGAATAATCTAGGGAGCTTTTTTTTTCCCCCCTTAAATCAATGCCCAGACCCTACTCCAGATCAATTAAAATAGATTTTTGGGGGGTGAGGCTCAGGCTTGGGAATTTTTATAAAGCTTCCCCGGCACTACCAATATGCAGCAGTGGTTGCAAATCACTGTTTTAAACTGGACCAAAATTAATGATTATAGGTTTTGCTTGTTTATTATAACAGCATAGATTTTGCTGTTAATTTAATGTTTGTACAAATCTTAAGATATTCACACTTTAATTCAGTAAAGTCAATAAGAAACTATACCTATAGTGCAACTAAATTGCCCAGGGAGAGAACAAAAGCAGCGATACATGTTCCAGTGTAACCTAGATTAGCCAGATCTGTGGAGGTCCTGAAGCAATAACACACAAACAAATTTAGCTAAATAAATTCTAGCATCCAGTTTTCTATTTGGCATGTTTCTACTAGAGTCAAAACTGCTTAAGCTGGGGAGATAGTCATGATACACTGTTCATTCTCTCCATTGGAACGAAAGCCAAAGGTCTAACTGCAGAGCTGGGGGTGGAGATGGCTGAGAGTAATTAGACCCAGGACATAATTCCTCACACAATATTGGGACCACGGAAGACTGTAGTATCTACTTCTCAGAGGACTCTTGTTAAAAGAGAAGTGAGATCTACTTATGGTTCCTGAATCGTTACAGCTCTCTACAGAGAGGTACACTAATTGGCCACTTGAATTTCATAACAACCTGAAACACCCATTTCAAGGATGCTTCCCTACTTTCCTCCATCCCTCCACAAACACACATCCTGGACCAGTCCTGAAGGTGATTCTGTTTACTTGGCATGACCATGCTCCAGAAAAGGCATCCTGGCTGCCACAGGCCTCCAGCTTCCCTGTTGAGACAGTCTCTTTTCCTGGATTTGTTTGCCAAGTTTATGTGTCCCCAAATGGTCCCTCTCACAGAGAGGTCCAATATGCAAGTTTTAAAACATCTTCAATGCTTTGCAAGAATGGAGGAAGTGTCTGCTTTTAATTACCACACTTACAGTTTCTTTCTCCCCTATAGAAAACTTGCAAATATTTCACATTTGTTTGGAGAACAGATTTCTTTCCAGGTTTTTGGAAAGCTGAAGGCACTAACACATGGCTGCTGGGTGATATTGTTGCTGAGCCAAAACATCACTAGCTCCCAGCGTAGTCAAACCTACCTTTTAGGCCATGGTGGGGGGGGGGGGTGGATGAGACTGAGGTGGAACAGTTCTAGGGACAGCTGAGAGTGGCACTTTTCCATCTGTAGAGACCTCAAAGAGAACAACAAACAAAGTATTTGGTGGTCTCTTTTGAGTCCCACCTCCTCCCCACCCCTTCTTCTAACCCTGTCCCAGGCACTATTGGGTTCCCAGACATTAATCTTTAAGACTTTCTTCTATAAGGGCATGGAGGAAGCAAGATCTAGTCTGGGGTGATGGGCTGCTTAGACTAGGAGCCTTGGGATCATATTCATTATTATCATCATCCTGGGTCCCAGGTCAAGTCTTCATCTGTGCATATTCAGGGTGATCATGTGTCATGGATATTGACAAAATGCTGATCAAATTCACAAGAGACTGCGAGAGTATTTAATATAGACATTAGAATGTAAGCATTGGAAGGAATCTCTTGCTTTACAGAGGGGACACTAAGTCTCAGTAAAAAAAAAGTGACGTTTTCAAGATCACACAACTAGTTAATGCCAGAGATAGGATGAGAACCTAGACATCCTCACTCCAAAATCAGTGCTTTTTCTACCATCCTCTGCTGTCAAAATTTAATGAGAAGGTGGACTTTTGGGGAAAATGGCAGAGTAGGGAGCTCCAGGACTCAGTCCTTCCACCACAACAACTGTTAAAAATGCAGGAACAATTATTTTGAAATTCTGGAGACCAGAAGAATACAGGGTACAGCAGGAGGAAGAGCTGATAAATCATGGTAAAGAACTATAAATTGCTCTCTTGGCATGGGCAGCTACCAGCAACCATTTCCCACTCTCACAGCAGGCCACCTTAGTGTACAGTCCCCAATTAGCTGCTGGTAACAGAAAGGGACATAAAATTCCTCTTCCTCAAGAAAGGGGTGGGGACAGCGTATCACTGCTTTTGATTAGTGAATTCAATCATTGGGTCCTGGCTCTGAGGGCAAATACTATTTCAACCTAGCCTAGACAATGGGTCAACAGCCGTTGTTTCAACCCTCCTCAGACAGCCAGAGGCAGTGGAGATTTAAAGATGCAGTGCTTCCTGAAGGGCTGCATTTGCTAGGCAGGCAGGAAAGCTCAGCTTTGTGGAGCCATTGGGGAAGGTTTCAGTGTCATTCCTAACTCTGAAGTTCACTTTGGCACCTTCTTTGTGGGTCCCTGGACTTGTTTTGACTGGGAAAGACCAACTTGGGAAAGTCCACTCTGGAGCGACCCTTCTCCCAGAATTTGCCCTCCAAGCAAACAGCATGAGACAATGAAATTATTGTAAAAACTATGGAGGTGGACAGGCTAGGAGAAAGGCCTGCTGTCTTCAAATGCTTTGGAAAGGGAGGTTTGTCCCCTGGGAAACAGAGGGGACAATCAAGCTACTGTAAACAGGGGAACTCCAAAACAACTAACAAGCAAAAGCCCATGAAAAGACAGAGGCCCCGTAAGACAGGGAAAACCTGCACACTGCATTTGCCTCCAGCAGACCTTCTTGATAGGAGGGCTGAAGCTCAAGAAAAATCTCTGTCTCATCACCTGCTGGTTACAAAGCAAGGAACAAGCATCCCAGAGAGTAGATCCCAGAGTTAACATTTTAAAATATTAAAATGTACAGTGTATAACAAAAGAGTACAAGAAAAAACAAAGAAACAAGAAACTATGTCCCATCCAGAGGAAAGGATAAAAACACAGACATCAACTAAGAAGACAAGAATGTGGACATACCAAGCAAAGCCTTAAACATGTGATCTTAAAATGCTCAAGGAGATAAAGAAAAATACAGAGAATTAACAAAAGGATATCAGGACAACAATGAATGAACATATGAGAGTCTAAATAAAGAGATATAAAATTTTTAAAAGGAACCAAAAAGAACTACTGGAATTGAAGATCATAATAACTGAAATGAAAAATGCCCAGGAAGGTGTCAAGAGCATATTGAAGCTGGCAGAAGAAAAAAATCAGTGTACTTGACAAACACTTGAAATGGTCAGGCTGAGGAACAAAATGAAAAAAAATAAGTATTAAAAGTGAAAATAGCCGAAGACAGCTATGGGACTTCATCAAGTGCACCAATATACACATTATGGGAGTCCCAGAAGGAGAAGAAAGAGAGAAAAGGGCAGAAGGGGTAGAAAGAGCATTAGAGCAAAAGAAGCAATGACAGAGAACTTTGCACACTTAGCAAAAGACATGACTATGTACATCTAAGAAGCTCAGAGAACACCATCAGGATAAATAATGAAGAACAATACAACCCTTCATATACTGATCATACTATTGCTATATACTATCAAAAACAAAGAACAAGGAAAGAGTTCTGAAAGCTGCAAGAGAAAAGCAATGTGTTACATAGAAAGGAGTTCCACTGTAGGTGGGACCTTTTGATTAGTTTACTCCAGTAAGACATGCCCTAGGGTGGCTCTTAATCTTCTTACTGGAGTCCTTTATAAGAGAATTAAATTCAGACAAAGAGAGAAAGCCACAGAAGCCAGAAGCTGAAAGCAACAAAACCTGAAAGAGAAGACAGAGCCCAGCGGAGGCCATCATGTGCCTTGCCATATGCCAGGGGAGTCCAGGATTGCCAGCAGCCAATCTCTGGGGGTGAAAGCATCACCTGATGGTGACTTGATTTTGGACATTTTTCTCAGACTTGGAACTGTAAGCTTCTAAGCCCTATTGTAAAAGCCACCCCATTTCTGATATATTGCTTTCAGAGCCTAGCAGACTAAAACAAGGTGCTAAAATGCAAACACATAAAAAGTAATGATAAATCCAGGTTTTTGGACATATAATGTACAAAGGTATAAGTGGTAACACCTATAAAAAATGGTGGGGGAACAGAGGGGTATATATATAGAAAAGTATATGTACATGCTATTCAAGTTAAGTTGGTATCAAACCAAATGTAACTTATATATTTAGGATGTTAGATTGTAACCCCATTGTAACCACAAGGAAAAGAGATTAAAATATATCCAGATAGGAATGAGAAGGGACTTAATATGGTACAACACAAGAAAGCAAATAAATATAAAAGTAGGCCTTACAGAAGTGAGGGACAAAAAAAGGTATAAGACTTGCAAAGGCTTAATAGCAAAATGGCAGAAGAAAGTCCTGTATTATCAGTAGTGACTTTAAATGTAAATGGATTAAACTCTCCAATCAAACATCAGAGATTGGCAGAATGGATAAAAAAACATGACCCCACTATATGATGACTGTAGGAGATTCAAAAGTCAAAGATACAAGTAGGTTGATGGTGAAAGGATGGGAAAAAATACACCATTTAAGTAGTAACCAAAATAGAGCTGAGGTGGCTATACTAATATAGGATAAAATAGAATTTAAGAGAAAAACAGTATCAGGGACAAAGATGGTCATTACATACTAAAAAAGGTGACAATTCAATGGGAAGAGATAACAATTATAAATATATGTGCATCTAACAGCAGTGCTGCAAAATATATGAAGCAATTATTGACAGATTTGAAGGGAGAAATTGATGGTTCTACATTAATAGTAGGAGATTTTAACACACCACTCTCAATAATGGATAGAAGATCTTAGAAGTACAATTAAAAGTAAAGGATTTGAATGATACACTAAAGCAATTGGACCTAACTGTCATATATAGAACACTGCACCCAGTGAAAATAGAACACATTCTTCTCAAGTGCACATGGATCATTCTCCAGGATAGATCGTATGTTGGGTCACAAAGAAAGTCTCAATAAATTCAAAATTATTGAAATCATACAGTGTATGTTCTCTGACCACAATGCACAGTGGAATGAAGCTAGAATTCAATAGCAGAGGGAGAAAGAGAAAATTCAAAAATATGTGGAGGGGAGCGGATGTAGCTCATTGGTTGAGTACCTGCTTTGCATGTCCAAGGTCCTGGGTTGAATCCTTGGTATGTCCTAAAAAAAAAAAAAGATCCCTAGTGTTTTGTCTGGATGTAGCTCAGTGGTTAAGTACATGCTCCACATGTATAAGGTCTTGGGTTCAATCCTTGGTACCTCCTAAAAAAAAGTGGGAATTAAACAAAATACTCTTAAACAACCAGTGGGTTAAAGAGGAAGTCAGAAGCAAAATTAGGAAATTTCTTGAGGCAAATGAAAATGAAAATGAAAACATAACACACCAAAACTTACTGGAAACAGGGAAGGCAGTGCTGAGAGGGAAATTTATAGCATTAATGCTTATATTTAAAAAGAAGAAATGCTTCAAATCAGAGACATAACATCAAAATTGAAAATACTAGAAAAAGAAGAGCAAACTAAATCCAAAGTAAGCAGAAGGAAGGAAATAACAAATATTGGTGTGGAGATAAATGAAATAGAAGAAGAACAACAACAATAGAATCAACAAAACCAAAAGTTGTTTTTCTGAAAAGATCAGTAAAATCGACATTTAGCTAGACTGACAAAGGAGAAAAGAGAGAGGCTACAAATAATGAAAGTTAGAAATGAAAAAGAGACATTACTACTGACTCTGCATGAAAAGGACTGCAATAAAATTAGATAACCTAGATGAAATGCACAAATTCTTAGAAACACACAAACTACCTACACTGACTCAAGAAGAAATAGAAGATCTCAACAAACGAATTACTAGTAAAGCGACTGAATCAGGGAAGCATCTTCAGGACCTTGTGTTAGGCAATGGTTTCTTAGACTTTACATCCAAAGCACTAGCAACAAAAGAAGAAACAGATAAATGGGACCTCATCAAAATTAAAATCTTTTGCTCTTCAAAGAATTTATCATAAATGTAAAAAGACAACCTATGCAATGGAAGAAAGTATTTGGAAACCACATATCCATAAAAGGATTTATACCCAGTGTGGCAGTTTGGTATTGTTTACAAATTCCAAAAATAGATATTGGATTGTGTTTGTAAACTGGTCTTTCCTCTGGGCAAATTAGATGATATTGAATTCAGAGATTTCACTTTTACTTGATTAAATTATGATTACAGCTTTGATTCGGCCATGTCGATAGGACGTTGAATCCCTGCCCCCTTGGTGGGTGGGAACTCACAAAGAAAAGGGCACAGCAGAGGAGAGAGTTTGAGTTTTGATGCTGGAGCCCCAGGAAATAAATACATGGAGAAGGAGAACACAGAGAAGAACACAGAGGAAGAGCAACAATTTATTAGACATGGCAGAGGCCCCGAAGGAAGAGAGATGAGTCTGATAGTCTATAGCTGACCTTGTGAAGAGAACTGAGCAGCTGAGCCCAGAAAGAAATGAACCCTGGGGACAGAAACAAGTCTTATGCCAGCCTACAGTGGAGATGGGAAGAAACTGGGATCGTGGAGCCCTAAGAGGGGGAAGGATGGCTGAACCCTCACAGATATAGCCCTCCATCTTTCTCCAGCATGTAGCCAAAGACTTTGGGTGAGAAAGTACCTTTTATGGTACCTTGAGTTGGATTCTTTAGGGTCTTATGACTCCAAGCTTCTACCCCAAATAAATATCCCTTATAAAAGCCAACAGACTTCTGATACTTTGCATCAGCACCCCTTTGGCTGACTAATACACCCATTATATATAAAGAAATCCTTCAACTTAACAACAAAAAGACAAACAACCCAGTTTAAAAATGGGCAAAAGATTTGAACAGACATCTCTCCAAAGAGGATATACAAATGGCCAGAAAGCACATGAAAAATGCTCAACACCATTAGCCATCAGGGAAATGCAAATCAAAACCACAGTGACATACCATTTCACATACATTAGAATGGCTGCTCTTAAAAAAAAACAACCTCAAAAATAAAGTGTTGGAGAGGATGCAGAGAAATAGGAACACTCATTCATTGCTGGTGGCAATGAAAACTAGTGTAGCTGCTGTGGAAGAAAGCTTGGTGATTTCTCAGAAAGCTAAGTATAGAACTACCATATGACCAGGCAATCCCACAATTAGGTACATACCCAGAAGAATTGAAAGCAAGTACTCAAACAGATATTTGCACACCAATGTACATAGCATTATTCACAATTGCCAAAAGATGGAAGCAAATCAATTGTCTATCAATGGATGAACAGATAAATAAAATGCAGCATATACATACAATGAAATATTAGTCCATCATAAAAGGGAATGAACTCCTGATACATGTGACAGCATGAATAAACTTCAAAAGCATCATGTTAAGTAAAATAAGACAGACCCAAAGGGACAAATATGGTATGATCTCACTGACTTGAAAAAATTAGAGTAAGCAAACTCATAGAATCAGAATCTAGAATATAGGTTACCAGGGGACAGGGTGGGGATAGAGAATGGGAAGTTAAGGCTTAAAATATATAGGATTCCTATTTGGAATGATAGAAATGTTTTGGTAATGGATGGTGGTGACGATGGTTGAACATTGTGAACTACAACATTAATGGATGGTGGTGATGGTAGTTCAACATTAACAGCACTGTAATATATATCTGAATATGATTAAAAGGCAGAAATATTAGATTTTATATATAGTAACAATAAAATTTTTTTAAAAATCCATGGAACTACTTTACACAGTGAACCCTAAGTTAAGCCATGGACTTTAATTAATAGCACAATTATTAAAATGTGCTGTTGACTATAACAAATGTTCAACATCAATGCAAGATATGGTGGTAGATGGCATATGGGAATCCTGTATTTTATGCAGGATTGTTCTGTAAAACCACAACTTCTCTGATAAAGAAAAACATTTTTAATGAGAACCTGAATATGTGTGTAAGCTGATCAACATATTCTTTTCCTGAAAGAAAATGACAGTTGGGGAAATAACATTATTAATAGAAAGCTATTTATAATTTACAGAAGACCAGTCCAGGGCTAGTGCTGGAGAGAAAGGGGTGAAGCCTAGAATCAGGGCCATTGGAGGCCATGCTGAGTGATGCTCTACTCCCCACTTTGGGAGCAAGGAAGACCAAAGCAGCCAGGAAACTTTTTGTCACTCTGTGGACAGTTAATAAAGAACCAGGAAAAATAAACTAACAGAATGGGAGAAAATATTTGGAAACCATACGTCTGATAAGAGTTTAACTTCCAGAATTTATAAAAAAACTCTTACAACACAACAACCAAAAGATGAACAACCCAGTTAAAAAAATGGGTAAAGGACTCAAGCATTTATCCAAAGAAGATATACAAATGGCCAAAATGGACATGAAAAGATGCTCACTGTCATTAGCCACTAGGGAAATGCAAGTCGAAGAACCATGATATACCATGTCACACCCATTAGAATAACTATTATTTTTTAAATGGAAAGTAAGTGTGGGTGAGGATGCAGAAATATAGGTGCCTTAGTACTTTTTTTTACGGGAATACAAAATGGTATGGCTCTGTGGAAAACAGTTTGGTGATTTCTCAAAAAGTTAAACATAGAACCACTATATGACCCAGCAATCCTACTTCTAGGTATATATACAAAAGAATTGAAAGCAGGATCTAGGATGGACATTTGTACACCAATGTTCATAGAGCATTATTCACAATAGCCAAAGTGGAAGCAACCCAAAAGTCCACTGGCAAATGAATGGGCAAACAAAATGTGGTATATACATACAATGGATTATTATTCAGCCTTAAAAGGAATGCAGTTCTAATACATGCCACGACATGAATGAACCTTAAATACATCATGTTGAGTGAAATAAATAAGAAACTGGATGCTTGGGAGTGGTTGAGGGGAAAAGTTTATGTTGTATACATGTTTCCACAACTAAAAAAAAAAAGAATGACTGAAGAGACAGTGGCAATTAAATGCAATCTGTAATCCTGGCTGGATCTAATAATGGAGGAGAAAAGGCCCAAAAGGACATTATTAGGATATATGAAAAAATATAGCCTGTAAGCTTTATATGAATGTTAAATTAAGGTGGTTACATAAATCAATATCCTTGTTCTTAGGAAATGTACACGGAAGTATTAAGTGTTCAAGGAGTACAATGTATACAACCTACTCTTAGAGATTTAGAAAACATAATAGATGGTGATGATGATGATAGAAAATTGATAGATGATAGATAGATAGATAGATAAGCAGACAGACAAATGGGTGGATAAGATAAGATAAGATTAGATTAGATTAGATTAGATTAGAGATAGTAGGTAAGTAGGTGGTAGAAAGAAGGAAGGGAGGGAGGGAGGGAGAGAGGGGCGGGCAAATGTGGTCAACTGTTAAAAGTTGGTAGATATGGTATCTTAGTGGTGGTAATAGTTGGGCTATATTGTAGTTCTCTGTATGGATTTTGTATTCTTTTTGTAATTGTCCTGTAAGTATGAAATTATTTCAAAGTAAAAAGGTAAATAAATAATAAAACCAGGGCTCCAAGGAAAACCTAAGTCTCTGAATTCAAAGTGGAATTATTCTGAGAAAGAAGAGAAACCAACAGAGGGAAAAGTTAATCCCCTCTTAATGCTCTTTGTTCCTGGGCACAAGCTGAAGCAAGTAGAAGGAATTTCTAGCTCAGAACCCCCAGTGAGAAAAGTCTGGTCAGTTGATTCATTCAACCCACCGCCAGCCTAAGAGAAGAGCCCTGCAGGGATGCAGAGGGAGTCAGCCTCTTCATGGGGAAAAAACAGTCGCTGGAATGAAGGTGCAGTCGTGTTTGTTCCCAGGCTGGTCCAGTGCCACAAAAGGTGGGAAAACATTCCCTTGGTGCAGGCATGGGGCAGAGTTCCCAGGGGCTGCTGGCAGGATATGGCTGCTTCCTCCCCCGTGGTCTGGAAAAATACAAGCAAGGAAATTTGAACTTGGCTCTTGAATAAGCTCATTCTGTATATCGGTGTAACTCGAGTGCTTGGCAAGCTCCAGGGCTTGGTCTCTGGTACCTTGCTTCTGGTGTCTAGTTATAATAAAGAAGAAACGGAGGGTAAGAAGAATGGTTCTGACGGGCTGGAGGCCAATCAACGGGAACCAAAGCCAGGTGTTAGGGGATTCCCTTAGGCAGGCCCGGTAACACAGAAAATGAGGTAAGAAGAGGGAGATTTCAAGAAAATGACAAGATGTGTGTCGAAACAAGGGTGAGCTCAAGTTCACTGAAGTGGAGCACCAAGTTGCTGCTCAGAAACTAAATAAGGTTCCAGATGAGCCCAGATTCTGCCATTTGTCCCCATAGGAGCTGAGGTGCCACCGTCTCCCCAGGGACACCCTCCACTGAGGATCCTTCCCTTTTTCCTCACAGGGCAGGCATCGGGCCTGTTGTTTGCAATGCAGAGAGAGAAAACAGAAAACAGAGTCTCTAGAAGATTCAACTTTCATCCTTGGTTCTGGCTCCTGTGCTGGGAAAAGCTCTCCCCACAACACACTCCTTTCATTCCCAGACCCTGAATGACAGCGCTGCAGAACAAGTGTTGATTATGAAAGAGAACATTGCCCCCTCAAAGACTGCCTGAGGCAGGACTTGCCCTGCTCCAAAGACCTTCACAAAGGCAGGGCTAAGGAAGGGAAGGGAGCTGTACAGGTAAAGTCCTGCTCATTCCCAGGAAGATGACCACTCCCCCAATGCCCAGGGAACGAGAGAAGGCATCAGTTCCATTACAAACAGATCTTGGGCTGGAGAGGACGCAGTAGCAGCCTTGAAGCTATAAATTTCCTAGTCCGCCAGTCAGCACAGATGTACTGAGCATCCTCTTTGTGTCCAACACCATGTGGGCGCAGGAAAGCCATGGGGAGGAAGACAGACACAGTCCAATGTGCATGCCATTTATGTGGGGAAAATAAACAGTAAACCAACGACCACAGGTGCAGTGAGTGCTGGAAGATGTGATGGTGTGGTGGAATGCCTAACACAGCCTGGAGGGCCAGAGATGGGCTCCCCAAGGAGGTGAGTATAGGCTGAACCCTGGGGACACAAAGGAGTTAGACAAACAAAGGAGAGAGATGACAGGAACTGTGAGTTGTCCCTCCATATCCAATTCCTCTTCTTTCATACTCATAGGGTTTTCATTTGAATACATGGCTTTATGAATGTGACTTCCCAGAAAGGGACTACATTTCCCCAGCCTAGGTGTGACTATGTGACCACATTCTGGCCAACAGAAAATGAAAGAAAGTGAGATATAAACTTCTGGGGTATAGAGAAAAGCTTTTTCTTCCATTTACCCCTTTGTCATTTCCTGCCAACTGGAGTGTGGTATTGCTGGAAGCCATCTTGGGCTATGCAAAGGAAGGAAATACCCTAGGAGACAAGATAGAAGGAATCTGGGCTTCCCATGTGACTTCACAGCCAGAGCCACTACACCAGCTTGGACTCTTATAGGAGAGAGAAATATGTTTCTATCTCATTTAAACCATTGTTATTTTGGTCTCTGTGTTCCATCAACCAAAGCAATATCCCAACTAACACACAGCCTGACAGAACAGCAAAGGGCTTCTATGTATACTAACTTCATTTGATCTCCCGAGAACCCAGTAAACAGGGAATTGTTATCGCCATTTTAGTGTAACGGAAACTGAACTGAGAGGGATAATTGTTTTGTCCAAGGTTACACAGTGGTGGAATCAGGGACTCGAAACTTAGTTATTCATTCCAAGCCCAGTAGACATCCCCTGTGCCATGCTGCCTCCCTCTCTCTAGAATGAGTTTCTTGGTTCCTTCAATAGTGAGATGAGTTTTCATCAAACTATGCACAATCTTAAATTCACTTTCCAACCCTTATGCCAGTCCAGGTAACAGTTCATGGTCTTGATGGCACACATCTTGACCAGCGGTAGATTTAAGCACCTACATGAAGTGGTGATTTGGAGTCAGGGATATAAGAATATTGTCACTTTTCTCAGAGAAGCTTTTAAATTTTATTCTAAAAGGAATACCATCCCCCCCCCACCCCCCACCCCCAGCTTAAGCTAACTCTTCCTTGCATAAAAGACTAGGATTTCTTGGAGAGCCCAGAAGGCCCTTAGTTCATTTATGAAGACAAGTTTCTTCCTTATTGTGAAAGTCCAGACTTCTTAGCAGGAGCAGCCCAGCTCCTCTGGGCTCTCCTCAGGATGCTGTGTAAGAGCAATTCTGCTATTTTCTCTTCTGTCAGCTCTTTGACAGATTGCATGGGTAAGTATGGGCTAAGCCATGTTCGCATGAATCCACGGTTACTGTTTTCCTAAAGAGGCACTCCTCAGGTGATGAACCACCTCAGTGGAACAGCATTTAAATAATTAGTATTTCAAAATATTGATTTTTAGTCCTCCCAGCCAGGAGAGACAGCTTTACACATGCATTTGGCTTGATTGGGCCATCATGTGGCACAGATGACCATAATTTACAAAGACTAATGGGGACTTCGTTCTGCAGAGGACAGAAGCAGCCAGGGAGACAAGGGTGCAGGCACAAGTGGACACCTCTGGAAAACCTATAGTTTAATGTTGGATCTGGGGATTGGAATGGGGGTACAGTTCACGCCCTGAGCATCATCTCAAATAAGCAAAACCCACATAGCTCAAACAGGACTCATCGGGAACCTTCTTTTCTTTCTTGATGTTCCTTGTATGAAAAGGTTGCTACCTACAAAGGGAATCAGGCTTCTCTCTCAGTGCTACTGTTTTTCTCTATTGTTTTTCTTTTTTAAAAAAAGTCAAACTTTATTTCAAATTCAAAAAAATAAAATAATAGAAAAAGGCAGCTCAACAAGTTATGACAGCATTACTCCCCAAAAGTTCTGTCCAGGCACTTTTATCTCATCTAATTCCAACTACTAACTCAATTGGCCCTCCAGTGTTCAGAAAGACACACAGATGAGCACAGCTTAGTTAAACGACATAATCAAGGTCTCCTTATTAATGAAAAAAATGAAGAAGAGAAAAAAATGCTTAATCATATTCATACCTCACGAAATCAAACCCCATATTCTTTTTTCCTTTAGCATTAATACAGTACCAACTTTGCATTTGCTACAAAGCATTACAATGTTGTTGTTAACTGTAGTCTATAAATTATATTAGTTATATTTTTCCCATTTATCACCATATTCTTAACACCTTGTAGAAGAACACTCCTATATTTATATTATTAACCACAATCCTCATCTACTGCCAAAATCATGGTTATATATTCCCTATATTATCCTCCAGCTGTCTTCCAACTAACATTAATCTCCTTAAACTACTCCTTTCAGTCACAATCACATCCATAAATCAACAGTGTTTGTTATATTAATTATAATGTGTTATTATCAAGTCCATCCATTACCACATATTTGCATTTGACCTTATTAAACATTCTATGTACATCCTGTATCATTTCCCCCTTCTCATCCCACATTCCATCTCTCACCAACCTATACTTCATAGTTCAACTTCACAAGTCTACTCATTGTATTTAGTTCATATCAGTGAGACCATACTATATTCAATCTTTTGTGTCTGGTTTATTTCACTCAACATAATATCCTCGAGGTTCCTCCATGTTGTCATGTGCTTCCCCAACTGATTTCTTCTTACAACTGAATAGTATTCCATTGTATGAATATGCTACATCTTGTTTATCCATTCATCGGATGACAGACACTTAGGTTGTTTTTGTCATTTAGCAATTGCGAATAAAATGGCTATGAACATCAGTGTGAAAATATCTTTTCGTGTCCTTGCATTCAGCTCCTCTGAATATATTCTTAGTAGTGGTATTGCTGGATCATATGGCAGTTCTCTATTTGGTTTCCTGAGGAATTGCCAAATGGTCTTCCGCAGAGGCTGCACCATTTTACACGCCCACCAACAGTGAAGGAGTGTTCGTTCCTATTTCTCCTCATCATCTCCAGCACTTGTAGTTTTCTGTTTTTGTTTTTTAAATAATGGCCATTCTGTAAGGCATGAAATGATATCTCATTGTAGTTTTGATCTGCATTTCCCTAATGGTGATGTTGAACAACTTTTCATGTGTCTTTTGACCATTTTTATTTCCATTTTTATGTCTATTCAATTCTTTTGCCCATTTTTTAATTGGTTACTTGTTGTTTTGCTTTTCTTTTCTTTTTTTTTTTTTTAAAGATTTATTTATTTATTTAAATTCCCCCCCTCCCCTGGTTGTCTGTTCTTGGTGTCTATTTGCTGCGTCTTGTTTCTTTGTCCGCTTCTGTTGTCGTCAGCGGCACGGGAAGTGTGGGCGGCGCCATTCCTGGGCAGGCTGCACTTTTCTTTTCACGCTGGGCGGCTTTCCTCACGGGCACACTCCTTGCGCGTGGGGCTCCCCCACGCGGGGGACACCCTTGCGTGGCACGGCACTCCTTGCGCGCATCAGCACTGCGCATGGGCCAGCTCCACACGGGTCAAGGAGGCCCGGGGTTTGAACCGCGGACCTCCCATATGGTAGACGGACGCCCTAACCACTGGGCCAAAGTCCGTTTCCCTGTTTTGCTTTTCTTATGAATTTCCATATTTTCTTTGGGACAGGAGGTGTTCATAATTGGTAATAATGCTGAGACACTCAGAAGATCCTTCAAAATGTTTGAAAGTCTTCACAAAAGGTTACTGATGCTCTAAGACAACCCTTTCCTCTTCTTACCCTATACCCTCACCCTAGGGGACTCACACTCCCATAGTTTCACCCTCTGCCTACATCTCCTGGAAGATCCAGAGTATGTATCAGAGCCCAGTTTTTTTTCCTTGAGCTCCTGACCTGCATATGCATCTTCCTTTGATCTCCCAGCTTGGGTTTCCCACAGACTTCTCAAATTTCCCATGTCCCAGAGGGAACTCACTACCTTCACCTCAAAGCCTGCTCCTCCTCCAGTCCTCCCTCATGGGTAACGCTGCTTCCATCGCTCAGTCACCCAAGTCTGAAGCCTGAGAGTCATTGGCAGCCATCTGGTCATTGAGTTCTGGCAAGCTAGTTCTTTCCACGTCTTTTATGTCTATTCTTCTCTCCATTTGCTTTTCAAGTATGTTGTCAACAGCTTGAAGTAATATCCTAGCTGGTCTCTCTTGCGTCATTCTTTTCCTGCAATCCATTTTCTACAGTGTTATATAAGTGATCTTCTAAAATACAAACTGGCCATTATGGAATTTTAGAATTCTTTCAGTGGCTCTTTAAAGCCCACAACATAAAGTCTAAATTCCCTAGTATGGCCTTTTTGATCTGATCTGTTTATGTCCCCAGTTATTATTATTATTATTTTTAGGAGCTATCGGGAATTGAGCCCAGTTCCTTGTACATGGAGAGCAGGTGCTCAACCACTGAGCTACACGTGCTCCCCTCCAACTGTTATCTTATTCCTGCCTCCCACCCCCTCAATCCCCGGCTCTAAGCTCCCCAAACTGCTGGCTCTCACTCCTTCATGCTTCTACCTGTGCTGTTTCCTCTGCCTAGGAAGTCCTTCCTCCCTCTCCCGATCTAGACAATTTTCCTCAAAACTCATTTCAGGCTTCCCAGTAAGTCTTTCTGACCATCCCAGCCCCTCACAGCATCTTGTGCACACCTATCAGAATACTCACCACCTGCATTGTAATCACATCTAGTCTGCGAGCTCCTTAAAAGTAGGGACCGTGTGTGGCTTGTCTTGTCTTAGGGTGTGGCTATGTGCCTATCATAGAGTCGGTGGTGCTCATTAAACACGGTTCAAATAATGAGGCTGTTTGGAACCCTATGGTAACAGGGTTCTTTCTCCCAAGATTTCAGTCTCATCTACCTCACTAAACAATTTTTTTGTACTGGCAAAACTTAAGTTAAGAATACTTTAAGTCAATAAAAGCAGGTCTCTTTATATTTTTTCCCTGTGGGAATATTAGTATATTGATTAATTCACTTAGCTGTCCATCAGGCAGTCAATTCATTTATCAAATGTGAACTACTTCTGGTGGTTTGGAGCTGTATGTATCCCAGGAAAACATGTTCTTAAACTTAATCCATTCCTGTGTGTGTGAACTCATCGTAAGTAGGATCTTTTTGATGAATTTACTTCAGTTACGGTGTGGCCCGCTTCAATCAGGATGGGCCTTAATCCTATTACTACAGTCCTTTAAAAGGGACGTGGACTTGGCCCAGTGGTTAGGGTGTCTGCCTACCACATGGGAGGTCCGTGGTCAAACCCCGGGCCTCCTCGACCCATGTGGAGCTGGCCCATGCACAGTGCTGATGCACGCAAGGAGTGCCGTACCACGCAGGGGTGTCCCCGTGTAGGGGAGCCCTACACGCAAGGAGTGCTCCCTGTAAGGAGAGCCGCCCAGTGAGAAAGAAAGTGCAGCCTGCCCAGGAATGGCACCACACACACAGAGAGCTGACACAACAAGATGACACAACAACAACAACAAAAGAAATGCAGATTCCCACGCCGCTCACAACAACAGAAGCGGACAAAGAACATGCAGCAAATGGACACAGAGAACAGACAAACTGGGGGGGGGTTGTCTGTTCTCTGTGTCCTTTTTAGAGTCCTTTATAAGTGAAATGGCATTCACACAGAGTGAAAGAAAGCAGCAGCCAGGCCTAGAACACTAATATTTGTGAAGAAATCATTGCCTTGATGACCTCTTGATGTGGACTTTCTTATAGCCTCAAAACCATGAGCAGGGAAGCATATGTGGCCCAAGCCTACCACATGGGAGGTCCTGGGTTTGGTTTCTGGTGCTTTTTTTTTTAAAAGATTTATTTATTATTTATTTATTTCTCTCTGCTTCTGCTCCCCCCACACTCCCTATTGTCTGCTTTCTGTGTCCATTGTCTCTGTGTTCTTCTGTGTCTGCTTGCATTCTTGTCAGCGGCACTGGGAATCTGTTTCTCTTTTTGTTGCATCATCTTGCTGCATCTGTTCTCCGTGTGTGCGGCACCACTCCTGGGTAGGCTGGGCTTTTTTTGCACAGGGTAACTCTCCTTATGGGATGCACTCCTTGCGTGTGGGGCTCCCCTACACAGCATACACCCCTGCATGGCACAGCACTTCTTGCGTGCATCAGCACTGTGCGTGGGCCTGTTCATCGCACGGGTCAGGAGGCCCTCCCTGGGTTTGAACCTTGGACCTCCCATGTGGTAGGGGAATGCTCTATCAGTTGAGCCAAATCCACTTCCCATCCAGTGCTTCTTAAAGAAGATGAGCAGGACAACAAGCTGACACGATGGGCTAGCGTGGCAAGCCGGCACAACAAGATGACACAATGAAGAGACACAACAAGGAAACAATGAAAGACGCAGTAAGCAGGGAGTAAAGTCACTCAAGCTACAAGGTGTCTCCCTTCCATATGGGAGGTCCCAGGTTCAGTTCCTGGTGCCTCCAAAAAAAAGGAAGATGAGCACAGAACAAACAGACACAGAGAGCAGTGAGCAAGCTCAAACAATGGGGGAGGGGAGAAAAGAAAGAAAATAAATCTTTAAAAACAAAAAACAAAAAACCATGAGCAGGGAAGATGTGGCTCAAGCAATTGGACTCCCATCTACCATATAGGAGGTCCAGAGTTTGATACCCAGGGCCTCCTGGTGAAGGCAAGCTGGCCTGTGTGGTGAGCTGGGCCACACGGAGTACTGGCCCGCATGGAGTGCTGCCCTGCACAGGAATGCTTCCCCACGTAGGAGTGCTGGCCCACATGGAGAGCTGGCACAGCAAGATGATGCAACAAAAAGAGACACAGAGGAGAGACAATAAGAGATGCAACAGACCAGGGAGCTGAGGTGGTGCAAGAGAATGATCGCCTCTCTTCCACTCCAGAAGGTCCCAGGATCGGTTTCCAGAGCCGCCTAATGAGAATACAAGCAGACACAGAAGAACACACAGTGAATGGACACAGAGAACAGACAATGGAGGGAGGGGGCAGAAATAAATCTTAAAAAATAAAGCTCAGTAAAGACTTTAAAAAAATAACCATTAGCAAATAATTCCCACTGTTTAAGCCAGCCCATTGTGTGGTATTTGTTTGAGCAACCAAGGAAACTAAAACAACCTCCTCTCTGCCAGACCCTGTGATAAGCATCAGAGATACGAAGTGAAATAAGTCACAGTCCCTGTCCTCAAAGAGGTAACAGTCTAGTAAGGGAAGATAGACAAGTGGACATATCATAACAAAATGATGTGATAACTGTTACAGGGGATAAGGGAGGTGGGAGCAATGTATGCTGGGTTAAGGGCCTCTCCTGTGGAGTTCTCCTGCCCACAGGCTCTCCTTGCTATTAGAGTACTTCCTGGATTATCGGTGCTTACACTTCTGCGCCCCAACCCAGTAGGCTTAGAGTTCCTTGAGGGCTGAGACTGTCTTATTCATCTTCACATGCATTCATGGAACAAATATTTATTAAATGCCTACTGTATGCAAGACCCTTTTAGGAGGTACAGATACAGCACATAAAGATAAACTCATGGAGTTTCCAATGTGCTTGGCCATTATAAAGAACAAAGTAGACTCATAAATATGAAAATTATATAGTTAAAAAATAAAATTGAAGAATATCATATATGATAAAACCACTTTTACAAAAGCATATATCTAAATATGTATGCATGAAATTTCTGAATGAAACTATAAAGAACTGTTATGAGACTAGCAGGGCTTCTTTCAGTCTAACCAGCTTAGTTTTCCTCTGTATATCTGGATCTCAATCTCTATGTTCCTCACTTTGGACTGGTCCTCAGTTGTTTCTGGAATAGGTTTGGGGACTTCAGGGACAGCTGTCAAGGCTTGAAGTCGCGCCCATGGGGAAGAAGACCCAAGGTAAACTGATAAGCCGCAGTACTCTTCTGGCACTCTCCGGATCTCCAGTTTTCTGGGACTGAGGGGTCATGCAGAGTGGATATCACAAGAGGAGCTTGTGTCTCACCCATTTCCCATCAGCAGAGAGGGCTTGCCAGGCCAGTGGGCTAGTCTGCCCGAGAGACCATTTCCAGTAGCATGTCATCTCACTGCTTTCCATCTGCTCCCAGGTGGGCAAGATCTGAAGGCATTGCTCCCGTTGCTTGTATCCTTTGTCATGCCGGTCCTGGTCAAAGGGAGCCATTGGAGGTTATGCCTTTAACATTTCAGTTAAGGTGGTGACTTTAAGTGGAAATGAAATCAAAAGAGGGAAGTTCATGAGATAGAGAATGAAAAGGCATTCTGCCCTGTGAGCAAGTCTGTTCTACCTGGGAGAGGCAAGAATGTTTATCCAGATGCCAATTTTTCATCCCACCGAAGATAGAAGATCAGAGGTGGATGTCATTTCATTCACAAGAGCAGGTATGTGGTGGGGCCCTGTGATTTACCAATGACACAGCCTGTGACCTGTTAGGAGAGATCTCAGGAAAAGAGAAAGTGGATGATCTGACCTTGCTTTCTGAGGTCTCATGGGGTGGTTGTTGTTGGTGGTTGTTTTAAAAGTCAGGTGTAGAGAAGTGAGTTAATTCTACTCCTTGGTTCATGGTCTGTTAATATCACTGGTCCCCCTCTTTAATTGTTTACTTATTCCTTTAAATCCCCATCCAGCAATTCCACCCCCCTCTCTTACCCAAAGGCAATGATTCTTATTGTTTAGCGTGTATCCTTTTGTTTGCATATCTTCATACAAACAGTATTTGTTTAGAGTGTTTTTAGTTCATGTAAAAGTTTTATGTTCTCATTGTTTTTTACCTTTTTTCCACTGTTGCTTTTTTTTAACCTGTATTTTTCACTGTTCCTAAGATCCATCCACGTTGCTATGTGTACTTCTAATGGTTTGCTTCATCCTGCTGCATGGTGCTCCCGGGTGTGCATTCACTATATTTTATTTCTCCACCTAAGTGATTGAAAGTCTTTAGCTCCCACCACAGATAGCTATGCAGAAACTTTCTCATGCACGTCTCCTTATTGAGCTATATAAGAATTTCTCAGGGATGTATACCTGGTAGAATATGTGCTGGGACATAGAGTATGTGCTACTGAATTTGACTAATAATGCCAGCATGCTCTCCAGCATGTTTGTTGATAGAGCCTTCTCTGATAGCCATCTTCTCACCAGCGGTATACCAAAGTGGCTATATCCCGCATCCCAGCCAATATTTGGAATTATCCTTCTTTATATATTTTGCTAAACTAATAGGTATACACTGAAATCTCATCGTTGTTTAATTTGCATTTTTTCATAGTTTAATGCTTTTAAGACTCCCTCTATATCTGCCATTATTTTCTTCTGTAAAATGCCTGTGTATATCCTTTTAGCAGTTTTCTATTGCAATCATAAATATTTAAGATCCTTGTGTATTCTTCTTATCAGTTCCTCATTGGTTTTAGCCATTGCAAATATAGGTCTTAGTTTGTCAGTCTATTGTTTGTTCATAGAGTCTTCTCTTCATTAGAAAGCCTTAATTTTGATATTATCAAATTCATTAAATTTTGTCTTATAGTTTATGCTTTTGAAATTTTGTTTTAAAAGAGCTTTCCTGGATCATAAAGATATTTTCCTACTTTCTCTTCTACTAATTTACTTTCAGCTTGCTTCTGCGACCTTTTACACTTAGATCTTTAAACCATCCAGATCCTCCTTTGCATGTAGTGTTAGGTAAGGGTCCAGTTTTATTCTCCATATGGTGAGCCAGTTACCCCACTTACTAAACAACCTATCCGTTCCCCACTGATTGAGGTACCATCTTCATCTTATATCAAATATATCTAATATACTTGGGTCTGTTCCTGAGCTCTCTGTTCTGTTGCGTTGATCTATTTGTATGTTTTTTTGATGGGTTCTAGTAATGTGGCTTTATAGTATGTCTTTTTTTTTTTTTTTTAAGATTTATTTATTTATTTAATTTCCCCCCCTCCCCTGGTTGTCTGTTCTTGGTGTCTATTTGCTGCGTCTTGTTTCTTTGTCCGCTTCTGTTGTCGTCAGCGGCACGGGAAGTGTGGGCGGCGCCATTCCTGGGCAGGCTGCTCTCTCTTTTCACCCTGGGCGGCTTTCCTCACGGGTGCACTCCTTGCGCTTGGGGCTCCCGCACGCGGGGGAAACCCTTGCGTGGCACGGCACTCCTTGCGCGCATCAGCACTGCGCATGGCCAGCTCCACACGGGTCAAGGAGGCCCGGGGTTTGAACCGCGGACCTCCCATATGGTAGACAAACGCCCTAACCACTGGGCCAAAGTCCGTTTCCCTATAGTATGTCTTAATATCAGATAAGCTAGGCCCTCCTCTTCACTCTCCTTTTTAAGCGTTGACTTAGTTCTGCCTCTCTACATCTAACCAAATGTCTGTCTCTGTCCTATACCTCCAAAATTTTCAGAGTGAGTTTAACTTAAGTGTTTTGGATTTTACACGTTGGCTGTATTTTGGGTCAGCAGCCCTTGGTTCAGCTGGCAGAAGTGGGTCTGATAAAAAGCATGCCAGAATGGTTACTTGCGTCTTTGGCTGTACACGCACAGAAGTGCAAGGGAGAAATGTTAGGAAGAAGTTAAGCCAAGAGATGGTATCTGCCCAGCATTGGACGCTAGAAAGCCTGACAATTTTCTGCACTATGGAATCCAATTTGATCCAAGAGAAACAGTCAAATCCACACAGATTTTAATGAGCCTGGGCACCTAATCAGAGGCGGTAATGAATGATAGTAACAATAGAGTCCTGCCAAGGCGAAAACCCTATCTGAATGCTTGGTTGCTTGGCCCCTGCTCCTGAGGATTGCAAGGGCCTGCCAGAAAGTTAGCTCACTGCCACCTTGCATCCCCATTGCTTCAGAGCTCTTCAAACCCATTGCTCCCAAAAGCACAGCTTTAAGGCATGTAGCATTTTTGTTCTGTGATAATTAGGAGACTGTGAGCAGGCCCTAGTTAGTCATCTGTGGTGTGAAGATGACGGGTGCTCCAGCTTTGGAGGTGCTCACAGGTTCAGACACGTCAGGGCTATGGGTAAAGAAAGAAGTTAGTGAGGCGGAATGAGGTGACTCATCCCTGAAACCTTGAAAACCGAGTTCAAGGAGAGGGCCAAGTCTTCCCAGGTGCAGGGTCTGCTCTTTGATGGTGCTGAGGTCCCACCAGGTAATGGGTTATGCTGTCGATGTCCTTTTCTCCTCATGAAGGACTTGAAGGCCAAAAAGAATAGACTCTGTTTGGTTCTATCTGAACAGCTCTCCAAGCATTGACCCAGTTCTGCTAAACGAATTCTGGGGCTTTGGATCTCATCCTTCTCCCCCATGCCATTTTCATGATACTCATGTCCTTTCTTTTTTTTTTTTTTTTCTTTCAAGGCTCTTACCTCTTAGTTCATAGTCTTTAAGGATAGAAATTTTCAATTGATTTCTGTAGGCAGTGTTTCTTCTTCCAATTGACTGTACAAAAGCTGGCTTCCTGTTTACCTAGAGAGCAGTAAACAAGTCTGTAGCTACTCTGCCTAAACTCAGTGTCTGTTCCTATCCTGCTAACTTCCTACACTGTGGTAGGAAGAAGCCTGTATCACCTGCTCCCTTTGGGAAGCATTACTTCCTGATTAAGACCCAAGAAAACAGGGTCCCATCTGGGCATGGCCCTTGCTTGACTTGTGTAACATTCCTGAACCTCTGATGGCCAGAGGCCAATGGCCTTATTGCTCTTCCTCTCTGCACCTAAGAACAGGGCTCATAGGACCGTTCCAGGCAGAGAGGGCCTTCATTTCTCCTTTCCGTTCTCGGATCTCTCTTTTGCTCTGGGGATATGTTGGGAGATCAAAGGAACCCACTAACTACCCCTTTATTTCCTTTACCTCTTCTTTAAATGTAATGGCAAGCACTCAGAGTCTCTACAAGCCACTTCGAAATCCAACCACTGTGTCTTGAATAATACTGGCTTGGCTGAAGGCCTTTAAGTAAACTTTTTTTGGCTCCTTCCTCTGGGGGACCTAGAAGGGCTTCATGTGGTCTTATCCTGTTGATATGGAGGGGAGATAGGAAAGGTTTGGGTATGACTTTTTCCAGAATCAATGTGGAAGGGAAACAGGCTGGGATATGTTTTAAGATAATCAATAAAGTTGTCATGGAAACATCCATTCAGAAGCATTGAGACCCAGCGCATAGGTAGGTATCCCAAAACATTCACATCTCAGTATAGGGATCAAGTTGTGGACTTGCTTGTGCTTCCATGGAAAATTATATCCTTCATTCTCCACCCTCATCCTCTCTCCCCCATCACCTCTAGACCTTCAGAAGGAAAGGAGGATTACAGTTCAGCCCGTGGTCAAGCCACTGGACAGGATATTGGGCTGATTGAGAAAGTTACTTACACAGTCTGCTCTGGTGCTAGTCAGATTCTGGCCAGACCTAGCAAGATGACAAAGACCTTGTTCAGGGCTGTTGAGGATCCTAGAATGTTCCTTTACCTCTTAAGGCCCCTGCTTATCCACATGTTTAGTAACTCTAGAAAATCCATAGCCCAGTTCCTCAAGGTGGAGAGTTCACCAGTCATGTAGGTGAAGATACTGCCTATAGAAAGAACAATTGCATCTACAAAGCTGGCTTTCCTATATTTGGTTTCTCCCAGAAGTATTAAATATAAATTTTCACATGTTGCAGGCTTCAGAATGCCCATGTGTCCAACAAACTTCTCGGTGTGGGCTCTAAACTTGACCTACCAATTCCCAAGGGAACCTCTAAAGTCAGGCAGTACTAACCTACTCTGAAAAAGATTGCCGGTGAGTGAGGAAAGGCAGGCAGGTTGGATATCAGGACTTTCTTTTTGGCCTATGGTTATACTCACTAAAGTAACACTTTCTACCACAACTCCAAGGGGCTCAGTTCCGCTCTTGGCAGCTCAGACATACCAAACACAACCAGGAAGCAATAGGGGCCAGCAGGGTGAGAAAAGGAACTTACATCCCTTTGTGATTTAGGGGCTCTGGGTTTTACTTTCAAATGCAGAGGAAAGAGACATCAGGATAAGGAATCAAATATAACTAACAGAAGGATTACAGATAGTAAACTATGCACAGTAAGATGAATAGCCTGGATAAAATGGAAAGAAATACAAAGCTATCCTCAGGCAGCACACTCCACTACACCCTAATCCTGAATTTTCAAACCAGGCTAACCTGTCCACATACTCAGGAGCAAGTGGCCCTAAAAATAAGCCTTATCCACTTAGGCCCATTTAGAGCAACTGTCTTAGCTTCTGCCCACTTCTGCTGCTTGGCTTCATCTCACATACCATACCCTCTTTCTTGACTTGGCTTCTAGACTCCTGACTGTTTCAGCTTCCCTAGTTTGACATGTCAAAAATGAATATGAATGACAAAACTCAAGGGTAGCACGGTTCTGTCGGGGAGAGGGAGGAATGGCATATTTCAATGGACTTGAAGGCCTTACAAAATGTTTGCATTTTCCAGGAGTAATCTGACAACAGCAAGAGTTGAGTCCTAGCGATGGACTCAAACATTCTGTCTAGAGCAGTACACCTTAAAAGAATAGACACAAAGGGATAAAAGAGTTATTGGGACAAGAATAGTATCATGTTGAATTCTGTAGTTGCATATACATAGAAATGAAGCACATATTCAACCTGAGGCAAATTGAAAAGCAAATTACAGTGTCTTCACATACAGGAATGCAGTATTACAATTAAAACACGAGGGGAAGCGGATGTGGCTCAAGTGAATGGCTCAAGTGATAGGGCTTCCGCTTATCATATGGGAGGACCCAGGTTTGATCCCTGGAGCCTCCTGGTGAAAATAAAGAAGAGAAAGCATGCATCCATGGTGAGTCAGTGCCCACATGGCAAGCCAAGTGCCTGTGCAAGTGCCCACATGGTGAGCCGAGGCTTGCATGAGTGCCTGCGTGGCGAGCCAGTACCTGCACGGTGAGCCAGTGGCTGTGCAAGTGAATCACACAGCAAGATGATGACACAACAAAAGAGAGATGACGGGGATAGTCAAGGTAAAGCACAGCAGAAATCAGGAACTGAGGTGGTGCAGCTGTCAGGGAAACATTCTCCACATCAGAGTTACCTAGGATTGAATTCCGGTGAATCCTAGAGGAGAAAACATGAGAAGACAAAAGGAGAAATCGATACAAAAGATCACACAGCAAATGGACACAGACAGCAAAAACAGCAGGGTGGGTGGAGGAGGAGGGGAGGGGAAAGGGGGAAATAAGTAAATAAATAAATCTTTAAAAAAATTAGTACTCTGTTGACACACAAAAAAATCTGAACATGAAATATTAGAGAAACAACAATCTGAAAAATGTATGCTTACATCAATTGTGCAATGTGAAAACTTGATAGACATCAGAAGGGAATTAATAGAAACACAGGTCTTTAATATGCAATGGGTTTTTCCTGTGGAAAAGTTGTGTATGTTCATGAGAAAAGTATTTACTAAAAGAAAATTGAGGTGGCCTCCTTCCGCACAGTGTTCAAATGCTAGCTTGGTAGGGCTTGGCTCATTTTTCCTTTTTAAGTTTCCTTTTTGTCCTGTGGATGTTCTTTCCTCAAGGAAAGGACAGAGGAGCCTTTCTTTTTTTTTTTTTTCTTTCCCCTTCCCCCATCCCCACCCTCCATTGTCCACTCTCTGTGTCCATTCGCTGTGTGTTTTTCTTTGTCCGCTTGCATTCTTGTCAGTGGAACCAGGAATCTGTGTCTCCTTTGTGTTGCACCATCTTGCTCCATCAGCTCTCTGTGTGTGTGGAACCACTCCTGGGTAGGCTGCGCTTTTTTCGAGTGGGGTGGCTCTCATTGCAGGGCACACTCCTTGTGTGTGGGGTTCCCCCCTACACAGGGGACACCCCTGTGTGGCATGGCACTCCTTGCGTGCATCAACACTGTGCATGGACCAGCTCACCACACAGATCAGGAGGCCCTGGGTTTGAACCCTGGACCTCCTATGTGGTAGGTGGATGCTCTATCAATTGAGCCAAATCCATTTCCCCAGAAGAGCCTTTCTAAGATCTCACCTTGGCAGTACTGCCCCATATCCCAGCTTCCACACCCAACACTCTGGTCTGTAGATAATTCTCAAATTCCTTTTACTTCTCCTAACCCATCTTTGAAAAATCAACCAAAGCCTGTAGCCTGTTGGAAATCACCTGGAAAATGTTTATCTGCAGCAATGGATAGTTGAGAGGGGTAAGTTCATGGGTCTAGCCCTGGCTTTGCCACCATGTTACTGGGTGGCCTTAGGCAAGTCGCTGCCAGACTTGGGCAAGTCTGGGCCTCAGTTTTCTTACCTGTAAAACAACAAGATTGGACCACTTAATCTCAAAAGTTTTTGAAGTTCTGACATTTCTATGGCTCTCTCTTTATTGATCCAGGGTTAGGGAAAGAGCCCTGAAAGCAACACTTTCATTCCTCTGAGGGTGAAAATCAGCTCCATCACCCAAAGCCAGCTGCCCACAAACCTGGGAGACCTAGGGCAGCACAGTGACAAGATCCCTGGCACCAAAGGTACAAGGGATCATCGAGAGTCAATAAAAGAAAAGGACACATTTTACATGTATTGGCCTTTGTCACCAAACAATAACAGTTTAGTGTTTCTTCAGAGGATTAAGGGCCAAAAAGTACAGCAAGATGCAGGTCTTCTATAAAAAAAGACTGTGAGAGTCCTTGAGTATCCAGAATGAGACACTCTGAATGGATCTGAAATAGTTGTGGAGTTGCAACAATCAGGCTCCAATGTCAAAACAATTCCTCCCCATCATGACTGCCCAGAGAACTAAGCAAGCTGAACAGGAGTAAATTCACAGAAGCTTCGGCCAACTGGAGAAAGACCTTTGAAGTAAATCAGAAATTCTCCCAGATGTGCTGTGATCAAGAAGAAAAAAGAGAGGGAAGAGAAAAATAGAAACTGTGTAAGAAAAAGTGACTGGCTTTGACTTGCAGAGAGGGTCCTTGTGCCACTCTAGTCTCTTAGTCTATTGAGCACATGCCTCCTTGTGCAGTGGAAAGTAGATGAAAGTGAAGAGGACAAAGAGGTCCAGAGAGGGGAAAGTTTTTGTCTGCTTCTGGCAGAAAGAGTAAATGGCCTCTTGGCTGCTTCAGTGGCCAGGATGCAATTAAAGAGTAGGTAAGGCTCTTCTCACTGAAATTAAGGAATGTAGAGGAGGGGAGGGGAGCAGGCATGTCTTGTCTGCAGCAAAGATCTCTCCACCCCACCCTGAGATGGCTCCCTTGGTCTGTTTGTTCGTTGTTTTTGCTAGTTGTTTGTGCTCTTTGCCTGCTCAGTTTTTTTCCTTCTCATTGTCTGCTGTTGTTTGTTTTTTTCTTTAAGAGGCACCGGGAACCAAACCTGGGACCTCCCATGTGGGAGGCGGGTACCTAACTGCTTGAGCCACATCCTCTCTCTGCTCATTTGTTTTTGCACATTGTCTACTAATTGTTTGCTCATTGTCTTGCTTGTTGTTTTTGCTTGTTGTCTGCTTGTCTTTTTGTGTGTTTTTTTTGCTAGATGTCTATTCGTTGTCCACTTGTTGTTTGTCTTCTTGAGGAGGCTCCGGGAACCAAACCTGGGACCTTCTATGTGGGAGATGGGTGCTCAACTGCTTGAGTCACATCTGCTTCCTGCAGAAAAGATCTTTTATAAACTATAGAAATAGATTATTTTACATGGAAATGCATGAATTAGTTTTCACTGAGTAACAACCCATCCTAAAACTTAGTGGCTTAAAACAATCACCATTGATTTAGATGACAATTCTGTGGGCTGGCTGCACATTTCTTTTGGTCTGGCCCAGCTTGGCTGATCTCTGCTGGGCTCTTGTGCATCTGTAGTCAGTTGGCGAGTTGGCTAGGAGTTGAATGATTTAGGATGGCTTCATTCACATGTCTGGCAGCTAGCAGGCTGACAGTAGGAGTTATGGGGTGACAGCCAGCAGGCTAGCAAGGGTTTGTTCATGTGGCAGCAGATTTCCAAGAGCAGCAAAAGAGGAAGCTGCAAAGCCCCTAGAGACCTAGGCCTGGAACCTTGCACTTCCTGTGCGTTCTATTGGTCAAAGCAAGATACAAGTTCAGCTAGGGAGACCAACTATCCCAAGACTGAAGATTTTCTGAGACAAGGAATTTTCCATGCAAAACCTGGGAAAGTCCTGGGAAAGCTGGGATAGGTAGTCACCCTAATGGACAGCCTATATTCAAGGGGTGGGAAATAGGGTCCACTGTTGATGGGAGGAGTTGCAAAATGTTGTGGCCATTTTTACTGTCTACCATAGATGCTAAAGGAATTGAATTCAATAAAGTCAAGTTATTGCAGTAGATCACAGTATTTGAGGAAGTATTTGAGCTAGCAGGATCCAAATATTGACTATTTTGATACTCTTTCCTTTTGGAGCCAGTCATAGCTTATATTGAGTCATTTGGGAAGGAAAAAGAAGGAATAAAAGAAAGTTTATGTTCATGGGTGATTGAGATGTTAAGGATGTGTGGTAAGACTTTAGAACTGGTCAGAAAATAAAAATAACTCAGAGCCCCCAAAGAAATCACTAAAACCCAAAGCACCACTCGCTGCTTCATTTATGTCCCCAGCAAAGTGCTGGGCATAGAGCAGGCAGTCAATAAATGCTGGTGGAATGAAACTCCTGAGGTGTCCAAGGAGCCAGGTGCACAGAAACGTGGGCATGCTCTGTCTACTCTGTTTGGCATTTATGGGATTCTGTGTTTATGGGAGACTGGATTGGTTCTCTATTCCAGGAACAGGAGGGTCAGACAGCAGTGAGGAATGAGGAGATGCATTAGAAAGTGTGGCCAGCCAGGCTGGGGTGGAGGCAGAGAGAAGCCGAAGGATGCCATGAAGCTGATGACCATGAGAAACAACCAGACCCCAGAAATGTAGTGGCTAGAAGGTACATGGAGAGCATCTTGCCTACTCTTCCTATTAGGAGAATGAGAACATGAGTCCAGAAAAGTTTAGGGACCTGTTCCAGGCCATCAAGGTAAGCAGGGGGAGACAGAGCTGATACTTGGAACAGTTTCTAAATTAAAAGCTCTTCCACCGTTCTTTGCCTGCAATGGCTTCCAACATCCCACTGAACCTTCACACCAGTCATTGGAAGAGGATATGGAAGAGCCCCACCAAAACGTGCCTCCTTTCCATGCCTTCTGGTACACAGGTACAAATATTCGAGTTCTCTTTGCTCTAGAAAGTCTGATGCAGAGGTTGTACCTGTCAAACTTCTTGATTAAGGGGTTCTACAGTATTTCCCAGTCCATTTCTCCACACAGCCCCATGGGGAGAAGTTATTTTTAGGTGTCACAGGAAGTACAGTGCAGATCAATTCTTTCTTCTTGCATCAGTGACTAAGATTAGCTTGCTCTGGGTTTGTTGCTTAACATTTAAAGGTCAACAGTGTGTGAACATAGCTCGTCTCAATGAGGCTGAAGTGGAGAGGAAAAACTTCTTAGAAAATCCTCAATTGGAAGCATCTGGCAAATTGATTTATTGATCCAATTGCCTTTTCCAGCTGGGAAACCTTCAGAAATGGGGGAGAAGCTTGTTCCAGGCTTGCAGCACTCTGCATGGTCCAGGGCTCATTGTGCTCTTACAATCCTGAGATACAAATCTACACACATGATTAAGGACCTGCTCTAAACAAGTTACTAGGAGACCAAGAGGAGGGAGATCCAATGCCTGCCCTCAGGGGACTCACAATCTGGTAGTAGGCACTCAATGTGAAGACAAGTGGACAAGATAAGGACTCAGGAGGCACCAAGAGCTTGGCACCTGATACTCCTTGAAACAAGGAGATAGAATCTGGAAGTGTCAGCCTGGCCACCACCATTCTCTCCCCTCATGCCTGCCTGTCAAAGCAGTGGGAGAGATAGAACCCAAGTCTATCTCGGTCAATTAGATTGTCCATGTTCAAGGCACTGATTCAAGTGAGGAGAGACAAAACAAGAAGCTGGGATGAAGCAGTGGGCTGAAAGCTAGAGAAGCAGGGAGAGGGCAGAAACTGAACAGGAGACCAAGAAGAATTAGATAGGACAGGACACTATATTATATATATTATTATAGGATAATATATATATCTATTATTATAGGATAATATATATATATATTATTATAGGATGAAGGTTGAGCTATATGGGATAGAGAGACAAAGTCACTGAGGTTTAAAAAAGATAAAAGTGTATTTCTTTTTCAAGTAAATCCTGAGCTGGTAGAATGACTACTCAGTGATGTCATAGGAGACTTGGGCATCTTTTCTCTCCTTCCTCCATCATCTCTAGATTGTTGCCCTCATTTGCATGGTTCAAGATGGCTCACCATCACACCCTCATCCCAACCAATGGAAAGAAGGAAAGGAGTCATGAAACAACATGCTCCTTCCCTTTAAAGGTCAAGAGATTCTGCTCAACATTTCCACTCACATCCTATTGATCAGAACTTAGTCACATGACCACACCTACATGCAAAGGAGGCTGGAAATAGTAGTTTTTATTGTGGTAGCCATGTGTGTTGCTAAAATTTCTGCTGCCATGGAAGAATGGAGGAATGGGGGACACCAAGCAATACCTCCACAGAAATAAACAAACTAGAAGGAAGCAAAGCAAAATAGGGCCCATATTAGGCACAAAGAAGCACCAAGTGCAGCAGCTCCTCTGGCCAACCCTGCCAGGACTGTGGGGGTTGTAAATGGCAGGCTCCACTTGGACATTGAGAGAACAGAAAAGGGAGAGAGTGTGATCATTTGGAAGGACTGGGGAAGCTTCATGTAGAAATTCATTTCAGCTGAATCTTGAAGTTTGGACAGGGTTTTGGTAATAGATGGGGAGGAAGGGCACACTAAGAAGACATGTCAATTGTGTGGGGAGAGTGGAAGGAATGGAATCAGGATAACATGAGCCACTGAAAGTGTTTGAACAAGGAGAAAGATGGAGATGTGCTTCTCCTGACCTGTCATCGGCCAGTGCAAGGATACTTTGATGCCACGGTAGGCAAAAGAAGAGAATCCAGGTTAAAATGATTCTCAAGTATTGGGCTCTAGACGGAATTGATCCCTTCCCAAAAAGAGTTGGACCTCCTGATTTTGCATTCTTTTCTCATTTAGTTGGGGACAAGATGACGCTGCCCCCAAATATTCCACAAAGGAATCCTCCCAGTCTCACTGAGCATTGGGCACAGATACTTGACACTGAGCTTTGACCTGATGCTCTGGTTCTCAGTAGGTGTCTCTATGGGGACAGGGAATAGGATGAGAGCCAGGCTGCTATCATCCTGTGGACGTAACAAAGCAGGAAGAGTTGTGAAACCCAGGAGGTTTGCTAGGCTGTTATGCAGTAAATACTTGTTATAAAAATAAACCTATCCTGCTATTCAACAGCAATGAGCAATACCCTAGGGTTGCCAGTCCTGGCAGTACTCCTCCATCTCGGAGCACACGGCTAAAGGATGCAGGCCAAACTATGGCAGCCTACACACCTTTTCTACATCTAACCACAGACTCAGACCTCCTTCAAGTTTTCTACTGAAAATTTTAGGACTGCAGTTGGGTATAGAAAAATGTAAAGTTCCACATATGGGTAAAGCAAACAAACAAAATCAATTGTCAATGTAGGATGGAGAACTTGACTGCAACTGGTGTAACAAAAAGATTGAAGGGTTTTTGTGGACTCCACATCTCAAATGAGTCGATGGTATAGTGAGGCTGCTAAAAATGCTAATGTGGTCGGCATTTCAAGTCTTTCAAGCCTGTAGAATGTCTCAAACAAAAGAGGTTGTTAATCCTGTTCCAAATCAGAGTAACATATACTCTGTACATTGATAGAAAAGACACTAGAATGGTATGAAAACTCAAAACCCAGAGATAAGTTAGGAGAACTGAAACCTGCAGCCTGGAGGAGACCCAGAGGAGCACAATGATGATCTTCACATCCCCGAAGGGTTGTCACAGGGACAAGGGAGTGACTTGCTCTGTGTAGGCCTAAGGGGAAAGTTATTGCTTGGACAATTTGAATTCAAAGTAGAATTGTCTGAAAACAGAATGCCCTCTCTCCTGAGATAGTGGATTTTCCCTTGCTGGACTTTGAAAAAGAGCCTGAGCAAATTTGGGTCTGGGATGCTATGGCAGAAGGTCTCACATTGAGTAGACACAGGCCTAGGTGGCCTCTGAGATCTTCTACCTTTAAGGTTTTATGATTTCATATGTTTCATTTCTTAACTAACCATTCTATTCTGAGATGGGTGTAGATTCACACACACTTGCAAGAAATAGTACAGGGAGATCCTGTGTACCCTTTACTCAGTTTCCCCCAATGGTAAGATCTGCAAGAGTTTGGATAATATCACAACCAGGGTATTGACCAGTCCCACAAGGTTTTCTCCTTCCCGTGCCTCGATAGTCCCTGCCCTTGAGGAGCTACCAATCTAGGAAAGAAGAAGACATAGAATAAAAAATGGTGTGAGTTTGAATGGTGCAATTGAGTGGACCAACCAACTGCTACAGATGATCAGAGAACAGAGAGATTATGTCTGCCTAGGGATATCAGGAGAGGCTTACCAGGAGAGGCAACATTGAACTGGGCCTTGAAGGATGAACAACATAAGCTGTAAGTGCCAGTGAAGTAAACATGGAATTTCCAAGAACTATTGGCAAACTCTAGGCTATGGTTCATCCAATTCCTACTCCCCCCTCCCAGGGTACATGCATCGTAGGTACTCAGCTACTGCTGAATGAAGGGCTGAGTGAAGAAATGAGTGAGTATGTCACTGCCCCTGCTGCCCAGTTTGGTTCTCCTTCCCCCATAGCATGGAAGGCAATAGCCCTGGTTCAGTCTGGGTGATCGCCTAAAAACTTTGTGGTTTTCTAGTGTTAGTAGGGGGCGGGTGATGCCTATTAAGGCTGAGGTCACAGATGTCCCTCAGAACCCCCAAGGACCATTATTTTTTATTTTCTCTGGGATCACAGGTTCTACACACCATCCAAGGCCTGCAACTGTTCAAAGGAATTTCATAATCCACAATTGGTCACCTTTTCCTTAAGCATCTCAGTAATCAAACTTGCAAGAACGAATCTCTGTACCTAGTTAACTTTCTGCTGCCCAGTCTGCCTCAAGGGTCTGTGGTATGTGAGAGGCATGCATTTCCCAATTTCCCAGAAACAAGTAATGGCAGAGCTTGGCCGGGGGGAGGAGGGGGGGTGCTTTGAAATTTAGAAATCATCAGGCCCCATCCCCTCATTTTACAGACTAGCAAATGGAGGTCAGGAGGGGGCATGGCCTGTCCAGTGTCATCTTGTGAACCACTGGTGGAACAAGGACCAGAGCTCTGGTCTGAGTCCTCATCTGATGCTTACTCCAAGGCATCCAGCTGTTTCCTCCTCCAACAAGCCTCCTACCCATGGCCACAGGCCAAGAGTATCTAATACTTATCACAACACTGGAAGAATTGAGTGTACTTGGTTTTCCTTATGTCCAGAATCATAAAAAAGATGAAAGCATTTACAATTTGATGATGTTCCTAAATACAAGTTCAAATTGCTGAGTTAAACAGCTAACAATTTTTTCAGAGGGCTTTCCAGCGTAATTACTCAAAATGGAATTAAATCGTATTTGCCTTTGGCTCATTCTCATCTCCCACTGCCTGGAATGGGGATGAAGGGGGAATCAACAAAGAAAATCTTGAGAGACTATTGCTAATTACAGATTTTTACCTGCCTGATGTTCTTTTGCTTTGCACCTTAATTAAAGCAAACCAGGTGTCTTGCAGACGGGTTAGCTGCTGGCTTTCGGAGGAGATTAATAGAGCCCAGCAAATGCGTAAGGGAAAAAGCTCTCAAGTTTTGTGGGTCATTGATGCTGCTTCTCTCAGCAGAATCAAGCCAGACAGAAAGAAGTCCTTGAGCTTAAGTGGCCCCGTTCACTGGAGACCCTCGATAGCTGCTCACGTGTTACCCATCTGCAGAGCCCAGGAAGGCCGACAGAACCCCCTTACCAGCAGATCTAGCAGAGCCATTAGATCTGAAGGAAGTCAGACCTCCAGTTACTATTCTAAAGGAGACGGATTTGGGCTTTGGAGGTTTGTGACCTAGGACCAGAGGGGGCTCATGGGGCCCTGAGCAGTGACTGGGAGTCCGTGAAATGACCAGAAGCCAGTCTCATGCCTGCCTACTCTTCCTCGAATGACTGACTACTTCCCTCCTGTGGTCAAAGTTGAGGAAAAAGAGATGACAGAAGCAGAACCAGACTCTAAAAGATGCTCAGACATAGTCCAGAACACAGCTGTACTACTACAGGCCAGAGTTCTTGCTCCTACCTGTCATAGGGACTTTGGGTTAAAACACAGAATGCCAGCCCACCTCCAGCTGTGCTGGTCCCCTCGGCCAGGCCGGGTAAACTTTCCTTCTAGAGGAGCCAGGATCAGGGCTGAGGTCAGGATGGAGCAGGGAGTGGGGGAGGCCGGGATAGAGGGACACAGAGGTCACTTGTTATCTACAAAGGATGCATTTTTGTTCTACTGCATAAAATCCAGGGTTTTTGCCCAGCATTGGGCCATTCACTGGAGCCCTAAGCTCATACTAACAAACTAATTGGTCCCAAATACTCCTCAAAAATCAGCCTTCTATGATGCCAATCTCTGAGTCACTGCTGCTGAGGCTGATTTCTGGGTGAGAAAAATGATGAGCAAAAGAGCTAGGCAGGCCCCTCAGCCCCCACCCCCTGAGTCTCGCCCACACACTATTTGGAGGCAGACGCACACTCGGTTTCTTTGTGACTGTAATAGAACATGAACACACATTGGTTGGTGAAATCTGAATAATTTCTGAAGAACCCTGGACCAAGTCCCACCCCACCCCACCTCCCTTCCCTCCCCTCCCCCCCAAGTGAGTTAAACTAAAAAGGCCTGGCTTCAGAGAGCTGGTAGAGATGACTAAGCTGTATTTTTACAGCCAATACTCATGTCATATCATTCTCATCCCGGAAACCAGTGAAGCACTTAAGGTAATAATTTGGTCTGTTCATTCCTTGGTTCTCTGCCTACTCTCATCCCAAGTGCATTTCCAACAGGTCTCCTGGCCCCATGGCACTTTCATCTGCAACCTTCTGGTGACTTCCTGAGGAAAGCAGCTCGTGGCCTGAGCTCTCTTCAAATTGGGCCCCAGGGAAGGGAGCTACCTGGAGAGGAGTGCAGAGCAGGGCCAGGACTAGATGAGGAAGTGAGGTGAGACACCTGGGCCCAGAAAGGAAGAGGGCGCTCAGGGAGGCACTTACGGGAACTTGGCGGTGAATGCCTCCACAGGTTTTGCATCCTACCTGCCTCACTTGCCTCACCCTAGTGCTGGCCCTGGTGTGGAGGATCTTTCTTTCCCTGAAGCAGACAGTTCACATTGCAGGTCCACAAACCTGCAGAGCTTTAAAAAAGAAACCAATGCTGCAGCTTCACTCCAGACCAACTAAATCAGAATCTCTGCGTGTGAGGCTTGGAAATCTGAGTTATTTCTTTTACTGGCTCCCTAGATGTGTTTATCGTGCAGCCATGGTTGTGAGCCATGATGGAGAACTGCCAGTTGGAGGGCCACAGGAATGGAAGGACGTTTGGCTTTCTGTCGCATTTTGGCCGCAGCGCAGTGGTCTCTGGGCTGACTCGGCCCCTCCAGGATTCTTCTGGACCCCACAAGGTCTGGCTGGACTTCCATGTGCACTTACCCAGGCAGTCTGTTCTTGGCCACAGTGCCAGTCCTCCACCCCTCCCAAGCTCCCAAGACCTGTAGTTAAGTTCCTCGCCAGCACCCGGGAGCAGGCAGAAACTGCCCATGCCACACTGCATTGATTTTGATGTGGCCGCCCACATATCCATGGTGGTGCAGGGCTGGTTGCAGGTGATCCTCACAGAACCATCAAGGAGGGTAGAGCGTTCTGCTCAACTGGTCTAACACATCTGCCCAGTAGGACTTGGGGCGGGAGATGAGGACACACCTCTAGGCGACTGCCTGACGCCCTGTTCTGTGTGCCCTTTTCTCCGGTACTCTGTTGGGAATAAAAGGGGTGGTTTTCCCCCCTTCCTCTCCTGCCTCGTAGGGACCTCCCATGCATAAAATTAAAAGACCTAGTCCTCCATGCCTTTAGAAAATCCTTTCTTCTTAGCTCTCAGCTTCCAAGGCTTGGGACCCAAAAAAAATCTAATTTGACAGTGAAACCTCATCAATGACAGACATGTACCCTTTCCCTGCAGCGTTAAAACTCTGCTGTAATGAGTGGGAAGCCCCGGAGGAACAAGACTGATAGGATTTAGAAACACTTCTGAAAATATACCTTATCTCCATTCTATGCATTCTGTACCAAGAGTCAGCATTTTACACAGAGCTTTGGGAAGTACAGATCACTTTCTGGGTCTGCGCTCATCATTCTCTCAGTGTTTGGAGAGGGAGATAGAAGCAGGACATTGCTATTCCTATCATGTATTTATACAGTGAGGCAGAGGAGAAAATTAAGTGGACACTGGGGGCCTTCAGAGGGCAGAGGGTGGAATAAGGGGGCAGAAGGAGAGACAAGAGCTCTGAAATGGATCCTGAGTGTGCTCAACCCATTAGGCTCCTTAAACTCCTGAGCAGGTCTAGTATATTTTATTGAGAAAATTGAAATCTTTGACCTAGCTATAAAAATTGAAAAATGCATAACCCATCTCTTCTTAAGCCATGGTGTCCACTTTGGACTGACACCATGGTGTCAGCTTATCTGGCTCACTCTCCTCTGCAAGCTCCCCTGTGGCAGGCTGCTGCAGGTGTACCTCTCCCTGTCTAAAGGGCTCCTCCTGCCCCTCCCTGCTCTCCCACTACCCCGCACCCCACTCTTCTGCTCTCCTGTCGGGTGGCCAGGCAGGGCTTCGTGCCAGTCCACACACCCTGCTTTTGTAGCTGCACAAATACCACTAAGCCCTCCAGGCTTCTAGGGAGCTGGGCCTGCCTTCCACAGGAGATTAAGAGCCCACAGTGAGTCAGCAGCCCAGCTGGGCCTGAAGCCCAAGTCCCTTGGCTGGGCCTCCATCAGCTAGGTTTTCCCCTCCTCTTCTCCTCTCTCTTCTGGACCCCTCTGGCTCATTTTCTAGCCCTTAGTCAGCCAATGCTGACCCCCATCAGGCTCTGGAGTTCTCTTGCCAAATGCCCTTGGCCTGGACAGTTGGCCATGTCTGCAAGGCAAAGAAGCTGTGGTTGTGGCGGTGATGGTGGCATCCAGAAGACTGAGAGTATGGGGTGTGGGTACCTCCTCCTCTTGGCTGTGACCTTCTGGGCTCTAGCAGGGAGAGCTGGACAGTTGCCAAGGCTCACCCCAGCCTTAGGTGCCCACACTCTGAATCATAGCTACTGTACCATGTGCTGAGTCATTGCCAGGAATATGGGAAGACAATATAGACCTATTTTTAAGACTTGCTAGCAGACCCAGGCTCTTACAAACTGCTTGATATTATTGCCAAAAATAACTATTGGTTTCAAGTCTCCAGGCCTGCAATAGGCAGCTCCTGTGCTGAGGGACCGGGCCTTGTATGCATTGCAAACCTCATCACAGAGGGGACTAGATCTCAGTCAGTAGGGCACCCCAGCCACCACAGGGGGAGTGGGTAGAAAAAGAGGAAAGGGATGTGGAAGAAAGGAAGGGAAACCATAGGAGAAGATCTAATGCCAACTCAAAGACTAGAGATCATGCCTTTGTGCCAAATGTTTTCTGAGTCACTTAAAGCCATTCCCATTCTTGGGAAGAGAAAAATGTGGTGCACAGGACTAACTGGTTTGAATTTCCCACTTCTTGGCAATCCAAGAATTTTAAGGCTTCCATGAGCAGCAAGTCCCCCAAACACTCCCTCTTCCGGAGGAGGATTTTCTCTTTACAACCTTCTACTCCTTCCAGGAGCCTTTAGCAGGCTATATATAGACCATAGGCCCTCAGAGCACAGAGGTCCTTAGGGATCATGCAGCCTGACTGCTCACTTATTCATGAGCAAATAGAGACCGAGAGCCAGGCGGGACCAAGCACTTGGTTCTGGGATGAACCATACAGAGGGGAAGATGGATAAGACACAACCCTTAAGGAGTCCCAGATTAGCAGGCGAAGCAGTCGTTTGACCAGAGAGCAATGATCCAAGATAGAATATCATCAGGTCTATTAAAAGTTGAAATGAAGTATCAGGGGAGAGCAAAGATGCAAGGTCATACGTACACAAGGAACCAGGAAAGATACCATGGGGAAGGGGGTATTAGACTTGACCTTCCAAAGAGAGGCCGAATTTGAATGCTCAGGGAATAGGAGAAAGGGGGAAGGGAGATGCAGATGAAGGAAACAGTTTGAGATAAGTCCTGGAGGCAGGATGCCTAAGGAATGTAGGACAGTGTGACTATTGTATGGGAAGGATGCTGGAAATGAATAACGGATGGAGGAGGGAGTAGGTTAGGGGGGCAGACGATGGAGGGTCTGGAATGCTAGAGGAAGGAGTGTGAACTTTGTCATCTTTATCATCTAAAAGCACCAAGTGGCAATGTGTCAGGCATTCTATGGAGCAAGATTAATCAAGTAATACAGAGTCAGCAATTTCTAGAAGCTTGGCATTCAAGACAGAATGAAATTATGGAAAGTTATTGAAGGTATATATTAAACATATACATAAATCAAAAATTATTTAACACATAAGTATTTAAGTGCAAGTAAAAGAGTAAGTGCATTTAATGGACCAGTGAGGGACGAAGGCTTCTGGGGACTTGTTCCTGGAAGGTGTCCCTCTGTCCTCAGCTTCCCCTATGCTCTGCAGCTCTAAGGAAGGCCCAGAAGGGGCAGGCACCAGTCTTAATATTAGACATTGGCTTCATGTGGCTTTGTCTTGTAGATGGCTGACTTCTGATACAGAGCTATTCCTTCAGCCTGCCGCTCACTCTCATGAATTGATCCAATTTTCCTCTATGTCCAGTCCAAACCCACAGGGATGCAGCTTGGAGAGGATAGGAAGATAGAAATCATGGCCACTGAGAACAGTTGGGCAGGTTATCCACCCCACAAGAAAGAGCAAGTGGAAGTTGAAATCCAGCCCTCCTCACAGCCAAAAGGCTGCAAAGCTGTGTGTCCACCTGGAGGGGGCACCTTTTTCTAAACCACACAGAGGCATCTGATGGGCAGGTGGCACTGACAAGGATGTGGCCAAATAGTTTCTCTAGAAATGCTTTCTGGTCTTATGTTCCTCCCAACCCCCATTCCCCCCAAGGGACATGGGAAATATTTCCAGCACGATGCCCTGAGCCAGGTGTCAGCATGGAGGTGACTTTCAGCCACTCAGCTCTCCACTCTGGACCCTAGAACATTTTATGTTCCACTAGGTCAGAGATCTGAGAAAGGGCAGAAGTCACACACATACGCCAAGCACCCAGCTCTCTGTGTGTGCGGCACCATTCCTGGACAGGCTGTACTTTTTTCGCGCTGGGCGGCTCTCCTTACAGGGTGCACTCCTTGCGTGTGGGGCTCCCCTATGCAGGGGACACCCCTGCGTGGCACAGCACTCCCTGCGCGCATCAGCACTGCGCATGGGCCAGCTCCACACGAGTCAGGAGGCCCTGGGTTTGAACCGCGGACCTCCCATGTAGTAGGTGGACACCTCACCCATTGGGCCAAATCCACTTCCCTCTAGCTGTGTTTTAACCACGTTTTCTTTTTGTTGTGCAATTTGACTCTTATAACATTCACTGTTGGTTCTGGTTATGTTCTCTGTTGTCACAGATTTGTAGATAGAAAGAAAAGGAAAAAAAAAAAAAAAAGACATCCCCAAACAAACTATTTATTCCTTTCCTACCCTCTCATCTGTCCCTGTGCCAGATGATTAAACCCCTTAAGGAACAGTTCCCAATACTCCCAGCTGAAACTTTGCCTACTGCCCTTGTTATAAGCCGTTCCCTGCCTTCTTCCTATTCTCAGTTCCTGATGAGGGGTTCACTGACAAATACGCATGCTGCCTCACCTCTCTGTGCTATAGAGGCTCTTAGGTGCCTCACTTACCCTTGTTATCACTTGTCATCAGAAATGAGCATCATGTTGACCGACTGCTTCCCCAAGTCCCTTTGTTGGGTCTGGCTTCCTTGCAGACTCCCTCTTTTTACCCCTACATGACCTGTCTGCCCTTCTTTCCAAGTTCTATTCCTGCTTTTCATTGGGTCTTCAGCAAAGCAATAAACATGTAAGGCCACATGTACAACGTGATATTGAGGACCTGTAGCAGTTTTATATAGTTATGAAATCCAAAAATAGATATTGGATTATGTTTGTGGGCTGGTCTGAACCTGGGGCATGGTTAAATTATGATTTTGGGGCTTTGATTGGGCCATATGAGTAGTGTGTTCAGTCCCTGCTCCATGGTGGGTCGGGACTCATGGATAAAAGACATGGCAAAGGACAGAGTTGGAGATTTTGATGTTGCAGTTTTGATTTGGAATTTGATGCTGGAGTGTTGAGCTGGAGCCCCAGGAATTAAGCACACAGAGGAAAGAGAAGCAAGCCCCAGGAAAAGAGGACCTGAGCCAGGAGAAGAGATGAATAGAGACGGCTCCTTAGACACGGCAGAAACTTCAGGAGAGAGACAGAGCCGTTCACCTGACTGTCTACAGCTGACCTTGTGGAGAGAGGCAATGCCTAGAGAGCCTCATGGTCTATAGCTGACCTTGTGGAGCAAACAGAGGACCTGAACCTGAAAAGAAGCAAGACCTGGGAAGAGAGGAACCCAGGACGCCTGAACCCTGGCCAACATCAGCAGCCATCTTTGTCCAAAACATGGAAATAGAATTTGGTGAGGGAAGTAACTTATGCTTTATGGCCTAGTATCTGTAAGCTCCTACCCCAAATAAATACCCTTTATAAAAGCCAACAGACTTCTAGTATTTTGCATCAGCACCCCTTTGGCTGACTAATATGGGGCCTGAGAGAAAGCATTGGCAGTAGGGATAGAGAGGAGATTCCAGCAACAAAAAGTAGCGTGAAGCATAAATTGAGAGAACTTGATTTGGGTGAGTGGGCAGTAAATGCACAATGTTGTGATGGGAAAGAGGAGTCAAGAGAAGTCCTCCAAGAGAGGGTGGAAGTCCCATGGATGGAACATGGACAAGGAGCAGATTCTCAGATGATCATCAGTAACAGAGACATGTCTCCTAGTCAAAGGCTACCAGACTCCAGGACTGTGTTAATAACCAAAATTATAAACTCCTCCAACAGGAAGTCTTGAACCATTCACTTGACTTGAGGCATTTTGCAAACTGCTAAATCTTTATCAGAAAGTTTAACATCCTCTCCTGGACTTGTTAAAAAAACATTTAAAACTAGGAATAGAAAGATACTTCCTTGACACAATCAAATGCATCTCATGACAACTGTAAGCAATACTTAACTGTAAAACCCTAGATGTGGTCTCAATAAAACCAGAAACAAAGATCCCTGCAATTACTACTATTCTTTAATATTGGGAAAATCTTTGTTACTGCAATAAAATAGAGGCAAGAGGTGGAATTATTGGAAAGGAGGCTGTAATGGTTAGGCTAATAGGTCAACTCAGCCAAGTAATTGTGTCCAGTTGTTTGATCAAGCAAGCACTGGGCTAATTATAATACAAGGACATTTATGGACTTCAGTCATCAGTGAGTTTACTGCATAGATTACATCTCCATCAATCAGGGAAATTGCCTCAGCAACAAGTGACACTTTATCCAATCAGTTGAATGCCTTAAAAGAGGAAGTGATTTCAGCATTCAGGGAGAATTTCCCAGCTTGACTTTAGACAGCCCACGTCTCCCAGGACCTCATAAAGAACCTTCATCGGACTTTCATTGGAGCCCCTGGTTTGCAGCTTACCTGTGGAATCAGGACTTGTGCATCTCCATGGTCACATGAGAGAATTTTATAAAATATCATACTATTTACAGATATCTCCTGTTGAT
Organism: Dasypus novemcinctus; assembly: GCF_030445035.2. NCBI lineage: Eukaryota > Metazoa > Chordata > Mammalia > Cingulata > Dasypodidae > Dasypus > Dasypus novemcinctus. Next base: position 71,756,561 of record NC_080676.1, read on the forward strand.
TCTGTTTCCTAGAGAACCCTGACTAATACAGAGGCAAAATTATGATAAAATTCCAAATAATCAACTAAAAACACTCAGAATTAGTAAGAGATTTCAGCAAAGGGTTGGATCTAAGATACACACATCAGAGCAGTAGTCTTCCTGTAGAACAGCATTAACCAGTAACAATACACAACAAATTCCTCTCCTTGGAGTTATCCTGGAGTCAATGACCAGCATTCACTCTGCGGCTGAACCTCTGCATGTTTCCCTGACCTGCATGCAGGACAGGAAGGCAAGACTGTGAGGTCTGATTGCTGCAAGGGAAACCTTTGGGCTAGAAGTTCTGTGCATGGTGTAGGACAGTTCAGACCCTGAGGAAGGACAGACAGTATCTCTCCTGCCCCTTTGGCTTTTCCTTTTCAGGGAAAATAAGGGATGGGAGACTGGGTTCTGGGAGGTGCTAGACTGACCCATGAAAGCATCCAGAGTGGAAAGAGCCCTTGGGTTTTGAATCCAGAAGATCCAGGTCGGGATTAAGGCCTGGTGCTAAGTCCTACTGTCACCCTGAAGAAGCCTCACAGCTCTCCAATCCTCACCTACTTTACTTGTGGGAGAAAAGTGGGATTGCTACCTCATCAGGGTTGTGAGGGACGTGAAATATGATAAAGAGTGGGAAAGTGCTTTGCAAACTAAAACACCATGGGAACCTAGAGTAAGACTGCTAGTATTGACGTGGGCTCCCTGCCAGCCTGCTGACAAAGCCTGGTGCAGTGCCAGCTCTCTGACTGCATTTGACCGAGCCGTAACACTATGCACTGGTCCCTCACAGGCCTCATGCTCTGGTGAGCTGACTGTACTGAGCTGCTTTAAACCTGGTTAACTCACATAAACAGTGAGGATGAGCCCAGGAATGCAATTATCTTGCAAGTTTACCTGGACCCGGTTTCCTAATTCATAGATGGGCTTTGACTTCTGTGGTAGTTTGGAGCTATGTATCCCAGAAAAACATGTGCTTAGACATACTCCATTTCTGTGGGTGTGAACCCATGGCAAATGGGACCTTTTGATGAAGTTACTTCAGTGGGGGTGTGGCCCAAATGACTCAGGATGGGTCTTAATCCTATTATTGAAGGCCTTACAGGGTAGGACACTCAGAGAGAAAAAGCCAGAGGGAGCAGCTGGAAGTCAGTCGACCCCAGAAGAGAAGGGAAAAGCCAGGAGAGGCCACCATGTGCATTGCCATGTGACAAAAGTCAAGGACCAAGGATCTCCGGCAGCCAACCTCAGAATACCACAGACCTCTGAGCGAAAGCATCACCTTGATTTCAGACTTCTCGTAGCCTCAAAACTGCAAGCCAATAAACTCCCATTGTTTATGCCAACCTATAGCATGGTATTTGCTTAAGCAGTGAGGAAACTAAAACAATTTCCCCGATGGGTTTATTTATTTTACAACTTCTACTTTGAGTTCAGATCAAAGGGGCAGCATTTTCAGTCTTCAGGTATCACCTTCCCTTCCAAATGGAGATGGTAGCATACCTCTTAGGCCTCAGGGCAATGCCTGGCACTCCTCTCAGAGCCCGGGGCTGGTCAGCAACAGAGCTGGCAGGGTCCCAGGGGAAAAGTCTAGGGACAGCAGGAGTGGGCAAACACTGTGTGAAGGAAGGAGAGTGAGGGTCAAGAAAGAGAAGCTCCAGCAGTCATCAGAGCATGGAGGACACAGAAGAGTGAGGGGAACACAGAATAGGTTGGGAAGTCAGGAAGAGGCAGGGAAGAGAACGAGGCTCCAGAAGCTGGCCCCCAAATGATCTATTCAGCGGTGATTTGCCTGCCCAGTTCCCTGACCCCTGGAGGTTTTGGGGAGGTACCATGCTAAAACCAGATAAGATTTCCTAGGGAAAGCATTTTCCACCTGCCTCTGCCCTGCTGTCTTAGGAGATGTGGAATTTTGCAATGGCTGACCCCAGTAAATTAGTCCTCTCTGCTTAAGATGAGCCATTCTTCTGGCAGGCTGGAAAGTGCATATGTCTCTGTGTGAGCGTGTGTGCCAGGGGAGGTGGGGGTTGCTTAGGAAATGGGGTCGGCTGACCCCCCACATTGCTTAGATGACAGCAGAGGACTTCATACCCTGCCAACATGGGACCAGCCACTGTGGGGTCTAGCCCCCCCTCCCATCTCCTGCACTCTTGGAGAACCGATCCCTTGAGTGTGAACTCGGACACCCCTCTCCCTCTCCCTATCAGCTCTGTCGTGGCCCCATGGGGAGCTGTGGGGAGAGCCTGAGGCGTCTGCGTCAGGGTTCCCGGGCCTTGCCTGCTGCCCGGCCGTGGGTTAAAGGGCTGGCTGCTGTGTCCTGAGGCCCACGCCCAGCTGCCCTGTAAGTCCACCCAGCCCACCCTCTGGGGCATGCTGTCTGAACATGACCCTCAGCTGGCTAAGAAGGTGAGAAACAACTCCAGCGTGAAGGCTCCTGCGCACACCACGCTTGTCCCCAGGAGCCCTGACTTCCAAGTCCCACCCTACCTCCAAGTGTGGCTTCTCTTTACAGCCTTATCTCTCAGTTCTGTTCCCCTCCCTCTCCCTCTGAAAGAGTGTGTCTCTAGTTCTCCCTCTGCATCGTCCTCTCACTCACATTCTATCTCTTCGTAGTCCTCCCTCTGTGCCTTTCCTGGCATTTCTGCCCCCTCTCCGCCTCGTGCGAGTCTGCCTCTGCCTCGCTGTTGGCAGTGCTGCCTCTGCTTCCCTCAGGCTCTGCTTCTGTCTTTCTGTCTCTTACTGTCCGCCACTCTCTACTTCTCATCTCTCTGTTTCTGACCCGCTGTCTCTCTTTTAGGCCTTGTCTCTTTGATTCTTGGTCTCCCTGTCTCTTGGTCTGTCTCTCTTAGTCTCTCTGTCCCTCAGTCTTTCTTTGTGTCTCTCTTTCTGTCTTTGTCTTTTTGATCTCAGTTTCCCCACCCATGCCCAGCCTCTCCCTGACTCACAGTAGCACTGAGACCCCTGGTCAAGGGGTCCCCAGAACATGGCAGGGTAGGCTGGGCTCGGTCCACGTGTCAGGTGGGCACAGTGGTTTTGCTGGGAAACGTCCCTTCGGATCACAGTAAGCCCATGTCAGGGAGAGGGAGTGTCGAGCAGCAGGCATTCTGGGCATGCAAAGCACGGCTGAGCCTGGCCGGTTCACTTAGTAAGCAACACTAGCACACATCTCATCTCACCCAGGGAACAGCACAAGGCGGTTACGTGCCGGGTCAGCTAATCCCAGGACACTCCCATGTCTTCCTCTAAAGAACCAGAGTGTTCTCATTCCTTGTATTCTTCGGTCCTTCCAAATGGCAGGAAAGACCTTCAGAAACCAGTGCCTGAACAAAAGACCTTCAGAAACCAGTGCCTGAACAAAACACGGGCAGGTTTCTGCCTCAGAGAGTAGAGCTGGGGCTGAGGGGGCATAAAGAACGAATGAGGACATAATAGGTAAACCGCTCACGGCCCCATAATCTGAAAGCTCTGGAAAAGACAGCTGGATCCAGTGCTTCTGACTGCACCCACCTGTGACCAAGTTACATGTCCCGAAACAAAAATAGCCACCTAGCAACCAATATGAATACAAGTCATAATAATGGTCATTCCTCTTGGGTCAGGTGTACTATCAGCCACTCCTCAAATAGTATCTTTTTTTTTTTAAGATTTATTTTTTATTTCTCTCCCCTTCCTCCCCTCCCCAGGTGTCTGTGTCCATTCGCTGTGTGTTCTGTGTCCACTTGTATTCTTGTCAGCGGCACCAGGAATCTGTGTCTCTTTTTGTTGCGTCATCTTGCTGCATCAGCTCTCCATGTGTGCAGAGCCACTCCTGGACAGGCTGTGCATTTTTCTCGCTGGGCGGTTCTCCTTACGGGGCACACTCCTTGCACGTGGGGCTCCCTCTACACGGGGGACACCCCTGTGTGGCACGGCACTCCTTGCGTGCATCAGCACTGTGCATGGGTCAGCTCACCACATGGGTCAGGTGGGTCTGGGTTTGAACCCTGGACTTCCCATGTGGTAGGCAGACACTCTATCTGTTGAGCCAAATCCACTTCCCTCAAATAGTATCTTAGTCAATCCTCTCAACAATACTCTGAGGTGGCAAAGAAAATCCGAGCAGCAAAATCCTAGGTAAGTAGTCTTCTCCCCATTTATAGATGAAGAAACTGAGGCTTAGAGAGGTAAAGTATCTTGCCCAAAGTTATATGGCTGGTGAGCAGAAGAGCTAAGATTAAAACCATCTTCTGTGGACAGAGATTAGAACGTGGAAACATTTGGACACAATTAAACAGCAGGTCAAGCTGACCTCGCCTCCTTGCCTTTCAAGCAGCAGGTGCCTTCTGAGCATGTCCAGGAGCAGAGCTGCTCCAGTTAGCCAGGTAGCAAAGGCCCGCAGTGATGTCCATGGGCTTCCAGACAGATTCCACTTGCTGTGCCTTCATCTTACCAGCAGTCAAAAGAAATCAGAAACAAAAAGCCTAAGGAAAAGGCATGGGAGAAAAAATTACAGCCAAGAAAATTCAATTATCTTTTCTTTTCTTTGAATTGAGACAAAACAGACATTACTCTTAATTTTTGTAGGAAAACCTTTTTTTCACTAGATTTGACCTCAAGGTCTAAGAAAAGAAGGAAGGTCCCACTAGAGACTTCTTCCCCAATGCAGCTCCTCTTGTCAGTTGCAATTAGGAGGTAGGATATGCTGTTTATAGACATCTAACTCTTGGTATTAAAAAGAGTTTAAACTGTATTCTCTATCACTCCATCTCTGATGCCTCAATAAAAGGATGAAAAAGAGAGAGGGAGAAGGAGAAAAGCATTTGGTCCATCTAGCTGTAGATTTCACATTACTTGCTTCATGAGGAGGTGCGTCTCATTCATAGCCATTGCTTTGGCGAAAGAAGAGAGGGAGGGGAAGAGGAAAGCAGCTTGAAAGAAAGCCGGGCAACGTAACATGCTGCACACACTTGGAGTTGTCTAAACCTGCTTCAGACCTTTGGAGTTCATCTCTCCCTGCAGTGACCTCATGGGGACAAGATGTGTATATTTGGTGCTAGATGAGGTTCGAAATAATTCATTACTCTGTTTATAAAACAGTGACCAAGAGAGCACACACCCAAAGTGAGTTTTGGCCCAATTGCCAATTTGGACTGATTGCCAACATAAACTGCCATTCCATTCCATTCAGCAAGTATTTCCTAAGTTCCTACTGTGTGTCCGTGGTGAGCAAGGCATGAGGATATACATATAAATCAGACATGGCCTCTTACCTCGAAGAGCCCATAACTCTAGGTAGGGAGATCAAATCGGTACTCAAGGAGGGAGGGTCCCTCAACATTCACCACATAATTTTTGAGGGTGTACTACATGCTGGACACCCATAACTACTAGGTGTCTCCAAAAGTGCTTTTTGGAGGAAGTCTGATGACAAATATATATCTCTGTTTTGATCAAATAAACCAGATTCGATTCAATTTCATGGACATGTTCCTATCATTTATCATGATTTTAAATGCTGTCTTTCCTTCTAGATGAACTTTATGAGGACTGGGCTACAGATATGCCTGTTCACAGTGTATCTCTAATGCTGAGCACAATGTCTGGTTGGTGAGCAGTCCAGAAATGCATTGGAAGGCACAGCTAAGTCGGTCCTGGGGGATCTCCTAGGCTCTGGGGGCATCCACAAGATGGAAAATGGATGGAGAATAAAATACCTGCTCATGAATTTTATCCTATAATACAGAACAAGAGAAGTTCTTCTAAGATATGTAGCAAAGTCACCTCCCTCTCTCTCTCCTCTATCAGTCACACACACACACGAGAAAGTCAAGGACAGAGGGACAGGGACTACTTAATTTCCCTTTAAAAATTATTCTCCTTTAAATGATTGCCCTTCACACATTCATGAATCATTCTACTTATCCTACCAATTCCAGCAGGGCAGGCCTGAAGCAAAAACTCCCCCTGTGGGTTCCATTGCCAGTTGTTTGGGTAACTTTTTGTTCTCTCCACACAGAAGTCTTGGGAGAGTAGGAATGTAGAGAGATTTCTTCTCTAAAGACAGCAATCCTAGAATTCATAGCCATTCCTTTCACATCAATATTGCCTGACACTGTCCCATGCTGTGTCTTTCACACACACACAAATGCACACCAATGCAAACACAGAGTCAATTAATGGTATAGAGTGAAATGTAGGATTTTAAAGTCCCACAGCTCACTAAACTACCATGGTTGAAAAGCTTTTAATCATCAAATACTAGATATCTTGGCTGGCTCTCTCATCCACTTCAACCTCCTTTCCCTTGTTGTCTCTTCTATAGGATCTGGAAAGAGAAATTATCTATTTTACAGACTCCTTTGCAGCTAAGGAAGGCCATGTGACATGGTTCTGACCAGTGAGATCTTGGTGGAAGTCCCTGGGGAAGGCTTCCTTTGAGAATAAAAAGGTAAATATCACAAGGAGCAGGTGTTTGCCTTTTTGCCCTTGGTGCTTCCCTTCCTCCCTTCTGGACTGAGGACTGCAGAAGCAGCAGCCATCTTGAAACCATGAAGACAAACCACACACCCAGCAAGGCAGGCAAGAGGGCAGGAGGAACATGGGTCCTAAGAGGTTTGCAGAGTTGCCACACCAGCCCTGGACTGCTCACCCCTGGGCTTGTTACAGGAGGAAAAAGATCCCCTCATTGTTCAGGATGTTTGAGTTGGGTTTCTATTACTTACCTCTGAACACAAGCCTAATACGTATAAAAACTGACATTATTGAGCACTTTCCATGTGTCAGAGGCTTTAGGCTCATCAACCACCATGCAGCAACAAATAGCTGATGTTTATTGACCATTTACTTTGTGCCAGACAATTTGGAGCTATTTACATATATCAAGTCTTTACTCCTCACCTTTTTATCAATCCCATTTTACAGATGAAGAAAGCCATGGAGAGGCTGTTACTTGCACATATCTGGTAAAGGGGAGAAGTGCTGGCTGTGCTTTTACCACCCTCTCTTCCTCTCCCTCCTCCATTACCTCCCCAGTCTAGTCAGTGAAGCCATTCTCAAAGAGTGGCCACAGGTCCCACAATCTCAGGGAAACTTGTTAGAAATGCAAATTCTCAACCCTCACCCCAGACCTGCTGCTGCTGGGGCCCAGCAGCCTGGTTTAACAAGGGCTCCAGGTGTTAGAACTTGAGAGCCAAGGCTTTAGTGTCCTTGTAGCACCTACCTTGCTTGCTTCTGGTTACTCCTTGTTGAGACCCCTGGCAGGCTCCTCCTCTGGCTCTCAATTTGAAGTCCTTTCTTGATCCTGGGTCATGGTTGAGCTCTGCAGCTGCCTCTATGCTTGAAGAAGAAGAATTTGCTATTGTTGCCACAAGTCTACCTTGGGCCTCAGGTCAAAACCATTCTCCCTGTAGTCACCTGAATCTAGTCCACAAAATGTCATGAACAAGCCTTTCTATCCCTGAGTTAGCACAGCCCAGCTCCACCCCAGCCTGGATCAGTTCATTTGCTATTCCAGGCTCTCCAGTGTTTGTTTTTTTAAGATTTATTTATTTTTTAAAAATTTATTTCTCTCTCCTTTCCCTTGCCCCCTGCCCCCCCACCCCATTGTCTGCTCTCTGTGTCCACTTGCTGTGTGTTCTTCTGTGTCCACTTGTATTCTTGTCGGTGGCACTGGGAATCTGTGTCTCTTTTTGTTGCATCATCTTGCTGTGTCAGCTCTCCATGTGTGCGGTGCCACTCCTGGGCAGGCGGCACTTTTTTTGTGTGGGGTGACTCTCCTCGTGGGGTACACTCCTTGTATGCTGGGCCCCCCTATGCAGGGGACGCCCCTGCATGGCACGGCACTCCTTGTGCTCATCAGCACTGCGCATGGGCCAGCTCATCACACAGGTCAGGAGGTCCTGGGTTTGAACCCTGTACCTCCCATGTGGTAGACAGACGCTCTATCCATTGAGCCAAATCCGCTTCCCTCCAGTCTTTTTTTATACATGTCAAACACCTTTCAGATTCCACCTGGAGTTCCCACTTCCCTCCCATTACCATTTTCTCCATCTTGGGACCAGGTAGTGCCTGGAATCATACCAGTGTCTCTAATTCCCATGCTTATGATTTCTTTCACAGACTCAGAGCTGGAAGGGGTCTTAGAGATGATCCTGTTTCAGTTTCCCTATTTTATCAGTAAGTTGTAAGTAAGGCCCATGGAAGAGAAGTGATAGGTCCGTTCATCAGACAGTTGCTGGAAAAATGGAACTACAACTAGAGACTGCAACGCAGAACACTGCCTCTCCCGCACTCAAGGGCAACTTCGTGTCATTGGCTTATGCAAGGTTGGGTGCAGGGCAAATAGCCCCCAGGTGCTTCAGCTCCTGTTGGACATTGCTAGTGGTCAAACGCTGATCAACCTGCACTGGCTGATGCACCTTGCAAGGTGTGGAGAGAAATCTCAGGCCAGTGAAGTGGAAAAGAGAAAAGATGGGGCTGCTGGCCTAATTAGGAAGGAACCAAAAGATTTTCTGCAGCAATAATGATTTTCTTTGGACGTAAACCAGTTCAGGCTTGAGCTGACCGGGGGGAATGTTACCAGGCTATTTATGATGTTGATGTGGTTGAGGAAGAGAAAATAGGGGACCACACGTGAAAGAGCCTTTAAAGGGAGGGCAAAAAGGACTCGGTTTGTCATTTGTGGAGAGGATAAGCACAGATCCTTCCAGAATGGCTATGGCAATGTTCCCATAGCATAAGGTTCCATTTCTCAGTGTAGCAGGGGCAATGGTACACCACACCACCAATGTGAGTCTCAGGGGAGAGCTTCTTTCTGCTCTGCTGAATGGCTCAATAGAAGACAAGTTTTTTAAATTAAATCATGCCATACCCAGGTGCTCAACCTAATTTTAAAGTGCTGTGATTACCAGAATCCTTGTTTATGGATAGGTTATCTAGTGACGCCACCTGGCATTCACAGGCAGCCAATTTTTTTCCCAAGGAATTTCCACTAATCTCTTCTCCAGGAATAGACTTTGGCTCTCAAGGCTGTGTCAGCGAGTTCAAGGCATAGCTTGACCCCAACCTCTCATTGCCAAAGCAAACTGCCCTGCCTGTAGGCAAATGGATGAAGATTTGCAGAGCCCACTCTGAGACACCAAAACCTAGGTGGCTGCAGTGGTCTAGGAACTGTGGGGTCCTCCCTGCTACATGGACCTGGGGACCAGAAATCCGAGGGGGAAGGAGGTGGAACCAAGAGAGGTGGCACAAGTTCACAGGCCTTAGCCACTCTCTGACCTTCTCTGTCCTCCTCCACTCTCTGTGGCAGCCCTTCATCTTTATGCCAAATAGATTGAACCTATTTGGAGTGAAATAGTGTTGGTTTCCAGGCTCTGATTCTCCCTGGGAATGATATTCAACCAAATAGAAAATGTTAATTTGTAAAATGCCCTTTTCCTCATTTGCTTCAAAATACTATAGAAGGGGAAAGTGTGTGGGCTGATAGATGAAACAGGACTGGCCGTGAGTTGGTCGTTGTTGAAGCCAGGTGATGGGTACACGGGTGCTCATTGTACTGTTCTGTCTACTTCTGTATTCGTTTGACAATTTCTACCATAAATATTTAAACATGTTCCATATATGATAGAAAAATTCTAAAATCATCTAGTAATAAACTTTAGAAAAACTGGGCAAAGTCTATTAAAGAATATCATAAAACTTATGAAAAGATATAAAGGAGGTCTTGAATAAATGGTTATCTTGATCCTCAATGGGAAGATGTAATCTTGACATGATGTCCTTTCTCTCCCAATTTATCTATAAATTTAAATTCAATCCTAACCAAAAAGTCAACAAGGAACTGTTCTAAGGAAAAACTGGCTGGTTCTAGTATTCACCAGGAAGAGGAAATGCAGAAGAGCCAAGGTAAATTTGAAAAATAGAAACAAGGAAGGGAAACATGGCTTACCAGGGAACAAAACTTTCTTTAGTGCTAAGGTAATTAAAACTGTATGGTAGTGGCACAAAAATAAACAACGAGATCAGGAAACCTGAACAGATAGTGAAGAAACAGGGAATTCTGGGAAGGCAGCAGCTTACCCTAACGGCTTTTCTTCTGCATACTTTATCTTCTACCCACCCACCTCTTCTGGGCCAAAGAATTGCAGGCAAGGACCTGGAAGAAATACACTAGAGAGCTGATGTGGGCCTTTTTCCCCTCTGAAGAAAGTCCTTGATGAGACCCTGGAATAAGCCTGATTCTGGCCAATTGTGTATGCCCAAGTCTTCCTGGACCCCCAAAAGTCAAGGAGCAACTAATAACTGAGTTCCAGAGGACAAAAAGAAATATAAGGAAAAGAAAACTGTTACTCAAATAATAATAGAAGGAAATTTCCAAGTCAAAGAAAGAACTGAGTTTGCCAGGAATATCCTGACAAAATTTCTGTGCCCCAAGGACAAAGTGAAAGGCTTATACCTTTCCAGATCAAAAGAACAAGTTGCTTACAAAGGAAAAAGAATCGGTCTCCTTACCTGCAACCCTGGACTCTAGGAATAAAATCTCCGGACTCCTGGGGTATAAAGAGCACAGCCCAGCAGTCCTATAGCTAGCCAAGAGGTCCAGGGGTTAAAACCTAAATATGCATGGATTTAAGTATTATATCACCACATGCATTCCCCGAAGAAAACAATTTTTAAAAGACTCCACCCCAAATCAAATGAATTATACCAGAGAAGAGAGGCAACAGGATTAAGCAATAAATCATACTTAGCTATGTATCTATGTGTATATAGTTAAATGTAAATGGATAACGATAAACTATCTGGAAATGTGTAGTGCTGAGTAAGGATTCTTAAAAAAGAGGTGAACTACACAAAAGAAGTTCTAACGGGATCTAGAAAGAAAAGTATTAAGCAATTTCAGCAAAAACTAGAAGTTGGGGGCAGGGTACACACAGTCACAGCATCCCGAAGCTTCCTTGGGGTAAACAGGAGGAAAAAAGTATTCTAAAGATCCCACTGTGCTACTTTATTGGAATTGTAGTTGGTGCTGGGGTTTAAGATGTATTTAGGGGATTTGAATCTCTGGACTGATAATATGACACCCAGGCCCAGAGCCTCAACAGACTTCAGCTCCTACACTTTGATTTATTGGACTTACCCCACTCAGCTAACATGGAGTTGAAGAAGGTCAACCACCACACCATGGAGCCTAGAGTGTCTACAACTGAAAGCAGGAGGAGTGCATCCAGTATCCATGTGGAATCTAAGCCCCCACTTGACATAGATATGCAATGGACACAACCAATCCAATGTCCACAGAGAAAATGTGGAATGGGTATGGGAAGGGTAGCCATGGTGGCTGCTGGGTTTGGGGAATGGGAGGAAGAGATGAGATGTGGAGGCGTTTTCGGGACGTGGAGTTGTCCTGGGTGGTGCTTCACGGACAATTACGGGACACTGTAGATCCCCCCAGGGCCCACTGGATGGAACGTGGGAGAGTGTAGGCTATGATGTGGACCATTGACTACGGGGTGCAGTGATGCTCAGAGATGTACTTACCGGGTGCAATGGATGTGTCACGATGATGGGAGAGAGTGTTGCTGTGGGGGGAGTGGGGGGTGGGGGCAGTGGGGTTGATTGGGACCTCATATTTTTTTAATGTAATTTTTAAAAATAAATAATTTTAATAAAGGATATTACCAAGGGAAGCAGAAAAAAAAAATCCCACTGGAGGAGGGAAGAAACATCTGAATAGGAGAAATAACAAGAGAATACAGTATATGAATGGAAGAAATAATATCTCATTGTCCTATAATAGTAAAGAAATAGAGTTTGATTATGAGCACCAAGGAAGGGGAGATAACTGTTAATAGAATGGGAAGAATTTTAAAAAGGGGGAGAGGAATAGCGATTTGATTCAGCCAGCAAAATTAAGGGGGGGGGGGGAGAAGAAAACAGCAAAGCAAAATATGTGACAAACAGGTAAGCTGTAAAGAATAAAATCTATTATATTATTAGTTACACTAAATGTGAATGAACTGAATTCTCTCTTTAAAGACAGAATCAATAGATTGGGCTGTAAAACCCAAACTCTATCTTTATTTTCTTTATAAGAAATATACCTTAAACACAGTGATAAAGAAAAGTAAAAAGTTAAGAAAAAGGGAGCAGATGTGACTCAAGCAATTGGGCACCTGCCTCTCACATGGGAGGTCCCGCATTTGGTTCCAAACAAAAAAAAATTTTAAGTAATTATTATTTTTTTAAAGTTAAGGAACATATCCATGTAATAGGAAAATTTACTATTTGGTAACGTTTGCATTTCACATCATCAGGGAATGGATGAAATATTCCATTGAGTATTAAGTTACACATTTGGAAAAAATAAAAGTTGGAAAGTTGGATCAAAAATGAAAACATCTGCAGCAAAATAAGCATCCTCAAGAAATTTAAAAGACAAGCAAGAGATTCAAAGAAATTATTTACAACAAATATATTACATAATAGACAAGAATTAATATCCAGAATATGTAAAGAAATCCTATAAATCAGTAAAAAAGATAAATTACCCTTTGGAGTGATGGGCATAGGATTCACAGAAGAGGAATGCTAAATGGCTGATAAACCCATAAAATAATGCTCAACCACACTTACAGTCAATTCGAAAAAGCAATTAAAATAACAATGTCATTTTTCTCTCTCATTAGACTGGCCAAAATGTTAAAAGATTTATAACCTCAAGTGATGGCAAGGGTTTGGGGACACTATAAATACATAGTTTTCTTTGGAATTCAATTCTGGCACTATCATAGTTTCAGAAGTGCATTTCTTTTTTTTTTATTAGAGAAGTTGTGAATTTACAAAATAATCACACATAAAATACAGGATTTGCATACACTACCCCACCACTAACCTATTGCATTGATGTGGAACATTCATTACTGTTGATGATAGCACTTTTTTATATAATTGTACTATTTTTAGAATAGTAGTTATTTTGTTACAATTGATGAAAGATTATTAAAATAATTCTACCTATTGTACATTAGTTACATTGATATATTTTTCACATATACCCCCCTATTCTTACCACCTTGTATTAGTGTCATACATTTGCTATAATTCATGAAAGAACATTCTTATACTTGTACTATTAACTACAGTCCATCATCTAAAATAGGGTTCACTTGTTGTACAGTCTTATGTTTTATCTTTTAATTTTTATTTTAGTAATGTATACATCCTGAAGTTTCCCTTTAACCACATTCACCTATCTAGTTTACTGCACTCTCAATAATATGCTACCATCACCACCATCCATTTCCCAATCTTTTACATCAGCCTAAATAGAAATTCCATACAAGTTAAGCATCAACTTCTCATTCTCTAACTCCAATCAATCTCCTAGTAACCTATATTTTAGATTCTAACTCTATGAGTTTGCTTATTGTAATTAGATGATAATAGTGAACTCCTACAGTATTTGTCCTTTTGTGTCTGGCTTATTTCAGTCAACATGATGTCCTCAAGGTCTTCCCTGTTGTTGCATGCATCAGGACTTCATTCCTTTTCAGAGTTGAATAATATTCTATACTATGTATGTACTACTTGTTGTTTATCCATTCATCAGTTGATGGACACTTGGGTTACTTCTATCTTTGGGCAATTGTGAATAAGGCCACAATGAATATTGGCATACAAATATCTGTTTGAGTCCCTGCTTTCAGTTGAAGCACATGTCTTTTGACTCAAAAATTCTACTTCATCTCTATTCTAGAAGAACACATGTGTGTGCAGGGCGTCATGCACAAGGCTGTTTAGTACAGCTTTGCTGAAATAGCAAAACATTGGAAACCACTTATATGTCCACCAAGAAGGGAATGGTTAAATAAACCAATGCATATCAAAACTATGGAACACTCACAGAGTTAGAAAAAATGAATTACAATATAGCTAATATATAGAAAGAGGAAAAGACTTCTTTGACATATTGTAAGATGACAAAAGCAAGCTGCAGAATAATATATAAAAACATAGAAAAAAACATACATTATATTTACATGGTATAGGTAAGTAAATGGGAAGGGCACTGGGATCACAAATAAGCAAAGGAAATTTTAGCTTAATCTATATTACTTGAGTGTTCTACAATGAGAACTGTAATTGTGAATTTTATTTGTGATTAAAATATGTGTTTAAACCATAACAAGAAAAAACACCCCCATGATTTGAAGGGCAAATGAGTCCATGAATCCATTCATTCATAAGTATGTATTGAATGCCCACTTTAGACCAGATACTGTTAGGGACACAAAAATGAATCATACATATCTCTATGAGTCCTGGAGGCATTCTCCTTCAGGCAGGGGAGATAAGACTTGAAAACCAGTGAGTGAAATATGCCAGCAAAATATAATCCAAGTCATATGAGGTAAACAAGCAAATGCTGTGGATGTTGAGGGGAGATAAGTTACAGGGGAGCAAAGAAGAGAGAGGAAAGAAGCAAGAAAGGTTTCGTGGAGAAAGCAGCATGTGTGTATGTGTATGTGAGTACATGTGTGTGTATGCACGAGCATGTGTACGTGTGTGCATGTGTATACATGTGTGTGCGTGTGTGTGTGTGTGTGTGCTGGCAGAGTTTGGGGAGGAGTGGCCAGAGGGCTGGGAAAGGAAGACCTTCAGTGGGAAACACAGGCATAAGAGCAGAGATGGAAGGAGACTTAGGGTAGAAGGGATGACAGTGGGCATTTGAGTCTCACCAGCCTATGGGTGGGTGGCTGGGTAGGGGAGAGTAGTGAACAACACAGCTAGAAAAGGAAGCCAAGGCAAATTAACTCATTTATTTGGATAACATTTCCTGAGTGCCAACCATGCATCAAGCCATTTTCCTCTCTGAGATTTTTACTGTCTACTGCGGGGTGGGGGTGGGGGTGGAGCAATTATCTGGCGTAAACAAAACCTACATGATTACATATTTTAAAATTCCCACAATACCACATGTGTGCTTGGTTACAGAATAAAGATGGCCAGGCCGAGAGGTTTGGGTTTAATTTATAAGGTGATGGGGAGCCACAAAAGGTGTTTGAGCAGAGGAGTGGCATACTCTGTTTCAGGAATCTCACGTTGGCACTATAGCAGAGGGCGGGAGCAGAGCAACCAGCTCAGTCCCAACCTCCTCCCCAGACAGAGTGGTGCTCAGGAAGCACTGGGGGTAAATGCATGTTTGAATATTATCTGAGCAGTGTCTGCCTTGCAGAAGCTCCACAGAAGGGGGAAGAGCTCCTGAAGATATTCATTTCCTAATTAACCCTCAGGGAAGGAGGCTCTTTACATCTTTCCTGGAGACCCGAATCCACTGCTTAACCCACCAATTATGGAAACTGTGTCCAATGAGGGAGATTCCTTCCATCCCAGGGGTGAGTTCGCCTGGGATTCCCTTTATCTGTGAGTGTGTAAGTGATTAAAAGGAGGCTGGCCGAGTTCCCTGCATAAATCATTTCCAGCCACCATGCCTGAGGGGCTGTGCAGGAATGCAGGGCAGGAACATGCATGCACCCTTCTCGCAGAGCCTGCTTGGAGAAGAAGGACCTGTCAGACCTAGAGAGCAGTGGGAGAGATGACACCAAATGGGGGCGGGGGATGGGGTGCAGATTTCTAGTTTCTTGCTCTTGGACTCCATGAAATATTCCATTGCAGGAAGTAGTGGGAAGCAGCATTTGCTCAGGTTAACGGGAGGGGGTCATCCTGCCTCCCAGACAAAGGAGAGTGGGTTTCAGGCCTTGTTGTCCAGAGGACAAAGCAGCCTAGGGAGGTTTTGACAGCTGCCCAGGCAGGGGATGGCTGGAGGGCTGTGGCTATTCCTGGGGTGAAAGAATGGGGTAAGATTTTGGCTGGTGAGATTTTTTTGTCACTGAAAGTGCAGGAAATCTGCTTAGCCTTTGAGGAGTTCCATGTAAAATAGGATGGAGCATGGAAGCCAAGTCTCTGCTTTGACTTTCTGAATCTCATGCCCAAAAATGTAGGGACTTTCAAACCAGAAAATCACCAGATGTCTGGGGAATTTCTTCCACTGTTTGCTTTAGAATTTAAGACACATTTTTATCTTCTTAATAAAATTGGAAGAGTGTGCCAGTAGGGAAGGAAGGGGAGTGATGGATTGCCTCTCAGCTCTCCACGCAGGATCATGAATTGTGCATGTGTGTGCGTGGTGGGGTTGGTAAATAGAATTGTATCAGTGAAATATAGTATTACACACTAGTGGAAAGAGCCCTGACTACAGGTAGCAGATCCACCACCCAGGTTGGGCTCTGCTATTAAAATTGTTGTGGCCACAGGCAAGTCTATTTCCTATTCTCATCCATAAAAAGAGGTAATTAGACAGGATAGATGATCTTTACTGTCTCCTTTAGTTGTAAAAATTCTGTGAATCTAGTTAAAGCAACCCCAGGCCATGAGAGAGTAACCTGGTTTTCAGTTCTCCAATTAAGTAACATGCCAGGAGCTGCAATCTTTGAGTTCTCATCTTGACTTTGCCTCTTGCCATCTTTGTGCCCTTGGGTAATTCAATATGCCTCTTTGAGCCTCAGTTTCAGGAAAGGAGACAGAGGGCATTGCCCCAACACTTCCCCTTACTTTCACCTGGTCAGATCTGGCCTCTCATTCCCCAGAGGAATGATTTGTGGTACAAAAATCAAAAAGGCCTTGGCTGTCTCTGGGCTCATTCCAACTGAGGAGAGACATTTTTGAGTCTTCATCTCAAACCACTGGCTTTGGAATAAAGCAGGCCATGGTTTGGATTACTTTCTAACTGTATGATCCCAGGCAAGTTACTTAACCTTGCTAAGGCTGTTTCCATCTCTGGGAATACCTACTTCCCAGAACGGTCGTGAGGTTTAAAGATACTGTTCATAGGGAAGTGGACTTGGCCCAATGGATAGAGCTTCCGCCTACCACATGGGAGGTCCACGGTTCAAACCCCGGGCCTCCTTGACTCATGTGGAGCTGGCCCATGCGCAGTGCTGATGTGTGCAAGGAGTGCCCTGCCACGCAGGGGTGTCCCCCGCATAGGGGAGCCCCACGCGCAAGGAGTGCACCCCATAAGGAGAGCCGCCCAGCGCGAAAGAAAGTGCAGCCTGCCCAAGAATGGCGTCGCCCACACGGAAAGATGACACAGCAAGATGACGCAACAAAAAGAAACACAGATTCCCGTGCCGCTGACAACAACAGAAGCGGGCAAAAAGAAGAACACGCAGCAAAATGGACACAGAGAACAGACAACTGGGGCAGGGGGGAAGGGGAGAGAAATAAACAAAATAAATCTTAAAAAAAAAGAAATAAAGATACTGTACATAGAAAGCAGTCGCCTCAGAACAGTGCCTCACAGGTATCTGGAGCTCAGTGAAGTTTAATTCTCTCCCTTTCTCTTGCTTTCACAAAAGATTATGAGAAAGTGAAAAGTTGACCCTTCTGGTAGCTTAGTAGCACCACAGATTCACCGTATCAAGCCGATGCCCACCTCTCTATCCCATCATTGTCCCCCAACCTCTCACCTTCTCTGATCTGGTTATGCAGAACCACCCACCCATCCTCAGACAAACAATATTCATTGCTTCCTTTGCTTTCACAAATTCTCTGCCTGGGCAATCTCTGACAGGCCTAAGTATTTCTCATTCTTCAAGGCCCAGGTCAAATGCCATGTTAGGCAAGAAGCATTCCCTGATCCCAAACTGGAGCTATCACTGCCTCTTTGGACTTACCAAGCGCTTTTGCTGTATCTCTCATCATTTTTCCTTTAATTATAAAGAAGTAAGAAGATAGGAAGATTCTTCCCTCCCCCCCCACCCCCCGGCCCCACCAGCAGACCGTGAGCTTCTTGAGAATGATAACCAATGCATGTATTACCTTGGAATCTCCCAAGAGGATGCACTGCACAGAGAAGAAACTCAGCAAATAGCATTGACTGAATAAATGAGTAGATATGTATTTATTTGAGGTAGAATTGAGATAAGATAAAACTGTAGCTCTTCAGAAAAAGGAGCAGAGGGGAAAGAGAAATTAACACTATTTGCAGATCTATTCCTTGAGAGGGGTATTGCCACCCCCAGTTTACAGAGGTAGAAAGTGAAGCACTTGGAAGCTCAATAATGATGCTATTTAACCTTCAGTGGGCATAATGGTATGCTGGGCACGAGTCCCAGTGCTCTGCATGCCTCATTTCATTTAACACTCATAACAACCCTGTGAGGTAATAGCATTCCCATATTCTAGATGTGGAAACTGAGGCGCAGAGCAGTTAAGTAGGTTACCCAATGCTACAAATTTCATCATGGGTGGGGTGCTATAAATGTATACACTGGCCCTCACTTGTATGCCATCAGTGAGGTCATTTATTTTCCATAATTGATCATCTTGTCTTCTAGAGCCCCAAATCCCACTAAGAAGCAGAAAAAACAACTTGCCTAATCAAAGATCTCAGAGGTTTTGTGAGGGTGAGAGTGGCAAAAAGAGTTTTTCATTCAGTACCTCAGTTTGTTTTAAACCGATATTCAAATAATTCAAGACTCAGACTTCCTCCCCGGACTGTTTCTTTTGAAGCTTGACCTCTCCCCTGCTCCTCCACAAGAAGGCTGGTCCTCATCCTACCCTCTAGATGGTCACTGGCATGAGTGGAGAAGTCCCTGACCCTCCTGCTCACCGGGTGCCCTTTTCACACCTGCAGCTAAAGCCCAGGCAGAGGCCTTCTGTCCTGTCCTCCTGGCCTGGCTGGGCCCAGGTTCCCGCCCTCAGCCTCCCTGTGACTATTCTCTCTGGTGAGCAGGCTGGGGTCTCAGCCTGTCGCTCGTGATGCAGGCAGTCCTCACAGCCTCTGCTGTGGTCACCTTCCTCTAGCCACAGAGGCCCCTCTGCTCTCCATGACCATCTCCATTCCCCACTGAGGCCCTCAGGAACCACAGGTCAGGCTGGGGAGCACTAGGGCCAGGTGTAGCCTTGCCTCAGCTCCTCTCACGGCTCCATGAGGCACCCCAGGTCAGGATGGGGCCCTCAACGGGGCAGGCTCCTCCTCGGGCCTTTTAAGCAGGAGGAGGGGTACAAATGCTCCTTCTCTGGGATTCCTCCCAGCTGAACCCACTGTTGCTGATCCTTTCCCCTTTGGATTCTGCCTGGCTGATGAGCCGGGCCACAGTTGTCTGGCCGCTTGCCTTCTCCTTCCCTTTCCCTCTTTGCCTCCCACACCTCCTGTGTGGAAGGGGCTTCTTTTCCCTTCTGCTGTTTGACAGGGGGTTCCTCTACCTCGTGTTCTCCTCCTTCCTGAGGTGCCATTCATCATTTTCTTTTCCAAGAGCCATAATGACAGAATGGCTGCCAGGAAAATATACAAAGAAGACATTTTGAAAAATATTATCCTCATTCCAATAGGAGCGCTGAAAACCCAGATACGTCCAACTCTAAAGCTTTGCACTTAACCACCATATTATACCATCCAATACTGCCAACTAGAGTAGGGTAGATCTGGGATTTGAACCCAGGTCGAATCCAACCTCAAAAGCCACAGTTCTCTGTTCAGCCATTTTTCTTTTTCTCCTTCCTCAGACCCTGTCTGACCCTGACTCCTCCTGACATACCCTGAGGCCTCCACTCCATTAGAGTAAAGGCAGGAGTCCCAGGAGCCCCCACTTCAGCACCAGCTCCTGTTTCCTCCCTCCTGGTTGAACAGAGTGCACAAGTATTTCCAGTGTTGACTCAAGAGTGCTTTAAAAGCAGAAATGCAGAATATCTTTCTTTGAAAGCATGTGCTCATTTGCTTGTCTGCTTTGAACCACTTAAGTCAGGCCTTTTAATAGATTTGTTTTGTGGTTGGTTTATTCCTCTGACAGGGTGAATGGATTTCACTTAGCTGTGTAAAGCAGGAAAGACTGTGAGCCAAGAGGAGCAACAAATGCCAGACCAGGCTGAAGGAGACTGGAGTTTCCCACTAGCCTCAAAACCCTTGGAACCACTTACTCTGCTGATCTGGTGCAAGTTTTGCTTGATTTTGTTTTCCCCTCAGCCGGACATACAGGATCTCTTTTGCTTACCTGGAAAGCTGCATGATGTTGACAAGCATAAGACAAGTAAGAGATTCCTAGCTGTTGCTGCTACTGCTATTGACTATCAACAAAGTGGAAGAAAGGACATTTGCCCTCTCAGAATAGAAGACTGTGCCCTTTCTGGCGATCATCCAGATTGTTCCAACGAACTAGAACTATATTCGCCCAAAATATGTTAGACGAATATGTTCAGATAACAGAAGTAAAAGTAATGCTTTTCCTTGATTGCCTCAGTTCTTTACTACTGGCTTGGAGAAATCCAGTCTAAGAATATAATTAAGCAAATAGTTATTGAGTTCCTGATGCACAAAAAGAAGGGCCTGCCTAGGTCAGAGCTTCAATTACAGAGCAAAGTAAGACATTGTCTTGAACCTCACATGGTTTCTGTCTGGTGGGGGTGTTATGGATTGGCTGTGTCCTCCAGGAAAACGTGTTCAAGTCATAATGACCGGTCCTGTGAAAGTGAGCTCGTTTGTAAGTAGGATTTTGAAGATATTATTAGTTAAGATGAGGCCAAAGTAGATTAGGGCAGGCTCTAGTCCAACATCACTGGTGCCTTTCTAAGAGGGAATTTGAACAGAGACACAGGTGATTGATGTGAAGACAGGGAGGGAGACAGCCTCCGGAGGGAGGCGGAGCTGGAGCTGGAGCGTAGATTGCTGGCAAGCACCGTCAGAGCCCCACGGACCTCAGAGAAATTGTGGCCCTGCCAGCACCGTGATTTCAGACTTTTAGCTTCCTGAACTGTGACACAATAAATTGTCGTTGTTTTAAGCCATAAAGTTTTATGGTATTTTGTTATGGCAGCCTGAGCAAATTAAGACGGGGAAAGGGGAGGATGAGATGGCATAAGTTGTCTGCTTTCCTTAAGAAAATCCTTCCTGTCTTAACCTACCACCTACGTCGTTGCTTACAGCCTTGTTTCTAGAAAGATTGGTTCGCAAGCAATGTCTCCATTTTCTCCTCCTGGTTCCCTCCTGCTTCTGCTCCCTGCAGTCGCCTGACCCTGCTTTAATTAATACATCTGCTTGCACAGTTTAGTCTTTATCTTACTAGAGTTGCCAGATTTACCAAATAAAAATATGAGATGTACTTATGCTTAAAAAGTGTTCATTTCTATCTGAAATTGAAATTTAACTGAATGTGCAACCCTATGTCTTGCTTGACTTATTTGCTACCTTTAATCTAGCGATTGTTCCTTGAAACTGTCTCCTCCCTTAGCAGATGCAATGCTGACGCTATTTTCTCTTGTTCTTCTTCCTTCCCCTTGATTACCCTCAGTCTCTTTCCCTGCTTCCCTTCCTCTTTATGATCCTTAAAGGTGGAGCTTCCTCAGATCTCTAGCCTCGGTTCTTCTCTCTCCCTCACTCTTCCTGGGACATCTTCAACACAGTTCTGGCCTTAGCCATGGTGGGTGCACAGATGATGTGTCTAGCCTAGAGTTCTCTCTCTCCCCCATCTCTCTCCCTCTCTCTCTCTCTCCAAATCTCTATACTCTCTGTCTCTGGAACAACGCTAAGATGTATCACAAGTACCACTCAGCATGTTGCAGCTTGCTCATCTGTTGCCTCTCCATTCCTGCTCTTCCCAATCTCAGTGGATTTATACCACCATCCAACCTGCTGCCCAAGTCAGTAAATCCAACAGTCACTCTCCGTTCTACCCTCTCCTTCTGTGCCAGATGGAGTCTATCTTCTAACTACCTTCCATCTGTCCCCGTCTCCTTCTCTGTCACTGCCCACTTACAAACCTTCATTATCTCTTACTTAGACTCTTGCAGTAGCTTCCTGATTGGTCCCTCCTCTCTATCTTCCACACTGCTGCCTAAAGGATGTTTCCAACACAAAAGTCATATTATGCCCTTTGCTTGCCTCATTGGTTCCTTGACAGCCATTAGACAGCATGATGTATGGGACTCTTCACCACCTGGTAAATGTCCACCTCTTGAAGCTCATCTGTTGACAGAGAACAACCCCAGCTATATCACAATGCATTTTCATCCCCCTAGCACCCAGTGCGGTCTCAGATTCATTTCACATGTCATAGCTTTTTCTGTGGTGTACTCTTACCCACACATGAAACCCTGGAAACTATTCATCCTCCCAGCCCCAATTCAAGTTTTGCCTCCTTGCAGAAGCCTTCTACATTCTCCACGAAGGGGGGTTCTCCCTGCCCTGTGTTTCCCTAGCTGCTAGAGTCTAGCACCTTGTACTAACCTCTGTTAGAAATCTTTCTAGAGTCATCATCTATTTGCATGTCTTGAATGTACTGTCATTGCTTCCACTTTACCTAGACCCTGATCGCCTTGAACCTAGGGACAGATTGTTTGGTTTAGTTTAGTTAATATTTAGAACTTTAAAAAAAATCAGAATATAGACACTAAAATAACAAACACCTGTGTTCCAAGTGCTCAGAATTGACAACTATTAATATTTTGTTGTATTTGCTTCCAACCTTATTCCTTTGCTCTTACTCTAACCCCCCAGAAGCAAAACTGACAGTAAAAGGACCAAAGAGACCCCAGAGTGGTGTCTCAGAAATGCTGGAGTGGAGGGGAGGGATGGTGGCAAGGAGGGGGAACCTGAAGAAGAAGCAGGAAATGGGGGAAATGGAATCAGTCAAGGCATTCTTGGAATGGCTTTGAAACAAATCCATTTTTTTTATGTAGGAATGCCCATTTTCCCAGATAATGTGACCCACTTGTGTTGCATACTGTTGGCAAACTGAAAACATTAAATGAAAGAAAATTTTACTTTATGTGTTTGTGGCAAAAAAAAAAAAGTTTTTTTGAGGAAGGTGGCAGCAATTTAAAGCCAAAGCTTACCTCGAGTTTGTTTCAGTGCTTATAAAAGAAATCTCTCACCAGGATATTGTAATTATCTTTGGATGGTGAAATTGGAGACAACTTTATTTTTTTTTACTTATCTGCATTTTTAAAAGTAGTGAATATGTATTTATTGTGTGTAGTGAAAAAGGGGGAAGATCCTCTTAAAAATACAATTCAAAAATGCATTTAAGAAAAATTCATTTGAGAACTACTTTCATGATAAACAGAATTTGACGAGAAGATTATTTGTTGCATATTAACAAATAATGAGAATTTTAAAATAAGAGTTTACTAGCAATTCTGATTCTAGAATTTGAAGTTAGAACTTTAATGAGATTTCTTCCTGTCAGGGTTATGGATTGACTGTATCACCCTGGGAACAAAGAGCTGATCTCACATCACATGCCAATATATTCACAACTCAACAATCACTCAAGAGGCTATAAAGCACACAAAATGCATAGTGGTTAAAAATAATAAACAAGTGGAGCTTTTGTGGGGTGTTTTTTTTTTCTGCCTGAGAACAAGGCTCTGTTCATCTAGTCTTTACAGTGACTAGTGATACTCTGGAAAAAAGACAGCAGTTGGTAAATGTTCTAAGAGAAGCATTTGCAAATGTGTTATAGAATCTGAGCGCCTCTGACTTCACCTGCAGTTGACTGAAAAGGAAGGGCTGGCTATGAGCAGGTGACCAACAGGCTTCTAGAAATTCACTCAATACAGAAAGTGACAATTCTAAAGTCTCATTTTTTTTTTCTTTCTTAAAATCAAGTGTCTGAATTTGGCTTTAAAAACGGGAGAAGTATTTTATAAGGAGAAAGTGGTTTATTTAGAGTTCTTCCACATATGCTACTAAAACAAGGTTATGCTTTTCCCCCTAAAAGTAGCATCCCTGTTCCAAAACAGAATACAATTGATAAAGCACATTTTAAAAGACTTGTAAAATTTCCATTTTGAAAACAGAAAACTTTCCTCCATTTTATTTTGTCCTGTGCATTTGGCAAAACAAAAACAAAACAAAAAAAAAGGCAAAACCAAATGCCCAGTTTGGTTTCTTTTAATTAGATGCTCACTTTGGTTTAGTTGTTTTGGGTTCCCATTGCTTCCTGGGGGAGGAGATATTTGCTATTTTCACATTTAAATTATGGGGGTAGTTTCTGGCAACCTCTGGACTAACCAGTCCTGAAATACCTTTTTAGTGTGGGGTCAGACATCCACACTTTCCTTGAGGGGGCTTCCCCAAACTGCCTGCAACCAAACACTGCAGTGTCAAATAGAAGACTCGGAGGAGCAGTGATCTGACAATAGCAGGTCAGCTTGCCAGGCACCTTTCCAACAAACACCACCCCCTTTCTCTTTTTGGACATACCAGGGATTAAGCCCGGGACCTTGTATGTGTGAAGCAGGTGCTCAACCACTGAGTCACACCTGCTCCACTCCAACAAATACCCTTTTTTAAAAAAGATTTATTTTATTTATTTCTTTATCCCTCTGTGACCCCCGTTCTCCCCGCTCCCCCTGTTGTCTGCTCTCTGCGTCCATTTGCTGTGTGTTCTTCTGGGTCTGCTTGTATTCTCATTAGGCAGCTCCGGGAACTGATACTGGAGTGGGAAAGAGGCGATTACTCTCTTGCACCACCTCACCTCCCTGTTCTGCTACGTCTTCTTATTTTCTCTCCTCTGTGTCTCTTGTTGAGTCATCTTGCTGCACCAGCTCTCCACATCAGTCAGCACTCCTGCATGGGGTGGCTTTCCCACACTGGGCGGCATTCCCAAACAGGGCAGCACTCCCACGTGGGGTGACATTCCCACATGGGCTGGCGCTCCACGTGGGCCAGCTTACCAGTGGGCCAGCTTGCCCTCACCAGGAGGCCCTGGGCATTGAACCCTGGACCTCTTATATGGTAGACAGGAGCCCAATTGGTTGAGCCACATCCATTTCCCCCAGTACCCTTTTGACAGTTGTGGATCTTCTGTCTGCTGGGCCTTTACTGGATACCATGTGGATCTCTG
Source organism: Dasypus novemcinctus (assembly GCF_030445035.2). NCBI lineage: Eukaryota > Metazoa > Chordata > Mammalia > Cingulata > Dasypodidae > Dasypus > Dasypus novemcinctus. Next base: position 71,781,463 of record NC_080676.1, read on the forward strand.
GTCATAAGAGGGAAATAATTGAAGGTGTTGATTCATCCATTCAGTCAGTGAATAAATCTTTATTGGGAAGACATCTAGAATGTGTTAGGTACTAATAGATGCAAATAATTTTGCAAAAATAGAAACTTAGACCTATGAAAGTGTTTCATAATTTATAATAAGCTTTCATCTGTCATTTAAAAACAGATAGGGAAACGGACTTGGCCCAGTGGTTAGGGCATCTGTCTACCACATGGGAGGTCCGCGGTTCAAACCCCGGGCCTCTTTGACCCGTGTGCAGCTGGCCCATGCGCAGTGCTGATGCGCACAAGGAGTGCCCTGCCACACAGGGGTGTCTCCTGCATAGGGGAGCCCCACGCGCAAGGAGTGCACCCCGTAAGGAGAGCCGCCCAGCGCGGAAGAAAGTGCAGCCTGCCCAGGAATGGCGCCGCCCACACTTCCCGTGCTACTGACGACAACAGAAGCGGACAAAGAAACAAGACGCAGCAAATAGACACAGAGAACAGACAACCGGGGGAGGGGGGAAATTAAATAAATAAAATAAATCTTTAAAAAAATAAAATAAAATAAAAATAAAAAATAAAAACAGATAAAGCAGGTGTGGTCCTTGTACTCAAAAAAATTTATACCTTAGGAGGGGAGATAAACATGTAGATAAATTACTACATTACATGGTAACCGTCACAAAAAAGGAACAAGTCCCTGGACAGGGACTCAACGTCTGTCCTGGAGTCATGGTGCCGGCACCTTCACAGTTCAGAGGGTTCAAAATGGGGAGAGGTCATTTTCAGCTTCAGATCAGGGTTGAGTCTGGGCTGGACCGCAGCGTGGAGTGTGTCCGTGTGGCTATGGAGGACGGGAGTGGCTGCACTTGTCCCCTTCAAGATACCTAAAGGCCTGCATTCTGGGACGAGAGGTTCATACCTTCTTTAGGAGGATGTGCACACCAACCCTGCAGCTGCCTTTGCAACACTTGGATTCTGAAATCCAGGAACCTTTGGGGAGTCTAAAAGATAATCAGATTGTGGGTGATAATTCATGTGGAATTAAAACTACTGACCTCAGGTCCAAGTCTCACACTTGGGCCATTTTCTAAAGCATCGCCATCTAGGGGCCAATGTTTTCAAATTGTGGGGGAATACTTTGCAGACCTCGTGACTTAGATTGTTGAGTCCTAAAATGTGTAACTCTTTAATACAATCCACCAAGGTTCATCATACTGCCTAGGGAATGTGAACTTTTCTGGCTAAAAGATGGTTCTTAAGTAACACTTTCGTTCATCTCATTTTTATTCTGATAGGTCTTTTAGTATGGTATAGAAAGATTTGCTTTGGTAATGAATATGTTATTTTTTCTTGGGTGTTTATTACCTTGTGGTGCTTCAGAGTTCTTATTCTGAATGTTGGTTGACATTGAATAGGACTGTAGACAAACAAGACGTAGGCGTTTTAGATGAAAGTGTACCCACACCCGGGGATTTTTTGAAATCAAGTTACCCACCAAATCATCCCCGATACAAGCGTGTGTATGTGTGCATGTGTGTGATAGTCTTATTTCTTCTAAAAAGAGAATTAAAAAATAATAGCCTATTAGGGATTCTGATTAGTCTGATACCTTTTATTTCTGAACTTTGCTTATAATCTACAATATTCATTGGTTTTCATGACTCTGATTATCTGTGTCTAAGATGCTAAATACCTACCTTAAAAAGTCTTCCATCTTCCTGCATGAAGAGAAATTAAGGAATTTGACAAATTCTGAGCTTGACACAGTCTCTTTCCAAATTGATTGAAACAGAGCGGGGGGAAGCTATGCCTCTCAAGAACACTGCAAACAATGTGAAGTTTTAGGAAATCTTTTCATTGAACGAAAATGTAAATTAGTCCTATTTATTTCCAGATAATTTTTAAAAACGTTTAAATGCCAAAATCAACTATTACCACCTGAAGTCAAAAGCCATGCAGAATCAATTTTGCAGTGGGTAAAAATATTTCTGTTAATCTCTAATACCCCTCTGTGATGAGACAGAAATGAGGATGAGAAGCAAACTTGTCTGCTGACAAATATAGAAATTGTTTCACATACTGAATGAGTGTGTTTATGTTTTTCTGTTTCCATCTGGATCCTTTTCAGTGTGATTACTTATTTTTAGGTTGGCATTTTAGAAAGAAGATGAAATGGCTTCAGGAAATGATGTGAAAGGTTAAGAAGATGGATGAGAAGTGTCAGTCAAGAGCTGTCATGAAGGGAAAACATAGCTTCACAATGTGAGTTTTATGTTCAATGCATTGCTTAGAAAAACCAAACATCCATATTTTTGCTGAATTGGTATCTTCGAACTCTCTGATCCCGAGTAGCCATGCCAGACTATAAAGGATTATAAGGGAAAGCATGGAACTTGAAGACATGTAATCATCAGAGGAGGCAGCATACCCAAATAATGAAGTGGGAACAGACCCCCAAACAGGCTGGCACTATTTAAGAAACAAAGCTTTGCTTCACTAAACATGATGTCTTCAAGGTTCATCCCTGTTATCAATGAATCAAAACTTCATTCCTTTTTAATGCAAAATAATACTCCATTGTATGTATATACCACATTTCGTTATAGACTATAGTTAGTACCATTATAAAAATGTTCTTTCATGAATTTTAACAAATGTACCACACTAATGCAAGGTGTTAATAATAGGGTGGAGTATGGGGGAAAGTAATACACTCTAATGTAAACTATGGACTATAGTTAAGAGTACAATTATTGTATTCTTTCACCAACTGTAACAAAGGTACCACACTAAAGCAAAGTGTTAATAATAGGAGTGGTATATGGGAATTCTGTATTGTCTGCATGATTTTTCTGAAACCTACAACTTTTCTAATTAAAAATTTATTTTAAAAATTACGCAAAAATGGAGGCTTGGAGTCATTTAGGAGGAAACGGTATGAACTAGAAACAAAGTGGCGCCTTTGGTTACGTTATTCACGTTGGACCCAGACAACCTACCTAAGCTGACCTTCCTAGTGTTGGGGAAAGAAACCCTAAGACCTTGAATAAACCTTAAGTATTTTCCTAACTTTTTTGATGAGTCCAAGATCTTTCAGGAAGCTTCATATTCTCTTAACACCCTTAGAAGACATAACCGATGATGCAGTCAGTCCTGACAAGCCCTTTGTCAACCATCAGATGGCGTGACACAAGAGGCTCCAGGACCCGCAAGGGCGCCGGAGCCCTCCCCCGGCCTTCCAGAGGTTCCACGCTTATCTTTGAGTCTGGTCTCTTCTGACTCCTGATTTTTGGGTTCCCTTTGGGTTCCACTGCTGACTTCTGGACTGGGTTTGGTATTTGTTCATCCTTGGCTGGTTCTGGGCTGTCAAGACCTCAGCTCATAGTCGCCCCTTAAAATCTTCCCAGTCCAGACTGCTTCAGAGCTGCTCTCGGGCCCACCATTCTCAGCTTGGCTCTAATCTTCACGAGGCAGCCTCAGCCAGGCAGCCTTGCCCTTGGCGGCAGGGGAGTCAGCAGGACTTAGGATTTTCATTTTCTCAGAATGCAGAGGCCCACACCCTGGTTCTAGCACTCTTCTCACCACACGGAATTGGCCCTGTACATTGCTCTGCCATGAACTAAATGTGACTTTCCTGCACTGACACAAAAGAGATGCTGCACTTTTTACCGGGAAAGGGAAGTAGATACTGCCTTTCCTCTTCTTTTTCCCTCCCTCCCAAATCTCCCTATTTTCCAAAAGCCTTTACTGCATTCCTCCTATGAGCCACGTCCTATGTTAGGTGCTAGAATTACAAAAGCACTGTGCCACCCTCTGGAAACTCATAGTCTAAAAGTTCTGTCTTGGAGAAATAAGACCAATAAAACATCACATGTTCATAGACTTCTTCAACATTTTTGCTTATTGCCTTTGTTTAATATGGGGAGGAGTATGACTATAAGTCTCATACTTGCTACTCAGTTAGTTTAGGAAGAGCTTCAGGAAAAAAACATGTCTTAGAGAGATTTATCTTAACCAGTCCTAACCTGAGGTCTCCAGCAGAGTTTTTTTAATCCCCGTTATGTATATTTGCTAACTTAAAAAAATTTTTTATTTCAAAATATTTATTGACTCACAAGAACTTTCAAAAATAACACATAAAGTCTTTTGATCCCAGTTTCCCCAGTGGTAGCATCTTATATGATTGCAAAACAATGTCACAACAACAAAAATGACATTGGTAAAATACAAGACTAAGGAACTTATGCAGTTTTCACCAGTTTTTATATGTACTAATTTGTTTGTATGTATATGTGTGGGTTGAGTGCTCTGGAACTTGATCCCATGTTTAGATAATGTAACCACCTCAATTAAGATGCAGAACTTTTTCCATCATCATGAAGGAACTCCCTTGTGCTACCTATTTTATAGTCAGACCTCCCACCATTGTCCCTGGCATCTGAGGACTGCTGATCTGTTCTCCATCTCTATAGTCTGGTCATTTCGAGGTTGCTATATAAATGAAATCATGCAGTATGTAACCTTTTGAGATTGTCTTTATTTCCCTAAGCATAATACTTTAAGATCTATCCAAGTTGTTGAATATATCGATAGTTGATTCTTTTGTATTGCTTTTTTAGAATGTGATTGTGGGGATGTACTAGAGTTGGACCATTCACCTGTTGAAGAACATTCGGGTTGTTTCCAGCTTTTGACTAATACAAACAAAGCTGCTTTGAATATCTATGTTGCCAGATTAAGCTTCTACTACCTTAAAGCAAAATGGCTCTAACTAACTCTGACCTCACTCTGCAAAGTAAAGAGAAATAGAGTTGTAGGAAGCCAGGAAATGAAGTTGCAACAGATCTTGGTGAAAGGTCAGCTCAGCAAGATGTCTTCCTTGAAAAGGAGATACTGGGGAAAGGTTTTTCCCGTGCCTAGTCTCTTTTTCATTTTGATCCTTTCTTTTTAGTCCTAGAATACTTCCCAAAGAACTCTTAGTTGAATAATGGTGGCAGGTATGCACACAAAACATTGCAAAGTAGACTGCCATGAATTTGATCATAGAAGAGTAAACATGTTCTGAGACCGTATAAGAGGGAGAAATTCTTCCGCATTGGGGAAAGGTGGTCAGGGGTCACAGAAGAGTAAAAAGTTCCCCAGAGAAGAGGGCAGGTGAGCTGGGCTTGGAAAAGTGGATGCTTTTAAGCGGAGAGAAAGGTTGGAGGTGTTCCTGGCAGAGGGAATGAGTGGATGTACGGAATCAGAAAGTAAGTGTCTGTGCAGGAAACATTGGTCTGTGTGGCTGGAATTTAGGGTTTGTAGGAGCCAGCAAGGGGCTGGAGTTGCTATGGGTGGGAGATTAACTGGGGGCCAATGATAGAATGTCTAGAATGCCTAAAAAAGGGGCCACAAGCAGTCTCTAAAGAGCAGCTTGACGCGTCAGTCTTATTTCCTACAGGTGTATTCCTTTCATTCTCCCCCCAAACCAAAACAATTCATGGAGAGTTTTAAAGAGTATTACATTTGCTATTTTTCTTCAATATTAAATATATTGTTTCATGCAAGTTATTTTTCTTATTTTTCTTAAGGTTTTCCCTCAGTACTAAAGTTAATATACGTTATTTGTAGAAGCTTGAACAATGTTTTCAAAAAAGGAAGAAGACAGAAACCAACCATAATCCTTTTGCTCAGAGATAACTTGCAAATGTTGATATTTTTCTTGCAAGCATCACCAAGGCCAAAGCCCCATTCATGGCTGTTATCATTTTTGTATTTTCTGAGATATCTGTAACCCTTCACCTGAACTTCTCATGTGGCATTTCCTTTCTACCTTATATTATAGTTCTTTGTGGACCTGTTCCTCCTAGACTGTAAAATCCTCGAGGTGTGGCTCTGTGTGTTATCTTTTCATTCTCTCATCCCTTTCTATCACCCTCATCCCCAAGATTTAACACAGTACCCAGAACACAATGGGGATTCAGTAAATGTTTTTTAAATTGAAGGAATGATGAATGGATAGATAAATAAATGCTGTAATTTTTCTCTACTGGCCAGTGTTTTTCTAAGTTCCATGGAGCTCTGAGGTTCAACAGAAGAGCCTCAAAATTACCATGAGGGCACTTGCCAGGTTGGCAGGACTCTGGCAGGTCCACCTCTCCTATTCCTGCTCTCTTCAACAAAACCAGTCTCATTTTTATCCATTTTATATAGTTGGCCTCTGCATATGATTTCATTTGAAAGAAAAAATAGGATTTTGCTGCCAAAAAGTTCAAAAACTACTAATACAGTAATTTTCTAGTATAACTCCTTGAAAAAGAAAAAAAAAAATAGAATGAATAAATCCTAGCCCAATTTTCCATCATTTTTAGACTAGACTTTCCAAAGCTGAAAAACAGGACTCTAATGTAGTAGTGATTAAAGGCTAATTAATGACCAAAAGTGAGGCGGATGTCCCAGGATCATCATAAGATAGCAGTGGATGCTCTGATTATAAATGACAACTTGTTTATAAGAAAATAACTATTATCCTCTCATTCCACACCATGATGTCTTCTACACTCTGGGCAGAAGTAAAAAATTGGTAGTGGTAACAAATACCTTGAGTCTTCCCTAAATAATTTAATACAGATACTGGCAGATTAAATAACTGTCAAGAGACATTTGTGCCTACATCAACATTTCTTGAAGTAAAAAACCTGAGCTGTTTTTTTTTTTTTTTTTCTAAATTCCTGAATGGAAGAAGTCATAGTTCAATAAGAATGATTAATAATGACCCTTAGACTTTTGAGCTGAAATGAGTCTGGCCAAGTCATTTAAATATGTCTGAGCATCATCCATGTCTTTCTTGTCTTGGTGATATTAAAACATCTGTCCCAATTGCCAGGGAAGGATGCTGTGTAACTTACAGAAGGTAATGCAGGTGAAAGTATTTTGTGAATCTTTAAGCAAATGAAAGATGCCATTGCTGTTGTTCTGGGACCTCTGGCAGAATCTTAGGGCCTTTCTCTGGCAGAGGCAAGACCCCTCTTCCTTTCCTCTCTCTCTCTCTGCCTCAGGCTCTAGGGAGTCAGCCCACTCTTGAGCACATCCTTAGGCAAGTAAAAAAGGCAGGAAAATATGACCATAAGAAGGAGAAAAGCTAGTCAATAAAGACAGGCCCAGAAATGACACAGGATGGAATTAGCAGACAAGGACTTTAAAATAGCTAATATAAATATGCTCAAGGCTTTAATGGAAAATTAATATAATGAAGAGAGAAATGGGAGATATAATAAAGAACTAAATAGAACCTTATGGAGTTGAAAAATACAATATTTAGGATAAAATGATTATGATTTCATGTGGTCAACAGAAAATTAGACATTGCAAATTAAAAGGTTCAGTGAACTTAAAAACATAGCAATACAAACTTTCTAAAATGAAGCATAGAGATAAAAAAAGGCTGGGTGGTGGAGGGGAAATAAGCCAAGCCTTAGTGATCTATCATATAATATCAAATTCCCTAACATACTTGTAATTAAAGTTCTAGAAGAGAAGGCAGAAAAAATATTGAAGAAATAATCTCCAATATATTCCAAATTTGATGAAAACTATAAACACACCAATCTAAGAAGCTCAACAAGCCACAAGACATAATAAACACACACAAAAACTGTACCAGGCCATACTCTAATAAAATTTTTGAAAACCAGTGATAAAGAGAAAATCACCAAAGGAGAGAGAGAGAAGAGACATATAGAGGGGAAGAAAGAAAAAAAAAAAAAGACTAAAACTGCTAACTTCTCCTGAGAAACAGTACAAATCAGAGTCAACATAATGGCTTCTCTAAATAACTATTGGAGAAAAAAAAACGTCAACCTAAAATTCTATATCCTGTGAAAATATTCTTTTAAAGTGAAGATGAAATTAAGACATAAGATAAATCATAAGATAAATAAAAGCCGAGAAAAGTCATCACCAGCAGATTTTCACTACAATAAATGTTAAAAGAATTTCTTCGGGCTAAAGGAAAATGAACCAGATGGAAGCTCAGGTCTATACAAAGGAATAAAGAGTGCTGGAAATGGTAAACAAGTGAGTAAATATAAAAGACTTTTTCCACTTTTAATTTCTTTAAATTAAAAATGCCTTTTGGGAAGCGGATTTGGTTCAACAGACAGAGTGTCCGCCTACCACATGGGAGGCCCAAGGTTCAAACCCAGAGCCTCCTGACCCATGTGATGAGCTGGCCCACACACTGTGCTGATGCTCGCAAGGAGTGCCGTTCCAAGCAGGGGTATCCCCCGCATAGCAGAGCCCCATGTGCAAGGAGTGTGCCCTGTAAGGAGAGCCGCCCAGTGCAAAAGAAAGTGCAGCCTGCCCAGGAATGGCGCCACACACACGGAGAGCTGACGCAGCAAGATGACGTAACAAAAAGAGACACAGATTTCCGGGGCCATTGACAAGAATACAAATGGACACAGTATAACACACAGCAAATGGATACAGAGAACAGATAACTTGGTGGGGGGGTGGGGAGAAATACAATAAAATAAATAAATCTTTTTAAAAATTGCCTTTTAAAGCAAAACTAATAACCATGTATTGTGGGATATACGACATACACAGATGGGAAATGTATGACATTAGCATGAAAAACCAGAGAGGGAGAAATGGAAGTATATTGGTGTAAAGTTCTTATAGTATACTTACAGTGACATAATATCATTTGAAGGTAGACTGTGATAGGTTAAAGACACATATTGTAAACCTTTGGGAAACCAGTAAAACATAAATCAAATAATTATAGCTAATAAGTCAATGGTGAAGATAAAATAGAATAATAAGAAATACTCGATTATTCCAAAAGAAGTTACAAAAGAGGTGGGAAAAGAAAAATGAACAGATGGGTCAAATTGAAAAAAAAAAGTAAGATGATAGATTTACACCTAATTATATCCATAATTATATGAAATTTAAATCTTCTTAGCACTCTAATTAAAAAGCAATACCCAACCATAAGCTGTCTACGAAAACCTTACTATAAATAGATAGCTACAAATTGTTTAAAATTAAAAGGATGGAAAAATATTCACTAGACAAAAACTGATCATAAGAGAGATGGAAACTATATTAAAATCAGACAAAGTAAATTTCAGGTCTAGGAGTACTGTCAGTAATAAAGAGGGGCATTTCATAAAATAAATGAGTCAATTCGACCAGAAGATGTAACAATTCTGCATGCATGTGTACTTAATAACAAAACTTTAAATTACATGAAGCAAACGCTGACAAAACTGGAAAAAGAAATAGACAAATGAATACACAACTGGAATTTTTTACTAACTCCTTTCTCAATAATTGTTAGACAAATAAACAGAATATCAGTAAAGTAATAGAAAACTCAAACAGCACTATCACCAGCTGGACTAATTGCCATTTACAGACTCCTGCTCCCAACAAGAGTAAACTACACAGTCAAGATACACATTGAACATTCATCAACTTAGACTAAATAAATGCTGAGTTTTAAATACAAATCTGAATAAATTTAAAAGGATTGAAACCACGCAGAGTATGTTCTCTGATTGCAAGAGAATTGAATTAGAAATTAATAACTAAATCTATCTGGAAATCCCTAATCATTTGGAAATTAAATGACATTCTTCCAAATAACCCTTTGATAGCAGAAGTAACTAGGGAATTTTTATTTTTGTTTTCATTTTGCCTTTTTAATTCCTTTTGAATACAAGTCATCTTTTTGCAAGCTAGGAAACAGAATCACGCTAAGCCAGTCTAGTCCTCCAGTGATCTAGACCCAGTCTTTTCATCTTCAGCAGAATGCCATAACAATACAAGGTGCTAACAACAGGTTGTAAAGAACATCTTGATCTACAAAAGGACAGGAAGACCCAAACCATATGCTGACTACCTTATCAGTAAACCTTATCAGAACTGGCCAAGAACTGGTGAAGGGAGAAAGTGATCATATTTTGAAAACCTGCTCTTAAGTTTAAAATTTCCTGGTTGCTATCAATAAGAAAGAAAGAAAGCATATTACAAATGCATCCACATTAATATTTGATTTTACCAAGGTCTTCCCTAGAATACAAAATTAGAGATATGTGTAGGAGATAAAATACTTAGATATTTTCAAAATAAATTGCTTAGTAATAAGACATTATACATACTGCATTTTTCCATTTGTCACAAGAACAATTTGACAGTGAGGACTGTTTAAATGAAACACAACTTTAAAAAGGGTGATGGTGACAACACTTTCCACTACAGAATAACTTTCTGCTTCCTTCTACAATTAACATTGCTATTCACATGATACATTTCAAGTGGGAAAGGTTGTCAGGAGCTTTTGCCAGGGCCAGGAGGTGAAAAATAAAGCATGTCCTAGTTAACTAATTGCAAGCTCAGTTAACATCTTTGGGATGGACCCATAAAATCTGACCATAGTTTAGTCAAACATCTGCAGGCTGAAGAATTCCTTAGCCTTTATCCATAGTTTCTGCCCAATGTCTTAAATCTGGGCTAGGTCCCATGTGTGACTTACCTGGATTGAGGTGAGTGCTAATTATCAAAGTCTGGAATGTCATTGTAGTATTATTGGTAACCACGGTAGCCTTAGGATGCATAGAAGGCAATGTGAGGTGGTAAAAACCAGGCAGAAACACCAGGATGCCAGTGATCAGGGCGGAACAGCCCAGTCTGCCGTGCTTTGCTGATGTATCCCACCAGCAAGAGGGGGCCTCTGAGCATGAGCAAGGCACCAATCAAAAACAGTGTGGTGGCAAGCCTTACAAGGAATCTTAAGAGGGCTTTTCTTTTTCTTTTCGTCTTTATTTATTTATTTAATATTACATTAAAAAAATATGAGGTCCCCATATACCCCCACCCCCCTCACCCCAGTCCTCCCCCATAACAACAATCTCCTCCATCATCATGAGACATTCATTGCATTTGGTGAATACATCTCTGAACACCGCTGCACCTCATGGTCAACAGTCTACATCATAGCCCACACTCTCCCACATTCCACCCAGTGGGCCATGGGAGGACATACAATCCGGTAACTGTCCGTACAGCACCACCCAGGACAACTCAAGTCCCGAAAATGCCTAGAGGGCTTTTCTTAAACTGAAGGTCAACGTAGCCATCGTCTGTGCTGGAGAGCCTTGAGCATTTCACTTTACTACTGGGGATTCCAGTAGCCAGGCTGGTACAAGTTGGCGTCATAACAAGCTGACCAGCTACAGTCATGGCGCCAAGCAGGCTGCCAGGGCATGGAAAGTTCACCCATGGTTCCCGGTTGGCAGCCTAGGTGTCTGAACCTGCATGGCCCACCCCATCTATCTGCCATGCTCAACTAGGGAAATGTCAAGAAGTCTTCTGAACTGCAGAAAAGCGTTTTAATTATCTTCTTAGTCAGCTGGGGGATCAGTTGACTAAAGAGTGACTACTTTCACTCTTATCTGGTTCTCTCCTAGACCACTGTACTCTCCTCCCCAGGATAAGAAAGAGGAACAGTGTTATCTAGGTCCTCAGCACCTAGTAATAGAAGTTATTAAGTATCAGGCAGTTGTTAGCATTCGCCAGACACTGTGCTAATTGCTGCCTCTACATTATCTCATTTAATTTTTACAACAATCCAGTGAAACAGGAGCTATTATTATCCATTTTATAGATGAGGAAATGGAAGCACAGAGAAGTTAACTTGTTCAGATTACATAACTAGTGATTGTGGATCTGAGCTTCCTCTCAGGCTGGCCCCAGAGCCCACTGCACATGACCACCACCCTGTACTAGCACCCTGAAGGCCAGAATTCTAGGGGAAAGGAGAAATACTATTTGCATTTGTATAGTATGAATCGGCCACAAAATGGGTCCTTATTAAATCAGAGACTTCTACTTTACCCAACTCATCACCACTTCTTTTCAGCTTGAAAAAAAAGTCTTGGAAAAGTCTGTGGCATGCTTACTCATTACAATAAGCAATCAAGGACTTGTAAATGACTCATCTGTAATTTGAAAAACAATGAATTTAGAACCAGAAGACAATGACTATTAGCTCTCTGGCCTCAGACAAGCCACTTCTGTTTGGGCCTCAAATTCTTCATATGTAAATGAGAGGAAACAATAACTAATAATGAGGAATATATAAGAAAACATAAGTGGATGTGGTTTGTAATCTGAAAAGTAATGTACAGATCTGAGGGAACTTTTTACATTAACTTAGGAAGGACCATTTTAAAATGGAACCAACACTACTTACGTTAATTATAAAATGTAAGCCACAAAATCTGGTCATTTGTTTCTTGTGATTGGTGACTTATAGAATAACTTTGACTTCTGAATAAGAATTTTGATATGAGGAATTATTTTCTTTGCATGCAAATTTAAAAAGGCCACAGGACCCTACTGCCCCATAACCTGCTCATATAAGGTGATAACAACAGAGACTGATATGCCGCAGAAAGATGCCTGTAAAAGCTTGTACATGTGATGTAACACTATGCATTCAAACCTTTAAAATGCATATCACTTAACCCAGTAATTCCACTTCTAGAAATTCATCTTATGGATGAATATTCATTCATTTAGCATTGTTATCACTCATGGAAAATTAGAAGCAAACAATTCAGTGGGTATGGTCATTTGATAAAATAGTTTAAGGATATTAAAAATTGTAATGTGTAAGAGTGGTTTTTAATAATCAAGGAAATCAATTATTAATTTGAAAAAAAGAAGTATAAGACAGTGAAGTTTAAAAAGAAGGCAATAAGGAGGCAGATGTGGCTTAAGCAATTGGGTTCCTGCCTACTACATGGAAGGGCTTGGTTCGCAGTGCCTCCTAAGGAAACAAGACGAACAGACACAGCAAGCGCCAACAACGAGTGGGTGGGGAGAAATTAGTAAATAAAATAAATCTTTAAAAATAAATAAATGTCTTTTTAAAAAGAGAAAGTAACCAAATAACATGTATGGGAAGCTGATTTGGCTCAATGGATAGAGCGTCAGCCTACCACATGGGAGGTCCAGGGTTTAAACCCAGGGCCTCCTGACCCATGTGGTGAGCCCTGGCCATGCACAGTGCTGATGCGTGCAAGGAGTTCAGTGCTACGCAGGGGTGTCCCCCGCATAGGGGAGCCCCACACGAAAGGAGTGCACCCCATAAGGAGAGCTGCCCCATGTGAAAAAAGTGCAGCCTGCCCAGTAATGGCGCTGCACACAAGGAGAGCTGATGCAGCAAGAGGAGGCAACAAAAAGAGACACAGATTCCCTGTGCCCCTGACAGGAATACAAGCGAACACAGAAGGACACACAGCAGACAACTGGGGGGGCGGGGAGGGGAGAGAAATAAATAAAAAATAACTCTTCTCCAGGAGGCTGCCAGCCCCTCCTCTTATTTAATTCTGAGCTTTTGGGGCCAGGCTAGGGGGAATTCCTTCATTTTTACCCCCAGGGGGGTAGCTAGGAATGAGTCTACAGGCCATGAAAGAATAAGATGCTCTGTGACCAAAATAAATGTGAAAGTCGTGGTTCGTAAAAAAAAAAAAAAAAAACTCTTTTAAAAAATAATATATATGATACTCTCAGCACATGTTAGTTGGCAATTGTCTTTGGGTTGAGTGGTTATGGTTAATTATTTTTCTTGGTGCATTTCTGTTTTTTAATATTTCTCATGAGTACAAATATTAGGAGAAATGTTATTGATGAAATATTCACTCTCATCAAATGATAACATGTTAAGGAGTATTTTGATAATTGGGTCAAGCTTTCTTTTGAGACTAGGTGCTCATAATCTTGGTGCAGATCAGCCTGGATCTGGAGGAGCTGGGCATGTCAGAGTGCAGCTGCTTAACCCAGGAAGATCCTACGTTCTCAGTACTCCTTCCTCACCTCCCTCCCTCTGCAATCCAACCCTTTTAGTCTGCTACTCTATTAGGCTGTCTTTCTAGAAACTAATACCTGCTTGAGAGGTTCACTCCTCAAATAACCTGATGTCAAGGTCCTTAAGTACCCTGGGAGCAAAGTACGCTGGAAACGTCAAGGTCTCTCATGAATGGAGTCATTTTAGAGACCTAAAATCAGTTTATGAAATGAGACCATTTTGCAGAAGCTCAGGAATGAAGCAATGAAAGGAGAAATAATTGATAGAAAAATGTCAAAAGACATGAGAGGGCAGCGGACTTGGCCCAGTGGTTAGGGCGTCCGTCTACCACATGGGAGGTCCACGGTTCAAACCCCGGGCCTCCTTGACCCGTGTGGAGCTGGCCCATGCGCAGTGCTGATGCGAGCAAGGAGTGCCCTGCCACTCAGGGGTGTCCCCGCGTAGGGGAACCCCACGCGCAAGGAGTGCGCCCCGTAAGGAGAGCCGCCCAGCATGAAAGAAAGTACAGCCTGCCCAGGAATGGTGCCACACACACGGAGAGCTGACACAACAAGATGACTCAACAAAAAGAGACACAGATTCCGTGCAGCGGACAACAACAGAAGTGGACAAAGATGACGCAGCAAAAATAGACACAGAGAACAGACAACCGGGATGGGGGGGAAGGGGAGAGAAATAAATAAATAAGTCTTTTAAAAAAAAAAAGACATGAGAAACTTGAGACAGGAAGAAGGACGGAATGGAAGAATGAAAACTAAATTTCAGTCTTCTATTGAGGAAGGCAAAGTAAATGTTTCAGCAGAGTCTTTAGTAAGATGCTGAATATAGCTTCTGGTTTCCATGCTATGGCATGTAATTGGGGAGGCTCAAGATTCCTCATCTCAAAAACAAACAAACAAACAAAGAAATCTGGAACCCTGAATAGGTAAAAATGGGAAGGACACTGGATCTGACTAGTTTGCTTCTGAATTTCCCATTGGTGCCTTTCAATCTTCTCTTCCTCTTCTGGAAACTTTTTCCCAAACTTTCTTTTTTGCTGCCTCCTAGTTTATCTTTTGGGACTCAGTCCAGGGTTTACTTGCTTATCACATGATATTGCTTGTACTGATTTCCTTGACTTAATCGTAAGGGCATCTTTGTATTCACAGTGCCTAATATGCAATAGATGGTTTTAAATATTGCTTGAACTGAATTGACCTGATTGAAGAATTAAGGCTTTCTTGTCCCCAATGCTTTCACATTTCCTACTTTAAGGTGAGCAACTCTTTTTTTTTTTTTTTAAGATTTATTTTTATTTATTTAATTCCCCTCCCCTCCCCCGGTTGTCTGTTTTCTGTGTCTTTTTGCTGCATCTTGTTTCTTTGTCCGTTTCTGTTGTTGTCAGTGGCACGGGAAGTGTGGGCGGCGCCATTCCTCGGCAGGCTGCTCCCTCCTTCACGCTGGGCGGCTCTCCTTATGGGTGCACTCCTTGCGCGTGGGGCTCCCCTACGCAGGGCACTCCTTGCGCGCATCAGCACTGTGCATGGGCCAGCTCCACACGGGTCAAGGAGGCCCGGGGCTTGAACCGCGGACCTCCCATATGGTAGACGGACTCCCTAACCACTGGGCCAAA
The DNA here is from genome assembly GCF_030445035.2 of Dasypus novemcinctus. NCBI lineage: Eukaryota > Metazoa > Chordata > Mammalia > Cingulata > Dasypodidae > Dasypus > Dasypus novemcinctus. Next base: position 71,796,944 of record NC_080676.1, read on the forward strand.
GTCCGTTTTCCGTGAGCAACTCTTAACCTTTGCATTGACCATTGAGCTTGGTGCACTTGATGTGGGCTATGGGTGGAAGGCTCTTTGTCTCTTCAGAGATAACCTAAGCTGAAGGCTGTGGGTGTGGAACGGTAAGAGGCTGCAGTCCTGCCCTTAGGGACAGTGGAAGCGGCTCCAGTCCCAGGAAATGTTTAACAATGCAAGGGCTATAAACTTTAAGTATTTAGGGGAAATGCAAAAAGTAAATATGCTAAAAGCTTGTCTAGAATATCTGGAGTCCATGCTAAAAGCTTACCTAAGATGTGGAAGAGATATATGCTAATTGAAGCCTATTGAGAACTGAAACAAAGGGACCATTTGGCCTTTCCTCTCTGTATAAAAGACGTTTGAAAATCTTGTTCGGGGCTCGGGATTCAAACAGAAGTTGCCAAGTCCGGCCGGCGGTCAATAAACCATTTTTCCTTCTCAAAATCATTCCTGAGTCCTGGCCTCTCTATACTTAAACAATTGAACTTCTCTCAAATTCTACAACACACTGACCAACCACAAAAGGTGACTTCTCCAGTGACCCAGTCTTCTTCTGGAGCCACTAAGGGCACCATACATCAGTACCTCTCCCACCATCCTGTCTGGCCCTCTTGGACATAAAGGATTTACCTGGGGCAGAAGGCATAATATAGTTCTGCCAGCACTAACTCTGGACTAGCCAAAGTTTCTGTTATTCTTACATTATAAACCCCAGACTTAATTATGTCTCTAGAAAGCTTTCTTTTACAAAAAGAAGAGTGTAGTTAAGAATTTTTTAAAAGTTTCTTCTTTGAGTATGGAGGATTCTTGGGTAAGAGCATTCTTCGAATAAGAGTTTCCCATGCTCACCATGACCAAATTTATAAGGCATTCCATGAGATTCTGTGCTCAGAGTTCAGTGCCAACACAGTACAATTTTGCTGACCATGCCAATTGGTTCAGCTTTGGAGATAGATCTACTAACCCCCAGCGGTTATTTGTGTTCCTTGATTGATCTCAGCATAAAAAAGGGCATATGAGTAGGCTTATGTCAGGGTCAATCTGGCCTGAGATTGACCTTGAGCTGATCTGAAGTTCCCGAGGTACTTTGGATGAGAATGGCAAAAATTCCACCCAAATTTCCAGAATAAGGTCACAATGCAAAGAGATTTGGTAAGCACTGGCCCAAGGAGATCTTTCTAAATGCTACATTGTTGACTTTTTATTCTCTCCTGATTTGTCCACAATGAACTTGCAAAGCCAAGTAAATACATAGCCTTGGGATCAGAAATCATGAAGCTTAGAGACCAATGACAGAATTGCATCATTTCCTTGGAAGATACTTCAAATTAGACCACGTTAGCTACATTCCTTTCTGGCCCAATTTGGTAGAGTCACCAAAATTATAGAACAAGAATGATTCACCAAACTTTAGGCTTTCTTTTACTGGTGCTTCATTTAACTGGTTTATACCTCAGAGTAAAGCTATTATAACAACATTATAATAACATTATCCTTCTAATGAGTAATGATGCAATGCTTTCTTGATGGCAATACTCAGTATTATGCAGTGTTTAAAAGCCATCATGGCTTTAGGGAATACTAACTAATTTCTATAGCAAATACCCCATCATATTCAAAATGAATGGAAGTCATTCTTTTGGTGTGTTTTCAAATGTTTAGTTCTTTCAATAAATCAGAGCTACCAAGAGGAATAAGCATGGTTCATTAGCAGTGCTAATGAAAATGTCATCTTCAGTAAAACTTACTAGAATATCATTCCCTGGAGCAAAGTGTTTCCAGGTGCTTTGTTTACCAGCTTTATTAATGGAAAACTTTGTGGTCTGGATTAGTAAATTGAACATAATTGAGAGGGGGGGGGAGAGAAAGAGAGAGAGAGGAATAATCCTTGGACGTGTAATTATACATATATATATATATTTTTAAAGATTTATTTATTTCCCCTTCTCCTCCCTCCCCCTCCCCTGCCAGTTGTCTGTTCTCTGTGCCCATTTTGCTGCGTGTTCTTTGTGCGCTTCTGTTGTTGTCAGCAGCACGGGAATCTGTTTCTCTTTTTGTTGCCTCATCTTGCTGCATCAGTTCTGTGTGTGTGCAGCGCCATTCCTGGGCAGGCTGAACTTCCTTTGGCGCTGGGCGGCTCTCCTTACGGGATGCACTCCTTGCGCGTGGGGCTCCCCTACGCGGGGGACACACCTGAGTGGCACGGCACTCCTTGCGCGCATCAGCACTGCACATGGGCCAGCTTCACACAGGTCAAGGAGGCCCGGGGTTCAAATCATGTGGTAGACAGACGCCCTAACCACTGGGCCAAGTCCGCTTCCCCATATATATTTTAATATACAATTTTTAAAAATTTCTCCAACAGTAGTGTCTCAAATCTTCAGGGGGTACTGAGAGAATTTTTTAAATAAGAAGACTGGCCTGAAAAATATTATTAGCAATAATTCTTTATCTTCCATTACATTCATTGCTCAGGACTTCTCTTCTTCATGTTTAACCAAGGAACTTCGAGAAGTTTGAAATAAATTGTCAGCCAGCTATAAACCATAAACAAAGACTCAAGATTTGAATTTCCAATTCCCAAGTCTTCAGCTATGTAGTTTCCTTTTTAGAAAAATTAACCTTAGAGGAATAAAATTTATTTTAGTGCTTGTTTCATACTAGGTGCATAATAAATAGTAGTTGAATGAGGGAGTAACCTAATGAATGAGGTTTTTTGGAAATAGCAGACAAAACAGTTATTCTGATATCATTTTTGCTCCTTTTAGGAAACGTTTTATCATTGAAGAACTTCTGAATAAGAACAAACAGAGGTTATTTACTCAGAACTTGCTATACCAAGGAGTCAGCCACCATTGTGTATTTGGCAGAGATATAAAGGCAGCCAGGAAAATGGGAACGCTTTATAGAGAGAAAGGGGAGGGCTTCAAGTATGTTCTGATCGGAGGTTGTCTGACAAGGGAAAGCTGGAAGCAGGGTAACTAGAAGCAGGTCATTTTATATGATTGATTTGGGAAGCATACTTAGAAGATGGGCCAAAAACAAGGAAGCCAAATCATTGGCCAAGACTTGATCCTTCTAGTCCTACTGTAGAGGTTGTGGTTTGGCTTCCTGTACTGGTTGGTGCAGAGCTCAAGTCTGAGTTCTATTGTCATATTCAGTTTGGCCATTGTCTCTTTCTATGTTCAGTCTCTCATCATATACAGCAGTCAATTTCTTGAACTGCTTTCTCATCCCAATCCCTTTGAAATCTAATGTTGTGGCATGCCAAGTGATTTACCAAGCTACTAAAATCCACTTTTTAAAAGTATGAGTTAGAGAGGGAGCAAAGACAGGAGTGAAGGACAAATTTTACTTCTCATTACATGTGCTTTTAAACTGTTTGCAGTTTCATTTTTTAACCATAAACAGATACTAGCCACATAATCTAAAAAGTTGTATTTTTAAAAAAAAATATACTCAAATGAAAGCATCAAAATATAAACTAGGGCATACTAATATTTTAATACTATATGCTAATAAGTAGTGATTTTATTTTTAGTTTTTATGATTGAGGGGAGAAATGACATTTCATTCTCAAAGGGTCTTCCATTTGTTTTTAGGATTCTTAGGGAATCACACATATTAAGTTTGGAAAGATTCTGAGAGTTCATTTTAGACTTGTCTATAGGCAGAACCACAAATAAACCTTCCTAGAGAGGTAAGAACATTTTAGACCCCCAGAAAAGGAGATTCTGCTTTTCCACTCTGGTCCTGTGAGAGACCATTTCTTCCAGCTATCTCATACTTCAGGAGCAGTGGCTGCACAGGGCAGCAGCATTTGGGTTTTATCAGATTCTTTACATCCACATTCAGTATTGGAATTCTGCTTAGGGATTCAGTATGTCCTGGAAGTCGATGTGTATCACATAACTTCTTTAAATTAACTTAAAAATAGTCCTTATTTTAATCAAATTGCTCCATGCAAATAGTTTTAAAAGTCAGAGTACTAAAAGACTTAAAATAGTAAAAAAAGTAGTTCCTTGCCCTCTTGTCTACACTCCATTGCTCCCACTCCATTCCTGAAAGCAGCCTTCAATTCTTTTTTCTTTTTTCTTTTATTAGAGGAGTTGTAGGTTTACAGAAAAATCATGCAGAAAATTGAGTTCTCATATACCATACCTCCTAACTCACGGTTTTCCCTATTACTACCATTTTGCATTAATGTGGTATTTTATTACAATTGATGAAACAATATTATTATAATTATACTATTAACTATAGTTCATAGTTTAAGGTTCACTCTATGTTGCACAGTTCTATGGTTTTTTAAAAAAATTTATTCTGGTAACATATATACATAAATTTCCATTTTAACCACTTAAAAATACACAATTCAATTATGTTAATTACATTCACAATGTTGTGCTACCATCACCACCATTTGTTACCAAAACTTTTCCATTACCCGAGATAGAAACTCTGTACCAATTAAGTATTAACTCCTATTCCCTACCTAGGCAACATAAATTCTAATTTGTGACTCTTTGAATTTGCTTATTCTAGTTATTTTGTATAAGTGAGACCATACAACCTTTGTTCTTTTGTTTCTGACTTATTTCACTCAAAATGATGTTTTCAAGCTTCATCCATGTTGCAGTATGTATCAGAACTTCATGCCTTTCATGACTGAATAATATTCCATTGTGTGCATATACATTATTTATTTATTCATTGTTTAATAGACACTTGGGTTGCTTCCATCTTTTGGCAATTGTGAATGATGCCACTATAAACATTGGTGTGCAAATATCTGCTCAAGTCCCTATTTTCAATTCTTTTGGGTATATGCCTAGAAGTGGGATTGCTGGGTCATATGATAATTCTATACTTAACTTTCTGAGGAACCATAAACTGTTTTCCATGGAGGCTGCACTCTTTTACATTCCCATCAACAGTGAATGAATGTTCCTATTTCTCCACATTCTCAACAACATTTGCTATTTTCTTTTATTTTTTTAAACAGTAGTCATTCTAGGGGATGTAATATAGTTTCTCATTGTGGTTTTGATTTGCATTTCCCTAGCGGCTAATGATGTTGAGTATCTTTTCGTGTACTTATTGGCCATTTGTATATCTGCTTTGGAGACATGTCTATTCAAGTCTTTTGCCCATTTTTGAAATTGGGCTGTTTGTCTCTTTTTCATTCAGTTGTAGGATTTCTTTATGTATTCAAGGTATTAAACCCTTAATTGATATATGGTTTCCAAAATTTTCTCTCATTCTGTAGGTTGCTTTTTACTTTCATGAGGAAGTCCTGTGATGCATGAAAGTTTTAAATTTTTATGAAATCCCATTTATCTATTGCTCTTTTTGTTACTTGTGCTTTTGGTGTAAAGTCTAAGTAACCATTTGCAAACACAAGGTCCTGAAAATATTTCCCTATGTTTTCTTCTAGGAATTTGATAGTTTTCTTTCTTGTATTTAAGTCTTTGATCCATTTTAAGTTATTTTTTGTATCTGGTATGAGGTAAGGGTCCAAATTCATTCTTCATATTGGATATCTGGCTTTCCCAACAGCAATTGTTGAAGAGATGATTCTTTCCCTCACTGAGTGGACTTGGCATCCTGCAAAAAAAAAAAAAATCAACTAGCCATGGATGTGATGGTTTATTCTGAATTCTCAATTCCATTCCATTGGTATATATGTCTACATTGTGTAGGTATCATGCTGTTTTGATTGCTGTAGCTTTGTAATAAGTTTTAAAATCCAAATTTCTTCTTTTTCAAGATGGTTTTGGCTATTTGGGACCCCTTATCCTTCCCTATAAATTTAATCATAGGCTTTTCCATTTCTGCAAAGAAGACTGTTGGAATTTTGATTGGGATTACATTGGCTCTGTAAATGAGTTTCGGTAGCATTGGCATCTTAACCATATTTGGTCTTCCAATCCGCAAACATTTATTTAGGTCTTCCTTAATTTCTTTCAGCAATATTTTGTAGTTTTTTTTGTGTGTAAGTTTATATCCTTGGTTAAATTTATTCCTAGATTTTTCATTTTTTAGTTGCTATTCTAAATGGATTTTTTCCCCTTGATTTCCTCTTCAGATTGCTCATGATTAGTGTCTAGAAATACCACTAATTTTATTTTTAAAATTTTTGGCAAGCAGATAGAGTTTATTAAGAAACATGAAAACAGGGAGCAGATGTAGCTCAGTGGTTGAGCACCTGCTTCCCATGTATGAGGTCCTGGTTTCAATCCCCAGTACCTCCTAAAAAAAAAAAGTATTTAAAAAAAGAGAAAGAAGGAAAAGGAAAAGGAAACACCCAAGACCTGGATGCAGACATGCTACAGGGTGAGATGCACACCTGGGACCTGGGTAGGCCTTTTTAAGGTCTTTCCTCCTTCCCCTTCACCATATTAAGGAGGGATCTCAGCTATTTGCTGTCCTGATTGGTTGCCTTTCTATCTTCACCTGTTAGGTTGAAATATCACTGATTTTTGCATGTTCTTCTTGTACCCCATCACTTCGTTGAATTAGTTTATTAGCACTAGTAGCTTTGTTGTGAACCTTTCATAATTTTCTACAGATAAGATTATGTCATCAGCAAAAAGGAAACATTTTCCTGCTTCTTTTAAATTCCTTTTTCTTGTCTACTTGCTCTAGCTAGAACTCCCAGAACAATATAGAATAACAGGGTGACAGTGGGCATCCTTATTTTGTTCCCAATCTTAGGGAGAGAACTTTCAGTATTTCACCACTGAGAATACTGTTAGCTGTGAATTTTTCCTATACGCCCTTATATCATATTTCTTTTAATTAATTAATTAATTAATTAATTTTTATTTCTCTCCCCCCTCATTGTCTGCTTTCTGTGTCCATTTGCTGTGTGTTCTGTGCCCTCATGCTCCCTCGGTGGCACCAGGAAACTGAATCTCTTTTTTTGTTGTTGTGTCATCTTGCTGTGTCAGCTCTTGTGTGTGGTGCCACTCCTGGGCAGGCTGCACTTTTTCCGTGCAGGGTGGCTCTCTTGCAGTGCACACTCCTTGTGTGTGGGGCATGGGGGCACCCCTGCATGGCACTGCACTACTTGTGCATGCGGCAGCTCTGCACAGGGGCCATCTGAACACATGGGTCAGGAGGCCCTGGGTCTCAAACCCTGGACCCTCCCATATAGCAGGTGGACACTCTACCAGTTGAGCCACATATGCTTCCCCCCTTATATCATGTTGAGGAAGTTTCTGAGAAAACCTATTATTTGATGTCCCTAGTAGACCAAAATTCTCATTTTCTTATATGTTCACTCTCATTCTTTATCTTCCTGTCTTCTCCTACTCCCTAAGAAATTTCCTTGACTTTATCTTCCAACTCTTCTATTGAATTTTATGCTTCGTTTTCAAAATTTTAACTTCAAAGAATGCTTTCTTTCTTTTTGTTTGGAGTATCCTCTCCTTGCTTCATGTATTCAACAGCTTCTCTGAAGATTTAATTATATAATTTATTGAAGTTTTCCTGTATTCCCTGAATTCCTGTTTCCTATGAGTTCTTTTCTCTTTTTCCCCTAGTTTGTCTGTTCTTGGTCTCCATTTTTCATGATGGAAGCATATCACAAATTTGTGATGATCCTTGGTAACCTGTTGCTATTGAAGAAAAAGTCAATTGAAAGCTGAGCTAATGGAAGCTTTGTGTCCATAGAAGGGGATTGTTGACTGATCAGGATAGTTAATGGGCAATATGGTGGCCATCTTGACTTCTTTTGTTAACAGCTTTATTGAAATATAAGTCGTATACCACACAATTCACCTATTTAAAGTGTACAATTCAATTGATTTTAGTATATTCACAGAGTTATACATCATCACAATTTTAGAACATTTTCATTAACCCCCAAAGAAATCCTGCACCACTTAACCATTGCCCCTTAATCCTCCTATGTCCCCCAGTCCTAGGTGACCACTAATCTGTTTTCTATAGGTTTATCTATTGTAGATATTTCATCTAAATGGAATCATATGATAGGTGATCTTTTGTGACTGGCTTCTTTCACTTAGCATGTTTTCAGGCTTCATCTGTGCTGTAGCATATATCAGTGCTTCATTTCTTTTTACTGCTGCATAATATTGACATTTGAGTTGTTTCTACTTTGGGGCTATTATGAGTAATGCTACTATGAACATTTGTGGACAAGCTTTTGTGTGGAAGTATGTGTTTTCAATTCCCTTTGGTGTATACTTAGGATTGGAATGGCTGGGTCAAATGGTAATTGTGTTTAAAGGTTTGAGGAACTGACACCTGCTTTCCATATCACTGCACCATTTTATAGTCCCACCAGCAGTGTATGAGTACTCCAATTTCTCCACATTCTTGGCAGCACTTATTATCTGCCTTTTTATTGTAGCCATCCTAGTGAGTGTGAAGTGGTATCTCTGTGGTTTTGATTTGAATTTCCTTGATGTGTCATCTTTTTTTGTTGTGAACCTCCCAGCAATAAGTATCTATTGATTTTTTTTTCCCCCCAGACAGTTCAGTTTCTCTAGAAGGAGTCTCCCTTTCCTGTATGGTGGATGTCTGCTGGGCTATGGTTACTTCTAGGAGGAGGACGGGGGACTGGAGTAGGGGAATATCTCTGTTTTCAATATGCAGATTTTCCCCAAGTCTCCTGTTTTTAGTACTGTTCTTACCCTCATCTTCCTGTGTTACTAGTGTTCCAAAATCTAAAGCCTTTTTTTCCTCCAGTAAATTAAACTTTTGTTAAATACATGCATCTAACCATTCCCTTGATTTCAGCTTCCACACCACCATAACTTGTCATACCCCATCTTCAGTGGTATCTGGAGCTTCTATTTAGTTACTTCTTTTAGGATTCTTCAAGATAAATTGTTACGAGTCAAGGTTCGTTAGTCTCGCTAAATTATTAAGATAGCATTTCTTATTAAACATTTGTTCTCCCCCCAATTCTTAAGTTATTTTATTCATCTTCACAAGCAACTGATAATGCCCCTACCTTTTAATTGTTGTTTTTGTAGTTGTTATTATATTGTCTACCACCTCCTTTTGGTTTGGCTTTGTTTACTCACATAGTAATTTGCAATTTGAAAGTATATCCAACTTGGGGAATTTCTGCAGAATTTTTTATAAAACATGTATGGCAGTTTGAGATTATTTATGAGTTCTAAAAAGAGAGATTATGTTTGTAAACTGGTCTGTTTCTCTGGGTATGATCCCCTTTGATTGTATTAGATTCAGCTGAGATATCTTTGATTAAATTATGTTAAGATTAGGGCTTTGATTCAACCGTGTCAGTAGGGTGTTATTCAGTTTAAGTCTCAGCCTCTTGGTGGGCTACATAAATGGACACTCATTCAAGAAGACACACAGAAGGTGGCACCGGAAGAAAGAGAGCCCCATAGACATGACAGGAGAGAGAACTTTGATCCTGCAGCCTTGGGAAGAGAGAAGAACCACTTGCCTGATAGTTTGCAGTGCTGAGAAAGCGCAGAAAGAAACAAGCCTTATGCCAGCCTGGAGCTGAGAAAGTGGAAGGCTGAGCTCTCACAGAGATTGGCCACCATCTTGCTTGAACACGTGGCAAATGACTGATGAGAAATCAAACTTGAGTTGGATTCTTTAGGGCCTTGTAACTGTAAGCTTTTACCCCAAACAAATACTCTTTATAAAAGCCAACAGAGTTCTGGTACTTTGCTTCAACACTCCTTTGGCTAAAACGTTTGGTAAAATTTCTTCAAACACAGCCCAATTTATTTATGAAAGGTAGAGGATGTGTAATCATAAATATTTACTCTCACTTGACTCCAAAATTGCATTTTGGAAGAAATTAATCTAATCTAAAGGAAACTTAACCAAAAGGTAAGGTTTAAATTATTCTTTGTCTTTACATTTCTTCTTGTGAGCTTAACATAGCAGGACACAATAAAGGAATTTGTGGTTAAACAACATAACAAACAGGAAAATTATAGCTCTAGTGAGTGTCACTTCCCCAAAATGAAAGTCTGGCACAAAAGGTTTTTGGAAGGTTCTGGTAGTTTTACATCTAATGGAGATTGGTCACTGGACTCAATCCACATCCAATTATAGACAATCTTTTGGCTTCCTTTGTTCATCAAAATTCTATTAGCCAGACCACTTCTCAAAATAGAATACAAATGACTTAAAATTCTAATAACGTTTCTTCAAATTCCGAATAAGTTTCCAAGTTTATGTTTTCAACCTGTAAAAGGCTAATCTGACTGAGGGGTCCTACCCAAATCCTTCTTTGAACAGACACTTTTGGACAGGGGTGGCCTAAGGAGGTGATCTCATGTAAGGAGATTTGAGTATACTCCTAAATACTCCAGTAAGGGATGATATAGTTCTGTCAATAATGTGAGTTCTTCAAAAGCAGAAAGATAGTTTGGTTAAACTTAGAAATTTATCTCTAGAAAGGATTACTAAGATTTTCTTTCTCTCTCATTCTTAGGGGAAGATTGCTTCTTCCTGGAGTGCCAGCAGCACTCTCTGTTATCATCCATTGATATTTGTGTGCTCCATGATGTTTGGGAGCTCTTCTGTAGCTTACATGTCTGTCAAACCAGGGGATAGAATTAGTGGCCAAGGGCCCTTCCAGGTTAGATGCCCCATACATCTTTGAATCCTTCTCACTTGAGAATACTTGTCAGGATAAAGGAAGGAGAGAAGAAAGCTACAGAGTGTTTTAAATACACACCCTTTGTATAAAAAACAAAAACAAATTAAAAAAAAAAAACCCACAAAACCCCCCCAAAATCATTTAGTCATACCATATAACCAGGGTGTGGACATTTATTTCTTTGTGGTCAGAGGCTATATTCCTATTTCCATCAAAATTGTCTTCACTGTTAAAGACATCCGAATATATGATAAATATGTAATAGACTATCCTATTATTTGTCCTTTGTTTTAGCTGATTTTCTCTGCCTCTCTCTTTGCCCTCTTTCCATCTCTGACTCTGTCCCTCTCTCTCACATACACATGCACACTCCCACTGTTGTTGGTTTATTTACTTATTTTTTAGGAAAACGCCAAGTAGAGAAAAGGCAATGTGGTCTAATGAAGCAAATAATGAACTAATGTTCAGTCCCAGCAAGCCGTGGTATCCTAGACTAGATTATTTCCTTCTTCCTCACTGCCCTCCTCTGCAAAGCGGGAGATCATAACCAATAAGTTTATTTTATAAGATGCTGTGAGACTAAATGAGTTAAAGTTGTCCTTTGAGCAATGTATGAAGCACCATACCAGTATAAGTGTATACCAGTACAAATAACCATGTGAGGAACTTATTACAGTACAGATATTTGATAGATCCTTCATTCAAAAGCATGAATTTAATGCCTAAATGCATGGAAATGGGCAACTGTACATATTTTAGAAGGAATGGTTTCTATTTATACCCTTTATTCTGAAAATAAGAATTATCTATGCAACCAGAGATCAGTCTTGGTATCACTTAAACTAGGTAGACAAGATTCTTCTTGTAAATAAAGTGGTACTAATACCACAACAGGGACAGAAATCTCAAGGGCTTCCTTGAACTGTGTTCTCAAGAGTTTACATAGTCCAACCCTCTGTCTGGGTATGTATCTACTCTCTGAAAAGGAAGCCTTGCTGGGTTCAGAGCAGCTCTTTGGAATTTTGGACATTTCTGACAACTCATGTTAAACAAGAACTTCCCGTGTCCCTGTAGTGTTCATCTATTGGTTTTAGTTCTGCCTCCCCCCTGCCCCTGCCCAAGGAAAAAGCCTGAAGACTGAAATCAAGTTCCCTGGAATCCTCTTTTCTTCCAATGAAATAGTCTTAATTCCTACAATTGTTTTCTTGGGATAAGGTTTCTTGTGTTCAACTGCTCTGGTTACTCTCTTCTTTCCAGGAGATGGTTTGTCTAGATTCCTCTTAAAGTGTGCTGCCAGGAAATGTCTCCTGAGCTGTAGTGGAGATCTGACCAGGCCAAGCATGGGCACTTCTTGACACTGTTCCTCTTCTTGCAGCCTAAGTTGGCTTAAGAGTTTTTGACAACATCAAACCCTTTTCTTTTAGTGATTGCCTTGGCATAGGCAGCCCATTGCCACTCCACCAGAGTGAGAGCGAAAGATGCAGCAGAGTCTGGCAAGACCTGGCACCTTTATAGGCTGGGGACCTGGAGGAGGGAGAAGATGAAGACAGAAATCTGGAGCCAGAAAGGGTGGAAGGGTGGTTGGGAATGGAAGGTTTGGAACTGAGACAATATTCTTTGAGATAGCATCATAGAAGAATGGAAGATTTGAATCTTTCGCTATGGCCCTTTGACTCCTAAGCCTTTTCACCTATTTGAGAGGAAAGTTGACTTGGGACTGGATAGTTTTGTGGAGAGTTTTTCCTGCTAGCATCTTCTAGTAGTAACTTCTTTTATTCAAATATAAGTATGCATGCATATATATGTATACATATGTACACATATATATGTAGTATGTGTATGTTTATTAATTTTTTTTCACAAGGAGGTTGGAAAAGTAACCAGACAGATATTATACTGGGTCCTATTCAATGACAGTTTCTAACTGCATAAAATAAGAAAGGCCTAAATGAAATACAAGCTGTTTGGAAAAATCCAAATGTGATTTCTTTGTATGTTGTGATGATATGGAAGTCACTCTCCAAGATGGCCTCTTAATAATGGTCTCTTAGTATTTATGACTTTGAGGTTAATGGGAGTAACCAATAGGATATTGTGTTAATGATGGAGTGTTACTTCTGAGACTAGGTCATACAAGACATTGTGGCTTCCGCCTTGTCCACTTAGATCATCTGGACTGGGGGAAGTTAGCTACCATGTCATGAAGACACTCAAACAACCCTATGAGAACTGAAGGCCTCTTGCTAACAACCAGCTCTGTCTAAGCAACCATGTGAGTGAACCATCTTGGAAGAAGATCTTCTAGCACCATCAAGACTTAAGATATATACAATATACAGTACTCCCCCACCTCTACTATTAAACCAAAAATAAATAAATAAATAAAGAGTTTATTTACAAAAAAAGAAAAAAAAAAAAAGACTTAAGATAAGCTCAGCTTGGGTAGACACCTTGGCCACAATGCCAAGAGATTCCAAGTTGTGGAATTTCTGCTTGACCAAAGGGAACCAGAACATTTGCCTTCATGTATAGAACCTAACCCGTTATATAAATTATATTTCCAATTATAAACAAACAAACAAAAAGGATATAATTGCTGGCACTTCCATAGGGCTAGAGGTTTATCAAAGAAGGTAACCTGTCTGCTTTTCTCCTTTTCTTCTTCTACCTCCTCTTTTTTTTTTTTTAAAGATTTATGTATTTATTTATTTCTCTCCCCTTCCCCCCACCCCAATTGTCTGTTCTGTGTGTCTATTTGCTGTGTCTTCTTCGTCGTCTGCTTCTGTTGTTGTCAGCGGCACGGGAATCTGTGTCTCTTTTGTTGCATCATCTTGTTGTGTCAGCTCTCCGTGTGGGCAGCGCCGTTCTTAGGCTGACTGCACTTTCTTTCGCACTGGGCGGCTCTCCTTACGGGGCGCACTTCTTGCTCATGGGGCACCCCTTTGCGGGGGACACCCCTGTGTGGCAGGGCACTCCTTGCGCGCATCAGCACTGTGCATGGGCCAGCTCCCCACGGGTCAAGGAGGCCTGAGGTTTGAACTGCGGACCTCCCATGTGGTAGACGGACGCCCTAACCACTGGGCCAAGTCCACTTCCCCTCTTTGTTTTTAAGGGGAGGACTAGGATGACATTAAGAGCTCATACAAATCTTGTTTTTAATTCCTCAGTGGCCCCTGGGAAAACCTGTATTGGCCTTTTATTTGCTACTAGACTGTGGATCCTTAACAGATGGACTTGGATCTTTTAAATTTTCATCCACATAACCTAGCAAGTGAACATATATGAACATGAATGGTATTAAGGGGGGAAGGCAAATTTCCCTCCCTCCTTCTACTGAATTCTGGAGAGATTCCATTCTTAGTTTCCATTTCTTCTTATCATTACATTCACAGTTCATTAATGAAGTTTGGATAATAATAGCATACATGCCACCATCCATTTCTATTATTAAAAAAAAGCCCCATCCCTTTATTTAAGCTCCTTGTTTTTAGGATTTCCCTTTCACTCTATGTAATATTGCCTTAACTGTCACTTGAGCTCCCAGGATGCTTGATCCAGAAGAGCATAGAGATCTACTGCCAATATACCAACATACACAGTTGTCCAAAAGCACAGTGGAAAGAGCCCTCCCTGCACTGGAGCTAGGAGACCTGAGTTCTGGGGCTGCTCTGTCACTAATTAGCCTAAATGTCCTTGGGCGAGTTGATTCCCCTCACAATTTCTTTATTTAAACTAAGAATGGGTCTAGATGAACTCTCAAGTCCTTAGGTTTGCCTTAGAAGTTGGGATTCCAAGGTGCCGTCTTAAAGTGAAACCCAGTGGTCAGCATGCCCTTGAGTAGCTGTTATGGTTACAGTAAGGTTCCCCAGACTTGCCTTAATGATTCCATGGAAACAGCCTCAATGAAAGACTGCCAGGTTTACTGGAAGAGTCTTCAGTTTTGAAAGACGGGACCTCCAGGTTTCTGGTACTATTACTAACTCTAGGTGACCTTGGTCAAATCCTCTCTGAACCTCAGTGGAGGGAGGTTTTTGTTTATCCATAGGAAGCTCCAATACCTCAGTAGTGACTTGGAGAGCTTTTTGCTATTCCCCTCCTCCAACCCGGGGGTTCAGCCCCTCTGAGGGTCCTGGTCTGTTGTCCCTCTGAGGTGCAGTCGAAACTTAAACCAGCCACGCAGGCAAAGACTGGCTCAGCCTCGGAGAAGGTGGCTACAGGTGAGCTCTTAAAGAGGACCCCAGAATTTGGGTAATACCTGAGACTGACGACTGGCATGGTGGAATGAATGCGTGAATGAATGAAAGAACGAATCTTCTCTCCTTACCCTTAAATGCATTCATACGTGGACTTAGTCCGCTACTAAAACTCTCCAAATGTTTCCAAATTTACCCATCTCCCTATTTTACGTCCCTTTCTTTAACTTAAAGCCCCCAAACTCTTCACTGTGGACGAAAGTAACTTAAAAAAAAATCATTATAAAGTAGCGCAGCTTAAAGGTAGCACCCCTGCCTTAACTCCTCCCTTCCCTCCTTCTATTTCCTGCCTTTCCCCACCCCCTAACGTGGATGGCGCAGTCTGCCCTACCCTGATATCGCTTTTCCCAAACAGGGACCCACCCTGCGGGGCGCCAGGTACTCTCTCCTGCCGCGGAGTTGGAAGCAGCACGTGTTTAGTGTTGTTAAAGGGGTGTCTCCGAACGTGTGTCCTTGGTCAGGCGTGAAGTCACGTCTCTATTCAGCGCCCCGACCCTTTCGTGCCTGACGTGCTACTAGCTCAGATCCACGGGACCCTCCGGTGGGCTAGGGCCAGGTAAAGGCGGGCTCCTTCAAGGCCACCCCGGACCACCTGTAGAGTCTGCATGTCAACTCCTTTGTCCTCAGCTCCATTCCAGCGGCCGCCCCTTTACTCGAGGAAGTCCACTTGGGACCTTCTCGGTGACCCCTTCCAGCTCTGCAAGCTCCCTCCCCGCACTTCCCTCCTTTCAAACCTAAGGTAGCAGCGCTGGGAGACTGGAGCTCGGCGCGAGCCGCCTCCTCACTTCCCATTGGCTGAGAGCGCCGGGAGAGCGGTCACGTGGGGGCGCGGCAGTCCGGCTCTGAGGCCGCCATCTTGGCGGAAAGTTTAGGGGGAGAGAGATTGGGGGCGCGGAAGGAGGAGAGGTTCCGGGGGTGGGGCAGCCAGTAGAGGAGGGGGCGAGGGGGTACCAGGCTACGGTGGGTGAGGACGAGGCGGACGAGGACAAGGAAGAATCTACGGGAGTGCGGCCGTTTAGGGGAGCTCGTACCCTGTCCCCTCACCCCCTCACCTTAGCGACTGGAGACCGGAGCGGGGCGGGGGAACGTGGAGAGGGTCAGGGCAGGCGAGCCGCCCGGTGTCGGACTAGAGCGGATCCTGGCTCCGGCCGCACACCGCTCGCAGGAACTTTGTGGCGACGCCTCAGGTGTGGGGTACAGCGGAGGCGTGCATGTGGGGCGCGAGGGCGTCGCGGAGAGCGGCAGCTGCCCTGTCCGGCCCCCGCCGGAGTAGACCGGAGGAAACGAGGAAGGAGAAAGGCAGGTGAGAACAGGGAGCCCGGGCTGAACTGGGTGGTCAGCTCAGCTGGTTCCTTACTGGAGCGCTCTGCGGCCGCTGCTGGCTCAGGGGCCAAGGGTCGGAGCGCTTCTTGACCCCGCAGTAGCAGATGGGGAGGCTGGATTCTTTTGCCGGGGTAGGGGTGGTGGTGGCCCCACGTCTAGGCATTTAGTGGACTTTGAAGAGGGAGAAGCTTTCCAGGAGAATTTGGAAGAATGCACTTCTGTCTGCTATTAATTTACAGTGGTACCCACTCCTAGAAAAAAAGCTTCCTGGATAGACACCGATGGATTTTTAGGTTCTTCCTTTCATTTGGGAAAACTTTGCAAAGTGGGCTTCTCAAGTGGGGATGGGAGGCTTTCGATTTGTTTAGGGGGAAATGCTGGTTTAACCACAAATTTTTTCTTTCTTTTAAAATTTGTTTTGTGTTTTTAAAGGTGCTTGCCTTCTTCCTGATTCTGGAGAAAAATGCCGGTCCGGAAGCAAGGTGAGAATTTATTTCGGAACTGTAGTGGGTATCACTTGCTTTTCCGTTTATCTGTTTTGTGATTATGTTTTAAAAATGTTTGTGTAACTTTGAGGCAGCACGGTCCTAGCTTTACCACTTGGGGAATCTAAGCCTCATATCATTTCAGTAGATTGAAACACCTGTTCATTAAACTTCTTTGATAGCTCTCTATAGTGATTAGAAAGG
This sequence comes from Dasypus novemcinctus, assembly GCF_030445035.2. Lineage (NCBI taxonomy): Eukaryota > Metazoa > Chordata > Mammalia > Cingulata > Dasypodidae > Dasypus > Dasypus novemcinctus. The sequence continues at coordinate 71,813,863 of NC_080676.1, forward strand.
CAATTCCTCGCCCCCCCCCTCCCGAAATATCATCTTAAAAACTCTGAGTTGGTGTTTTAGTATTTCACCTTCTTATGATTTTTACTAAACTGTATTTCGTGAGTGAATATGGGATACTGGTTAAGTACTAGTATTTTGAAACATTCAAGATTTAGGTTATAATGACAAATTGTAGATAATCTGCTTTTGTAAATCTGAAACCATGTTGGTAAAACTTTGATCAGCTCTTACACTGTGGCTGAACACTAGTACAAATTTATTACAAACTCCTCAGCTTCACCCTTTTTCTATTGTGTAATGATGTATGTTTAAAAAATTTTCCCATCTTTCTAGGGAATATATGTCTACATGTACATAGTAAAGATTAACCTGGAGGATTTGGGGAACTGTTTAGATGTCTTGTAGAATCATTTGCCTGCATAGCTAATGTGTAATAATTTTCTTGTAAATACATGATTTTAACCATGATCTTTTCTTCTCTCAGATACCCAGAGAGCATTGCACCTTTTGGAAGAGTATCGCTCGAAACTAAGCCAAACTGAGGACAGACAGCTCAGAAGTTCCATAGAACGAGTTATTAACATATTTCAGAGCAACCTCTTTCAGGCTTTAATAGGTGGGAATTAAAACTTTGTTTGTGACCATTTATGTCTGTAAGGCTTAAAGCTCCTCTGAATTCAGTTATTTTAAACCAAAGAGAATGATGTACTTGATTCTCTGTGAGGCATTTAATTTGAACATCTTTAATGAGTTGAAAGTTTTTGATAGAACAATATCCTTTCCAAAAATATCTCATAACCAAAAATATTTTCAGCATGATTATTTTAGTGGCCCTTGATAACAAGGTTTCATATGTTTATTAAAGGATAGAGAAGTTAGAAAAATTTTTCAGGACTGAAAGGTAGTGCGGGGATTGTTAGCTGGGTTCTGTATTTCATTTACATTTATCTGGAGTCCTTGAAAATGTTTGAAGGGTTCTACTATATTTAAGAACATTCATTTCCTTAATGTAAGTATCTGTTTAAACTTAATATTCATGAAGTCAGAAATTTTAGAACTGAAAAATGACCTTAGAGGTGATATTGTCTAAAGATGATTAGATAACCTCTTAACCTCATTTTACAGACAAGAAAATTGGAACAGGGTTTTATTCTTAAATGTAACTTAAATATGAGGTGGTACATTGTTTTAAAGGAGAACTTGACAAATAGTCAAATGTCCTGAATTCTATTCTTGGCATTACCATTAACTGAATGGTCTTATGCAGGTTATTTAACTTTTTCTAGGTCAATATTAGCTGTAGAATGCAAATGGTGAAGTAAAATAGTGGTTTTTAAGCCGTCCTCCCTTTTTTTTTTTTTTTAAAGCAGCTAGATCTTACTTAAAAACAAAATCTTATATTTCTTACACAATCCCTGATACATACAATAGGGAGCTCTGTCTCTGGTTCTTCTAGATATCTTGAAAAGCTTGTAAATCACTGAACTGGATTTGTCCTTCCAATGCTAAGACTAAATGGTGTTCTTTTGTTTTGTTTTGCCTTTTTAAAATGATTGACTACATAACATTTTAAAATAAGACGTAATACTTTTTTGCTACTTTTATTTCCTCAGTAAAGCAGAGATGGCCATATAGTTATCTATTGGCAGAGTAATTGTTAGTGTGATTTGAGGACTACTTTCAAGTTGGTGTTCCTTGCTAAATAACTTACTGTTAATGATACTCTATTAAATTTGCTTTGGAATGAAGAAAAGATTTTTAAGAAGACCCATTTGGTACACAAACAATTTTTGAAAATTTAACTGTATTGTAGACTTTCAAAGACATGCAGAAAAGAGAAACCGTACAGTTGTCATCCATCTTCAAAAGTTATCAACATTTTGCCATTTTGATGGACATTTTTACATTTGCGTTTCTAAGCTCTGAGGTTTGGTCCAAATGGATACTCCGATTGGACTCCTCTGACAAAACAGCAAAAATGGAAGAAAAAAATCATTTTTTCAATTATTTGGTTTTCTAAATCAACTTTAAACTTAGAAGTGTTTTATTTAGGAGCACTGCTAGCTTGTTAGTTTAGGAAAAAGTATTATGACTTGTATGTCCTGAATTTTATTTATATATGACGATCTTTCTTTGTATGAAGGCTGTGAAATAAGAAAATTATATGGTTAGTGAGGTAACTAAGCATATTTCTTTATATTGGATTGGATTGGCTATGTTTGAAGGGATTTTTCATATCTTCTGTCTTGATTGTTTTAGGTTTTGAATTCTTGTGCATAATTGAAGTTTAGTAGAGTTAGTTTTCTAATTATTAAGTTTATCTTTGTGAATCTTATTTGTCCTGTACAATTTCATTGGTTATAAATTTGATATTTAGATTTATTTTTATTTTAGTGTTTTATAGATTGTGGTATCAGATTTTGGTGTAAGAAAAGTAATAAACCAGGAGTTTTGAAATGGGTAAATTCCGTAGAGGTTTTTTGTTTTATGCTGTAAATGAAATACTTGTTGACACTGTGAATTAATAAAATACATATTTTCTTGTGTTTACTGAAAATGGGTTAATTTATTACCTTTTATTACTTTTCTCAGTTTTAGAAAATCTCTAGGCCAATAGATTTTAGCTTTGCATCTCAACCGCTGTCTTTGAAAGTGTCATAATGTACTTTAAGCATGTAAAATTGCCTGAGCTAAATCAGAGTCCATTAGTCCATAATTTGTACTGAAGAATCCTGAATTAACTGTTCATTCCAACAGTAGGTGGTACTCTGTCCTCTGACCTGTGGACTATGGGGTTAAAGGAGACATAAGTCTTGACTGTGTGAATTTGAAAAATTGATGCTTAGATTCTTGACCTTCTGAGTTTGGAAATCATTTGTTGGTTAGGTTATAGTGTATTATCTGTTTGCTTGGGATGATGAATTTCTTTGGACTTGCAATCTGCATTGATTATTAATTGGTTTTTGGGACTGGTGGTTTGTTTCTACTGTTTTCATGCACTTTAAAAAGTTTGTGTGGTATTCTAAGGCTTTTGATATTATAGAAATACTGTTTATCCCCCTTCTGTAAGAGTTGATGTATACAGTAGGTGCCTTGGGATCATTTTAGGGACAAGCAAGCACATACTGCATTCCATCTACTCCTAGACACCAATGTTTTAATGTCTCTGAAATTGGGACCCATCTTATAAAGAACATGTCATTGTTTAATTGGCACTGTTTTTGCATTCTTAGTGGCACATGAATAATGATGCTTCTTATAATTGATAATGTTCTTGATTCAATGAAAAGTGGAAATTGTTCAAGCTCTGATGCTTATAGTATCCTGGAAAGATGGCTTGCAGATTTAAAAATTATTGAAAGCAGAAAAGTTTTGAATAACGTTTGAGTTTCAACTGATAAATTGTTTCTTTAGAGCTGAATTTTAAAACTATCTTAAAAACCATTAGCTACACACTTGTTTAAAATTTATTTCAAAAATATCTGCTTATTCTTTTTGTATAGTGGAAAATAAAATCTGCCAAATTCTTATACCTGGTTTGGGTGAGAACTGTTTGAGAACTTAATATAATCGGTTTTGCATTTCCATTTTTTACTTATATTTGAAAATTTTGTGAGTGAAACAGAGTGGATATATTTTGATAACAGTCAGGTCTATAATGTTTGCGGTCAGTCCCGATTCTAAGGCCTCTCTGGGATGCAGGGCTGCTCTTGTAGTCCCTAGAGATTTCATATTAAACTAGAACGTTCCAGGTGTTACTTCTTATGGGGTGAGAACTCATCGTTCTTGTGCACAGGAAAAAAACCTAGGCTCAAGATTGGGCTGGCTTTAGAGACTTGAGTAAATTGTTATATGATTTGCAACATTTGACTTTGAAAAGCTACTCCTTTACTTTGGATGTTTGTTTTTTGAAGGTAAGTCACTAGATACTCAATGTGTGCTTTGAGTTTGAGTGAAGTTACTCTTCTAACCTAGCAAGTTCAGTTTTTCTGTTTAATTCCAGTAAAAGCTTTGGTTTGTTTGCAAACCTCTGATTATAGGATGACTGATTTTATGATTATTTTTCTCAGTTTCATTTCCTATTTCAGTACAAGCATCTTCATTTAGAAGATCACATGGCTTTGGAGATGAAACTTAAATTGTTGGTTTTCTTTGCTGTATTGGCTGGGGAAAGAGAGTGGAATAATCATATATCTGTAATAAATGAAGCTTTTTCACACTTTTTATTTTAATACTGTGTTTTATTGTAGTTCTGTAGATATTTCAAAATAATGATAGGCAATGTTGAACACTGTCCATTTCTGAGATTTTTAGCTCCCAGTTTGTTACTATTATATTATTTTTAATGGTTTTACTAGCCCTTATAAAATTGTAAAGAACAAAAATTTAAATTTGTAGGTACTAGGTTTCGAATGTATTACTCATTTTTAAGTATATGTAAAAAGCACTAGTTAACATTTATTGAGTACTTTCTATGTGTTAATACAAGTACTTCACATGGATTGTCTCATTTAGTCATCATAATCCTCTGATGGTATAGATTTGTGTATTTTATGATGATATGATACTATTTTGTAGATTAAAAAAACCAAGACACTGAGAGGTTACATATTTTTCCAAGGACACTCAGATGCTAAATTGTAGAGCCGAAATTGAACTCAACTAATTTGAATTCAGAACCTTTTCTGATGTTTGTTATTTTTTTTCAGAGTTGAATATTTTATTGTCATAAAGAACACTAATAATAAGCATGTTTAAGATGTATCTGTGTGGTCAGTGTTTTTTTAATGATTGTTACTGTGAAGCAGAATGTTATAATGATGGAACATGTATTTACACATATTGTAAAATATTTACTTAGTACTCAAGGTTTAAAACTTCTAGCTTTAGTGGTAAAATGTCTAGATTTCTTAGGTTTTTGCTTATCGTTGGTCCTAGTGATGCTACATTTTGTTCTTCTGCTAGTTTGTGTGTGTGTGTAATTTTGTAGGCTAAGTTTGAGAAAGGAAAACAGTTATAAAAGGATGTGGTTCAGACTGTTGGCCTAAACTTTGTGAAATTAGAAGGAAATTTTAACTTTTCGGTTGATAGTTTTGATTGGGTTGGATGTATTTGCTGGTACTACTTATGACTACTTTGAAGCAGTGCTTTGATTTTGTTGAATCTGGTTAAATTCTCTCTAGAACTCTGGAATCACAGAGTTGTAAAATCATCTGTAAATATTTCTTCTAATCTAAGCCATATCATCTATGTAGGGTTAAATTTTTCTTCTAGTATAGAATCCAGTCTAGGACCAGGTACTGCATTTAATTGTCATGTCCCTTTAATCTTTTTAAAAAATCTTTTACAACATTGATATTTTTGAAGAATGTAGTTCCCCTAATATGTGTTTCTCATTTTGGGTTTGTTTCATGTTTGCTTTAGATTCAGACTATGTATTTGTGGCTAGAGTACTACACATCCACAGGTACATGAATGATGTCATCGGTCCTTCATTGGGCAAAATAATTTTTGATCACCTGGTTAAGTTGTCTGGTTTCTCTACTTTATAGTTACTGTTTTATCCCTTGCAACTTATAAGCATTATGTGGCAGAGCCACTATCACCATGCATAGATCCTGCTCCTTAGCCATATATTCCTTTAGACTTTTAGTATTCATTGATAATTCCTGCCTGAACCAGTCTCTACCATGGTTGTTGCAAAATCAGGTTTTCTAACAGGGAGCACTCTCTACATTTTCCATTTGACACTTTGGCATTTACTGTAGTCAGGGGTCTTCCTCCCCCATTTTTCTTTCTATCCATCCATCTATCTATCAGACCTGCAGATTTCTATTTTTTCAGTAGTTTATAATTTATTACTATTAATTATTACCATATTACCACTATTATTTTGTTGCCCAGATTGTTTCAGATTTAGCTAGTGGGAGCCCTTCTTATGACATGCCCCCATCATTTTTTGAGCACTTTCTTGTTTCTTGGCGTATTGGGATGTTACAGGGTCATTTTGAACCTATCCTGCCATGAGAAGCCTGGGTTCCTTGTATTAAGGATATGCATGTGAATACCCTTTGACTGTTCATCAAATTGTATCTAAATTGTTGAAACAACTTAGTTTTTGGACACTGGCTTGACATTTTTCCTGTTTCTAGTGTGGAAAACATGGATTGTAATATATACTTTTAAATATTACAGGATATTCTTTTTTCTCTGGGGATCAGAAGTGACTTTTAAAATTTATACTGGTTTTGAAGAAAGAAGAATATCTGTGCATGACTAGATATGACTAGTATAGTATATTTTAGTGTATAAGAATATTGTACTTGCTTTTAGCCTATGAATTGAAACAATTTTTTCACCTCTGAAATGGCAGGGTTATATTTCAGTTCTTTTCAGCTTTCTACTTGCTTACCTGCTAATACTCCAAATTAAATGTATTATGAAAATAATACATGTGCCATGTAAAACTTCAAAATCGGATAAATATATTTCATGTAAAGTATAAGCAAGAAAGTTTTTACACCAGAGATAACCTCCCACTTCATCCATGGGGGTGTATGTCACTCTAGAATGTTATTCTGTCTATATATACACATGCTTTCTTTTGCAAAACAAACTCCCTACACAATGAAAAACATAGAATTGTTTTCTACATGAGAATTGATATTTGAAATCTTCATGTAAAGTGAAAACTTGTATCTGGTTAAAATTATCCTTGAAAATCCTTCAGAAATTTAGCACTCTCTCTCATTAACTACAGCACAATTGTGTTTTTTCCCCCTTTAGTGGTAGAACAGATAATAGTTTCTTCAGTTGAGAGCCAGATGAAGAAATTTGTGTTTAAGTGACCTCAAACTAAAAGCACTTTTCGCTACAATCACACTCAGTACAGTGAGATATGGAGAGAAGCTCACATTGTGAGAGGAACATGGAAACTGAGACTACCTGAGGGGGCAGTTTTTTCCCCTCTCATCCTTGATTTGAGGCACTCACTATTTGGGTCAACTGGCGACTGGCAGATAGAATGCCGATTTTTAATTTTTTAATTTTTGTAGGGGCCAGGGATCCTGCAATTGATTTTGTTTAAGTATATATGGTGTGATTTTTCTGTCTTATGCATATTAACTGTTTTTTTCTTCCTATAATTTATTAGTGGATGTCTTTCCATAGCATTAGAGTTCTATGATTTCTTTTTTTTTAGAAATTTTATTTTTATGTATTTATTTCTATCCCCCCTTCCCCCCCCATGTCTGCTCTCTGTGTCCATTTGCTGTGTGTTCTTCTGTGTATGCTTGGAATCTTGTCAGTGGCACTGGGACTCTGTATCTCTTTTTGTTGCCTCATCTTGCTGCGTCAGCTCTCCATGTATACAGCGCCACTCCTGGGCAGGCTGAACTTTTTTCACATGGGGCAGCTCTCCTTATGGGGCACACTCCTTGCACGTGGGACTCCTCGCGGGGGACACTCCTGCATGGCATGGCACTTCTTGCATGCATCAGCACTGCATGTGGGCCAGCTCACCACATAGATCAGGAGGCCCTAGATTTGAACCCTGGACCTCCCATGTGGTAGGCGGATGCTGTATCCATTGAGCCAAATCCGCTTCCCTATGATTTCTAATGACTGTTTACTTTATATAGGTTTACTGTAATTCTATTAATAGTTTCCTAGGAGCATTTAGATTTATAATTTTTCTGAATTATAGACAACATTGCATTTTTATATCCATCTTTGTTCCACATCTTTTTTTCTTAGGACAAATTCTGAGAAATGAATTGTTTGGTCAAAGGGCATGTGCATTTTAAGACTCTTGATGTAATTTGTTAAGTTAAAGCTACCCTTATAAATGTTATATTTTTTAAGCAGTTTGTGGGAGAATGACTAATTCACCATACCTAAACCAGTACAGAGTATGAGAGTATTATCCTTTTTTTTTTTTTTAAAAGAAGTGCCGGGAATTGAATCCAAGACCTCATATATGGGACGCAGGCACTCAACCACTGAGCCATACCCTCTCCCCTTATCCATATTTTTAATGTTTTCTGCTCTGAAATGTAAATATACTTCCAGTCATTTTGATGTTTTAATATGTATTACTTTGATTAAAGAAATAATGAAAACTTTCCCGTTTTCTTAGAGGTATAAAATCTATAATGGGGATGTTAACTTAGTGCCTGTAAGTTGCAGATAATTTCCCTTGTCATTTGTCCTTAAACTTTGAATTTCTTTTTTTAAACCTAGATATATGTATTTGTGGTTTGCTTTATCAATATTTTATATTGTGGTTTCTGCCTCAAGTCTGCTTGGAAAGGCCTTCCTATCTCCAAGATTTATAAAAATATTCACCTCTATTCAAATTCTTTCATGGGCTTCTTTTTATAACATTTACTCTTTAATACATTTGGAAATTATTTTGATATGAAGTTTGAGATAGCATAATTTTTTCTATCAGGTAATCTTTTACTTTCTTATATATTAAATTCTTATATATTCTTGGGTCTGCATTTAGAGTTCCTACTCTGATCCTGAGTTAATACTGCTCTCTTAGTTTGAGAAATCTGTCATGGTTTGTGAGTTTCTCTGTTTGGGATGATGTAAGTTGTCACTCAAAACTAGTAAAGCTTTTTTGGTCTATTTGCCAAAGAAATAACCCCTACTCCCTTTTGAGTGAGAGTGTTTCTAGAATTCTTTATTTCCCTTACTCCCAGTGTTTGTACAGTTTGAATTCTAGCAAGAAAATAACAAAGGTAAATGAGAACTGTTGCCAATCAGCAGAACTTTTTTGCTCCCAAGTGTGAGACTTTTTTCTTTTTAAATTCTGGTAACATATATACAACCTTAAATTTCCTGTTTTATCCATTTTCATTTATACAAATTCAGTGTTATTAGCTACGTTCACAATGCTGTGCCACCATCAGCAGTTAGAACTTTTGACCAATTGAGTCTAGGTACTTAATTTAATGTAAAAGAAATTTTAATTAAATTTGGAGACTTCTAAAGTATGTGATTTTAGAGACTTCTAAAGATATAAATATATGTATATAATTAAAAAAAATAGATGAATGATTTTGTTACAATGGACTAATTGCTGTCTTCAAGTTTCGCTTTTGTCACTTTTTCTTGTGTACGTGCTGAACTTTTTGCTTGCTTTGGTGCATCACTATTTTCAGTGGAAATAATTTTTTTTCAAGGTAGCAAATAAAAATTTAAAAAGTTGTTTAGATTATATGTGTGGATGTGTGGTATATATCTGGGTGAGTGCTATAAATCTTTAGATGCATATGGAATCTTGTCTAGTTAATGGAAATCCTTTTGACTACCCCTGTACTCCTGTTTTTTTGTTTTAACATTTTCGTAGTTAAGATTTAAATATATTAGAGTTGATTTCAAGTTAAATGAGTCTCATAAATTTATTGAGCGACTGACATTTTACATTGGATAAAAGTATTGAGAGATGTGACTGTTGCTTTAGTAACATTTTGGTATAATTATGACTAGCCTTTATTAGTGACATTAGATATTGGAAAACATATGAAGTAACTTAGACTTCCCAGAATTGGGAAGGAAATTTTTGTTATCTATCAAGGAGGTGGTTAATTTAATTTTCAAATTTTTGTGTATGTTTTCAGTAATAGAAATTTAAAATAAGCACATGTTTAAGCTTTTGTAACATCTTAAACTATAGCCATTACATTTTAATAAAAACCTCTTTTTAGTTTTTTTTTAACTGGAGAACCTTAGCTGTTATTTCATTTCCACCCTCAATTTTTTCCGTCTCCTAAAGACATTCTTGTTGTGTAATATCTTACCTTTTAATTCTTTGTTCCTCTTCCCATCCTGTCCATTCTGTTTGTGTATATTGGTTGAATGACAAGTGTTTGGAGTATACTAAGTAATTTAATTGTTTATTTTTATGAATTTTTTTCTTTTTTGAGTTTAACCTGTGTTTTCAAACTTTGTTATGTTAAATAAATTTTCAGGAAATACGGGAGAGTGATCAGGACTGTACTAGAACCTACCATGTTTGTTTTTTTCTTTTATTTGACTTCTAATTTTATAGCAACTTCTGTTTTACTTTAGTGTAGGTACCTTATGGAATTCAATGTTATACTCCCGAATTGAGAAAGATCTAAAGAAATAGTAGAAAATAATCTTTTGGGTCCTAGAGTGTTATTTCATAGACATAATTATCTTGTCACAGTAAAAATCTATCCTCCTTTTTTCACTAAATCTTTATAGTTATTAGCTGGTAATTGTCTTCTCACATAAAAAATTTAGATTAACTATAACGTCCAAGACTGCTGATAAAATGGGAAATATAAAATCTGGTGAGCCGAGTGCCTGTACGAGTGCCTGCGTGGTGAGCCAGTGCCCGTGCAAGTGCATGCAGCAAGATGATGATGCAACAAAAGAGAGATGAATGGAAGAGTCAAAGTGAAGCACAGCAGAGACTAGGAACTGAGGTGGCCCAATTGACAGGGAACCTCTCTCCACATCAGAGGTCCCCAGGATCAAATCCCTCTGAATCCTAGAAGAGAAAGATGAGAAGACCAAAAAAAGAGAGAACTAGATACAGAAGATCATACAGGAAATGGACATAGACGGCAAAAACAACAGGGCAGGGGAGGGGGTGGGGGAAAATAAATCTTAAAAAACAAAAACAAAAACAATTCAGTTTGTTTATGCAATTTTCCCACAGGATGTCCTATTTGATTAAATGCGCTTTTGAAAAATCTTAGCTGACATAACTGAAGGAATTATTGTAGTGGACAAATTGTTTCTGAAGGAGCATTGTACTATTGCTTATCACTATAGTCTTTGGGTATCATAAATGAAGAAATGTGGTGGACATAGGAAATAAAATATATAAAATCTGGAACATGAGTCAAGATGGGACATGGGTCAAAATTAAAGGTATGGACTGTTTTATTTAAGAAAGAAGATAATAAATGTGACAAACTGTCACAACAAAGACTTCACCACACTGCAGATATGTTAACAAATATTTCAGTACTTTTACATACAGCTGTAGTTAGCCAAGCATAGTAACTAATCTCTCTTTAAGTTGGATATTAAATTATCTGGTAATATCACCTACCTTGACCCAGCTAAGAAACAGATTTCTGAATAGTTAAAATAGATACTACAAAACCCACACATTAAAGCTTACACACTTTACTCATTTAAGAGCCCCTGTGCTAGACTCTGTTTTTTTTGTCTGATATAGTTAAATGAGGTGGATATTTGGTTTTCTGGTCTGTAGGAACTCAGAACAGCAAATTAAAAGTCACTGTTTGATAGAGGAATATAGGAGCTAGAGTCTAGGCAATTCAGTTGACAGTACCAAGATGCTAGTGAACATTTGGAAAATTCACTTATGAAATATTTTATTCCTTGACCATATTAGATAAATGTTACTCTATTTCAATTATGTTGGTTTAGATCTGCACTGTGCTATATGGTAGGACATGTAGCTATTTAAATTAATTAAACTTAATTAAAATTATAAATACAGTTTCTTAGTCACATTAGCCAATTTCAAATGCTTGATAGCCATATGTAACTAGTGGCTACCATATTGGACAGTGTAGATATAGAACATTTCTATTATTGTAGAAAGTTCTTTTGGACAGCACTGGTCTTAGATTTTCATTAGCGATGTCATTGAAGGAGAATACAGCAGTGCTTATGTAAATTGTGGAGAAAAGGTTATATAGAAATTTAGAGTGAAACATGACTTACAATAATTAAAAATATAAAATTTCACTTGATGTGAACTATTTGAGACATTGATAACTAATTACTTAAAATCCATTTAGGGCTGTTGGGGGCATAACTATAATAGAACTGTGGTTTTTTTTTTCTTTTTGTAGGAAATACTTATCTAAATATTGGTAAACATATATAGATACTACCAATAAAATATATCTCCTACATTATGAGATATATACTAATGAATATAAATATATATATCTCCTACAGAAATATATAAATCTTGCCTAATGTTTTCTGAAAAGTAGTCCATGTTAAAATTTCCCTAATTGTCTTAAAATGTTTATAGCTTTTTTTCTCCCACCAGTCAAGGCTCAGACATTAAAGATGGGTTGCTTTGTCTTTTTAGTTTGTTTTATATAGAACAGTCCTCATATTCAAACTGTTTATTAGTTTTTCTTGACACTGACTTTCTAAAGAGACCTATCCCATTTTATAAGGCCAGTTGTCTTGTAAAAATGTCTTAGCTTTCGGATTTGGTTCATTGCTTTCTTCAGTGTCATTTAATTTGTTCGTCTGTCCTCAAATTTCCTATGAACTAGACTAAGAATATTTTGTAGGTTATGCTATGAATTTTGAGTTTCTAATTTCTTTCATGAGTATATGAATAGTTTTTTTAATAGCAATTCGTATTTTCTGGAATGGTTTCACATATAATTGTCTAGCAGTATTCCTAACATTTAGTTAGGTAGGTGGATATCATATGTATTGTGCAGACAATGAGTTTTTATTAGCTCTTCACATGGAAAGTTCTGAAATTTCACTGGCTATTAAAATGGAAAAGGGAGTTAATTACTTTGTCTACAGTTTACTAAAGGTTTTTTTTTGAAAAGAGATACTGATGTATTAATCATAGGGAAATTAAAAAGTGAAATTTATTCTGTTTAAATGTTATTTATAGTTATTGTGCATGATTCTGTACAGGATAATACTTTTACTGTTAAATAATAATTTCTCCCTTTTTAAAAATCAATTCAAAATTATTCCAGTAGGTGAATAAAGAACTAATAGTGTTGATCCTAAGCATTACCTAACTGTAACTCAGAGCTTCTGAGCAGCATGAATAACCAGTTTTTATATACTAAGTTCATAGAGTTCAGCTGATAGTAAAATAACATGAACTTTTAAACTATCCTTTGCTGTTATAAGGGAATTTATGGTTTATTTTAGGGTTTTGTCATGTGTTTAACAGACCATTTCTAAACTAATATAAAATATTTAACTTTATAAATATTTGGACTGTGGGATATCCGAAAACTCTTCTAGTTCTTTGATTTTATTTTAACTTTTATTTTCTTGTTTTGCTTTGGCAAGAAGGGCAGTTAAAACCACCTGGGGGTTTACATTTCCAATCTGGATATTAGTGGTGAAGACAAAATATCAATAATGGCTTATGTCTGCAGAATTCACAGTAATACTCTTAGGGATCTATTATGTGCCTTTGTGCTATGCATTCTCCATATATCACATTTAAATCCTTAGAATAGTTTTCAGTAATAGGCACAATACCAAAGGGTAAGTAATTTGCCTAAATATACGCTAGTTTGTAATGGGGTTAGGATTGAAACCTGGCACTGACTTTGAAGCCTATGGTTTTTATACTATGGTATACAGATTCCAATGTGATTATGACACAGTTAACTAAGAAAATATGGTCTGTTTAAGTACATTATAATATTGAACTTATTTTACTAATTCAAAGTAAAAAAAAAATGCTTTTGAGTTATGTTGTTTAAGCATTGCATACTTTAATTAAAAAATATAAATGCTTTTGGATTTTTCTTTTTCTTTCTCTACCCCTAGATATTCAGGAATTTTATGAAGTGACCTTACTGGATAATCCGAAATGTATAGATCGTTCAAAGCAGTCTGAACCAATACAGCCTGTGAATACTTGGGAAATTTCCAGCCTTCCAAGCACTACTGTGACTTCAGACACACTGCCAAGCAGCCTTAGCCCAAGTGTAGAGGTAAGATTAAATTTGTTTCTGAAGTTGTTTTTCAGTGATTAGTTTATTTGGGCTACATTCTCTTCATTTTATCACAGTGGGTATCTTGTGGAAATATCATTCATGTTGGAATATGATGCTTACCTGTGATTGATAAGCATAGAGCTCTTGTAGTTGATTGCCTGTTTTAATAGGAGTTTGTTAAGATAATGGCTTAATGCACCTGGTATAAGAAAATATTCTTTAAGGTTGGGTTAGCACAGTTTTGCAGGTTGGAAGTTTATTTGCATATAGATTTTAGTCAGAAGAATCAACAAGGCATTGCATTCCATCAAGAATAGTATTGGAAACATATTTTAGCTTTTATAAAATTATAAGGCATTGTTGCCTAGAATGTTGTGTGTGTTGCTGGTATTTGCACCTTCTGAAAGGTATGTTATGGATGTGATAAAGGCAGCTCAAGTGAATAGGAAAATCAGAACTTTCAGACTGTAAATGTCAGATTTTATTAGTTTGAAGTGCTCAGAAGGGCATAAGATTACAAAACTTTGCTGATAGTTTGGCAACTGGAAAATGCTTTAGTAATGTTTGAAACCTGTACCCAGTCATGAATGGACTGACTAGGAGAAGATGGGGATGTATCCATCAAGTCCTAGATTTTTTTTAAAAAGGGATAAAGTATATGTGTCTACTTGAGTGAGCTAAGGTCAGTTAAAGGGAAGTACTGTTTTACTGGATAACAGACTACCCTCATGGATGTTAGTCTGAAAATGTAGATAGTTTTGAAGTAAACTAGTGGATGATAGTTATTATGACTTAAAAAAGAAAACAACTGGAATTTTTTATTTAATTCCTGTTTTTTTCCTGAGAGTTTATAGGAGAAGTTATATTCCCTTATTACCCATTCAGACATACTTCATTTGGTTAAGTCACCATTCATTTGATCTCTCTCTTTTTTTTCAAAGATTTATTTATTTTTATTTATATCTATCCCCTTCCAACCCCCCAGTTGTCTGCTCTCTGTGTCCATTCACTTTGTGTTCTTCTGTGTCCTCTTATTCTTGTCAACGGCACCAGGAATCTGTGTCTCTCTTTGTTGCATCTTCACCTGCATCAGCTCTCCGTGTCTGTGGTGCCACTCCTGGGCAGGCTGCACTTTTTTTGTGCTGGGCAGCTCTCCTTACGGGGCGTGCTCCTTGTTCATGAGACTCCCCTACGTGGGGACACCCCTGCATGGCATGGCACTGTTTGCACGCATCAGCACTGTGTGTGGACCAGCTTATCACATGGGTTAGGAGGCCCTGAATTTGAACCCTGGACCTCCCATTGTGGTAGTGAACGCTCTATCCATTGAGCTAAATCCGCTTCCCTCATTTGACCTCTTGTTTCTTTTCTACTTTAGACTCTTGGGCACAATATTTTAGGGCTGGAAAGAGACTTTGATCATTTAATTCACCTTACTAGTTTTACAAGATGAAGAAAATGTGCTTAAAAAGTGTACAAATTTTTAAAAATGGAAAAAAAAGTTTTTATTAGAGTATATCCTGAAAAGTAACCTGAAAATCACCAAAATATTTGTCTTACACAAAATGTGTTATAGTCACACTTGTGCACTAATTTTTTGATAAAAAGTAAAATCTTTTTCTCTGACAAAACTGTGCAGCATGATCTTGCCTCCTTTACTTTATGTTCACTTTTGTAGGACTAACATAAAAAAGGTCATTTTTACAAAAAATATTTGAGTCCATCAAGTTTTATAGGGGCCTGACTCTTTTATTCTCTTAAAGTGCAAATACTTCTTTTTAAAAGCACCTATCCTGTTTTTTGTCTTGTCTTTTATTTTTTGGAGTTAATAACTGACCTAACTCTTGCCAGATCTTCTCTTATCAGCTATTTTGTGACCATGTAACTTTGTGTTTTGTTCTGTTTATTCTGATGCAGTAAAATTAAAATTCAAATCTTTTATTTTTAAAGAGACATGATTAATATCCTTGTTCTTAAATTTTTTTTTCAGTGTGTTTCTTCTTTACTTTGGACATATGCCTAGTGGGGTATTTGGAATGATGTTTGCCTAATATGATTATTTCTGGGTGATGGGGATTTCTTTCTTTTTTGTGCTTTTTTCTATTACTTTTAAAAAATAATAAACATATGTCATTTTTATAAAAACAAATCTATTCTAAAATGAGAGTGAATTACTTTTAGAAATTGTTAGGAAGAATTAGTTTTGGAATAGGGAAAGCTTTTCTAAGCATAACAGGAAACAAACCAAAAAAAACCCAGAAAAATTAAATAAAATATTAAGAACCCTAATTTTGACTGTAGAACTTTGCCTTTATATATATTTTGAAAGATAGTATAAACAAAAGGCAAATATACATTTGGAAAGAAATTTGTCACATATTTGAAAAAGGACTAATTTCCTTAATTACCAGCTCTGTTAACCCAAGAAACCTCTTCTAGATGAGTAAGAAAATAGCCAGCGTTCAATAGGAAATTGACCAAAGGTCATAAAGGGGCAATTCAGAGAAAAAGAAATATAAATGGGCCAATAAACTTGTGGAAAGATATTCAACCTCGCTTAAAACACATGCAAATTAAATTGAAAAAAACATTTTTTAATGGATTTGGTTGTCAAAGATTAATTAAACGTGATGAAACAAACTCATGCTGTTGTTGGGAGAGTACAACCACAACACTGTGCAAAATTATGCAATAAAAACCACAAGGCTTATGGGGAAAGTTGGAGTTTGGGAATTTTATGAATGACATATTTAAAACAATAAGAACCTAGTAAAAATAACAGCACAGTTTTACAAATCAAATGATTAAGAAATAAATAACTACTACAATAAATGGGAAACTTTACCAGGGAAAAGATTCAAGTTTTCCTATGGTGGTATACGTCAGAAGGTTGCAGCTTGTGAGTGAGCGTGAAATGTTGCAAGGGGGTTTCTCTGAAATCAGATGAAAACTTTTAACATCAGATGTGGATGAGTGTAACTCAAAACACTCAGTGAACTAAAGTAGCTGGTAGATGTTTGAGGTATGTGTATTTTGTGTACTCCTGTGTGGCTCAGTTCATCTGAGTTCAGTTTTCTGCCATCACATAGTGTTTCTCAGGAATGAAATTGTGTATGAGCAAATGTGAAATTTGCCTTATGCTCAGATTGTTCCCTTAACATATCAGTCACTTTGAAACAAATTTGCATTTTCAGAACAAGCATTATAGCAGAACCGACTGTGTCTTTAGGTGCCCATCTGTATGCATTATGTTGTGTATATTCCCAAGTGTAATATACAGCAAAAATTTTACAAAGTGATTATGCCTGTATTCCTAACTACCACCAGTATGTGCAAGTCTCAGTTGCTTTGCATTTTTGTCAACACTTGCATTGTCAGTCTTTTTATTAATAGTTTTAGCCATACCAGTAGGTGGATAATGGTACTACATTATTGTTTTGTGGGTTTTCTGTGTTTTGTTTTTTTTTTCAAAGGAGGTACTGGGAATTGAACCCAGGACCTTGTATCTTGTTCATGGGAAGCAGGCACTCAACCACTGAGCTACATCCACTCCCAGTGAGAGTTGGTTTTTGTTTGTCTGCTTGTTTTTTTAAATGTATTGAAATATATCATTCATACATAAACCTGCATAAACAATAAGTGTATAGTAACATCATACAGGGCTCTCATACCTCACCCTACCACCAAAATCTTGCATTGTTGTGAAACATTTTTAACTAATAATTAAAGAGCATCCTCAAAATATTACTGCTAACCAAAATATCTTACATTTGGTGTTTTTTCCCTCAGCCTACCCTGTTGTTGTTGTTATTATTTTTTATATCATTTATACATGAACATACATAAACAATAAGTATATAGTAAAAGTTGTGAACTTACAAAGCAAACATGCATGACAACATATGGGGTTCCATACATCAGCCCACCACCAACACCTTGCATTGTTGTTAGACGTTTGTTACAAAGTATGACAATGTCATAAAAATCTTTTATTTTTATTTTTTTTTAAGATTTAAAAAATATTTCTCTCTCTTCCCCCACCCTCATTGTTTGTCCTCTTGTGTCCATTCGCTGTGTGCTTTTCTGTGTCCGTTTGCATTCTCGGTGGCACTGGGAATCTGTGTCTCTTTTTTTTTTCCCCCAAGATTTATTTATTTATTTATTCTCCGCCCTGGTTGTCTGTTCTCTGTGTCTGTTTGCTGCGTCGTCTTCTTTGTCCGCGGAATGGGAATCTGTGTTTCTTTTGTTGTGTCATCTTGTTGTATCAGCTGTCTGTGTGTGCGGTGCCGTTCCTGGGCAGGCTACCCTTTCTTTCGTGCTGGGCAGCTCTCCTTATGGGGCGCACTCCTTGCGCATGGGGCTCCCCTACGCGGGGGACCACCTGCGTGGCACGGCACTCCTTGCGCGCATCAGCACTGCGTGTGGGCCAGCTCCACACGGGTCAAGGAAGCCCGGGGTTTGAACCACGGACCTTCCATGTGGTAGACGGACGCCCTAACCACTGGGCCAAGTCTGTTTCCCTGTGTCTCTTTTTTTTTGTTGCGTCATCTTGCTGTGTCAGCTCTCCTTATGTGCACTCTCCTTATGTGCGCTCTCCTTATGTGCAGCACCACTCCTGTGCGGGCTGCGCTTTTCGCGCGGGGCAGCTGTTGAGGGGCACACTCCTTGCATGTGAGGCTCCCATATGCAGGGGACACCCCTGCATGGCATGGCACACCTTGCATGTGGCACTGCGTGTGGGCCAGCTCACCACATGGGCCAGGAGGCCCTGGGTTTGAACCCTGGACCTCCTATGGTAGGTGGATGCTCTATCAGTTGAGCCACATCCACTTTCCCAAATTCTTTCTACCAACAGTAATTCTTACCTTACATTTGGTATTTTTCCCCCCAGCCCACCCTATTATTATTTGTTAAATATATTTTTATGGCAGAAGTTGTAAACTTACAAAACAATCATGCACATGTACAGAATTCCTGTGCAACACCCTTTTATCAACACATCACACCATGGTGGAACATTTGTTAACAGATGATGAAATAATATCAGACTATTATGAGGTCCATAGTGTACATTTAGCACACTTTTTCATATTCCCGCATTATTAACACAATACATCTTTGGCAAAGATGCATGAATATTACATTACTGTTAACCACAGTTCATAAATCAGTCCAGTTGTGTTTTTCCCATGCGTCTCCATATTCCCACTAGCCTACAGTAGTGACGTGTATCTACTCTAGCTAACAAAGGACACTCTTGCATCTGTACCATCAACCACAGTTCTTATCCACCACTAGGTTTACTGTATTATTCAATCCCTGGATTCTCAAGCTTTCTTTCAATTGACATTTACATCCCTAGACTACCCTTTTCAGCCACATTCTGATTTATAAACCAGCTGTTATCACTATAATGTGTTACTATGAACTCTATACATTTCCACACTTTTACAGTAAATTAAAACTTCTATGTACATTAAACATCAGTGGTCCATCTCAGCCTTCCTCTTTTTTTTTTTTTTTTAAGATTTATTTATTTATTCATTCCTCTCCCCTTTCCCCCCTACCCCCCACCCCAGTTGTCTGTTCTCTGTGTCTATTTGCTGCGTCGTCTTCTTTGTCTGCTTCTGTTGTTGTCAGCAGCATGGGAATCTGTGTCTCTTTTTGTTCCATCATCTTATGTCAGCTCTCCGTGTGGGCGGCACCATTCTTAGGCAGGCTGCACTTTCTTTCGCGCTGGGTAGTTCTCCTTATGGGGCGCACTCCTTGCGCGTGGGGCTCCCCTCTGTGGGGACACCCCTGTGTGGCAGGGCACTCCTTACACGCATCAGCACTGTGCATGGGCCAGCTCCACACAGGTCAAGGAGGCCCGGGGTTTGAACCGTGGACCTCCCATGTGGTAGACGGACACCCTAACCACTGGGCCAAGTCCACCGCCTCAGCCCTCCTCTTAATCTCCTTCAAGAATCCATCACCTACCACCAGAGCTTGAAGATGTTTTCCTACATTTTCTTTTAGCTTTATGGTTCTTGCTTTTATATTTAGGTTTTTGATCCATTTTGAGTTAATTTTTGTATAAGGTGTTAGAAAGGGTTCCTCTTTCCTTCTTCTGGCTATGGATATCCAGTTGTCTGAGCACCACTTATCAAATGGACTGTTCTGCCTGAACTGGGTGGGTTTGACAGGCTTGTCAAAAATCACTTTACTGTGGATGTGAGGGTCTGTTTCTGAACCATCAGTTCGGTTCCATTGGTCTATATGTCTGTCTTTATGCCAGTACCATGTTGTTTTTACCACTGTAGCTAGGAAATATGATTTAAAGTCTGGAAGTAAGACATCGCTTTTCCTTTATAAGATGTTTCTGGCTATTTGTGATCTCTTACCTTTCCAAATAAATTTGATAATCATGCTTTCCATTTATTTTTAAAATGCTGGTGGAATTGTTATCGGGATTGCATTGAACTTGTGTATCAATTTGAGTAGAATTGACATCTTAATGATATTTAGTCTTCCAATCCATGAGCGTGGAATGTTCTTCCAGTTATTTAGGTCTTTTTTTATTTCTTGTAACATTGAGTTGTAGTGTTCTGAATACATGTGCTTTGCATGGTTGGTTAAGTTTATTCCTAATTTTTAAAATTCTTTTAGGCTCTTGTAAATGGAATTTTCTTCCCCCTGACTTCCTTCTCAGAATGCACATTAGTAGTGTCTTTTAAAGCCTGTGTCATTTGCTGTAAGTATAGTTACACCGGCTTTTTTTTTTTTTTTGTTACTGCATGCATGGAATATCTTTTTCCAGCCTTTCACTTTCAGTATTGGTGTCCTTGGGTCTAAGGTGAATCTCTTGTAAATAGCATGTAGGTGGCTCATATTTTCTTATCCATTCTGCCAATCTGTGTCTTTTGATTGGGGAATTTAATTCATGAGCATTCAATGTTTTTACTGTAAAGGCAGTTCTTATTTCACCCATTTTGACCTTTGGGTTTTATCTGTCATATTTTATTTTTACTACTCTTTTGAGATTTTTAGATAATTTTCCTGGTAAAAGCTTTATTTCTAGACCCTCTTTCAAGCCTCTCTCTCCTGTCTTTTCTTTTCAGGCTGTATGTAGCACACTGTTTAGTATTTCCTGCATAGCCAGTCTTTTGGTTACAAACTCTCTCAGTTTCTGTTCATCTGTGAACATTCTGAACTCATCCTCATTTTTGGAAGAGAGTCTT
Source organism: Dasypus novemcinctus (assembly GCF_030445035.2). Taxonomy (NCBI): domain Eukaryota; kingdom Metazoa; phylum Chordata; class Mammalia; order Cingulata; family Dasypodidae; genus Dasypus; species Dasypus novemcinctus. The sequence goes on from NC_080676.1 coordinate 71,834,828, forward strand.
GCTGGATATATGATTCTTGACTAGAAATTTTTCTCTTACAGTATCTTAAATATACCACTGTTGTCTACCGCCATGGTTTCTGATGAGAAATCAGCACTTAATCTTAGTGGGTATCCCTTGTATGTTATCTGTTGCTTTTCTCTTGCTGCTCTCTGAATTCTCTTTGTCTTTGGCACTTGACATTCTGATTAGTGTGTGTCTTGGAGTTGGTCTGTTCGGATTTATTCCGATGGGAGTATGATGTGCTTCTTGGATATGGCTATCTAAGTCAGTAGGGTTGGGAAATTTTCTACCATTGTTTCTTCATATATTCCTTCTGCCCCTTTTCCTTTCTCTTCTCCTGGGACACCCATAACATGTATGTTTGCATGTCTCTTGTTGTTTAGTTCCCTGAGACCTTGTTTTTCCATTCTTTTCTTTATCTGTTCTTTTCTGTGTTCGCTTTTGGAGACCATTTATTCAAGCTCACCAATCTTTTCTTCTGCCTCCTCAAATCTGCTATTATATGATTCCAGTGTATTTTTAATTTCATTTATTGCACCTTTTATTCCCATAAGATCTGCAATTTTTCAATATTTGCTTTCAAATTCTTTGTGCTCATCTAATGTCTTTTTTTTTTTTTTAAGATTTATTTATTCTGCTCCCTTTGCCGCTTGCGGTCACTGTTTGCTCTCTGTGTCCATTCACTGTGGATTCTTCTGTGTCTGCGTGTCTTCTCTTTAGAACTGATCCTGGGACCTTCTGATAAGGGAAAGATGCACTCAATTTTTGAGCCACTTCAGCTCCCTGGTTTGTTGTGTCTCATTATCATTCCTCTGTGTCTCTTTTTTTGTTGCATCATCTTGTTGTGCCAGCTCTCCATGTAGACCAACTCTGCATATGGCCAGCTTGCCTTCACCAGGAGGCACTGGGAATCCAAACCTGGGACCTCCCATACGGTAGACAGGAGCTCAGTCACTTGAGCCACATCTGCTTTCTGTAATGTCTTCTTAATATCTTTAATCTCTTTAGCCATCTCATTGAATTTATTAAGAAAATTTGTTTGAATTAGTTGTTTCAACTCCTTTATGTCATCTGGAGACATATCTTGTTCCTTTAACTGGGCCATATCTTCCTGTTACTTGGTATGGATTGTAATCTTGTAATCTTGGTGTGCCTTGGCATCTGGCTTACTAGATGTATTTATTCTGGGTATAGTTTCTCTCTTTAGTTTAGGACTTTCTTGCCCTTTCTCCTTTGCTGGTTGTGTAGTAGGAGCCAAGGATGTAGTTGATGCTGTAAGCTATGGAGCCTCAAGCTGCCTTCATTTCCCCAGGGACCAATGAAGCTTCTCCCAACTTTCTCCTTTGCCAGGGGTAGGGACAGTGCCACAGCCCTGTGTAATAATCCAAGTCATGCTGGACTTTGCAGTTTTAAATAGGGCTGGCATAGGACGCCTTATTGAGAGGGCGGTGTTTGTGCCAAGATTTGGAAGTTGATGTGACTATCTGGGAGGGAGCATTCCAGTTGGAGGGAATATTCTGTGCAAAGTCTAAAGCAGTTGGGGAGTCTGGAACATATCATATAGCAAGATAGCCAGAATGGCTAGAGCAGAGGGAGTAAGGAAGGAAAAGAGTAGTTAAGACATGAGGTCATAGGGTAAGGCAGGGGCAGATCATATGAAGCCTTTGCAGAATTTTGGAGCAGAGGCATGACGTTATTTGACTTTAGCTTTAAAAGATCACTTAGACTGTTATTTTGAAAATACACTATAGGCAAAAAAGTGTAAGAAGCAGGAGACCTGGTCAGTAATCCACTTAAGGGTGGATGTTAGCTTGAACTGAAGTGGTGGTACTATGTGGTTGAATTATGGATATTTTGAAGTAGAGAACCAGGATTTGAGGACAGATTGGAAAAGGGTTGTGAGACTAAGAAAGAAGAGATTTCACTTCAAAATCCCTTTTTGATAGAAGCTTTCTTTTACCTCTCAGATTAAGTCAGAACCTCAGTTTTAGCACTTTGTATCTCTGCTTGGTAATATTAATCTCTTAAAAAGTAAGTTTGTATACACTCAAATATATATTGTTATTTAGGTTTCTTTACTAAACCATAGGTTCCCTGAGGTTAGCAACTTCCTTAATTACTGAAATATATGCAATATTTGTACATAGTGTAGTTCAAGAAATATTTTTTGAATGATGTGAGATGTGGTTCTTTTCATAGTATAGTTGAGTACTAGGCTAAAGATTATTCAGTTTTTTTCTAACTTGTCATAAAAAATTTCAAAGATGTAGTAAAATTGAAAGAATACTATAGCAGAAGCATCCATACATTCAGTAATTACTAACATTTTGTCGTATTTGCTTTTTCTGCAGAATTCTCTTATAGCGTTGTTTTGTACAGCCAGTCTAGCGGTATCAAACTCTCTCAGGTTTTGTATATCTGGATGTAGAATTCTTGGTTGGCACTGTTTTACTTTCACACTTTGAACATTTCATCCCACTGCCTTCTTGCCTCCATAGTTCCGTTGAGAAATTAGTATTTAATCTTACTGAGGCTCCCTTGTATGTGACACTTTGCTTTTCTCTTGTGGCTTTCAGAATTCTGTCTTTATGTTTGTCATTTGTTAGTTTCATTTTAACATGGTGTGCTGTGGGTCTGTTTGGGTTTACCCCTTTTGGTCTTTGTTGGCATCTTGGGTGTATGTATTCATGTATTTCATTAAATTAGGAAGTTTTCAACCATTATTTCTTTTAATATTCTCTCTGCCCCCCTCTCCTCCTTCTGGGTCTCCCACAATGTGTATATTGGTCAGCTTAATGGCTGACAGGTTCCTCAACTTTATTCACTTTTCTTCATTCTTTTTCTTACTTCTTAGACTGAATGATTTCAGTTGTATTCAAGTTCACTGAATTGTTCTTCTGCCATCTCCAATCTGCTGTTGAACCCCTGTAGGTAATTTTAAATTTCTCTTCAGCTCTGCTTGGTTCATTTTCATAATTTCCATCTCTCTGTTGATATTCTTTTCATAATATAGTGTTCATCTATCATTTTTCTAGTTTCCTTTAGTTCTTTGTCCATGTTTTTCTTTAGCTTTTTGAGTATAGTTAGGACTATTTTTAAATAAGTCTGTGTCTGAAATCTCCCAGGTCTTATCGTCCTTATTGATAGTTTCTAATGATTTCATCTTTTCCTTTGCCTGGGCCATGACTTTCTTTTTTTTTTAATAAAGATTTATTTATTTATTCCCCCCCCCCCAGTTGTCTGTTCTCTGTGTCTATTTGCTGCGTCTTCTTCTTTTTCCGCTTCTGTTGTTGTCAGCGGCATGGGAATCTGTTTCTTTTTGTTGCGTCATTTTGTTGTGTCAACTCTCTGTGTGTGCGGCGCCATTCTTGGGCAGGCTGCACTTTCTTTTGCGCTGGGTGGCTCTCCTTATGGGGTGCACTCCTTGCGCGTGGAGCTCCCCTACACAGGGGACACCCCTGCGTGGGATGGCACTCCTTGCGCACATCAGCACTGCGCATGGGCCAGCTCCACATGGGTCAAGGAGGCCCGGGGTTTGAACCGCAGACCTCCCATGTGGTAGATGGATGCCCTAACCACTGGGCCAAGTCCGCTTCCTGGGCCATGACTTTCTGTTTCTTTGTATGTTTTGTAGTCTTTCATTGAAAACTGGACATTTTGCTATTTTAACATGTTATCACAGGAATTTAGACTCTGAGACATGTTTCTTAACCTTGTATCCAGCTGTGTTATGACAGAGCTTTCTTTTAATGCCAGGAGCTTAAAAAAAGGAAAAAATATAGAGAGGGAGGGAAAGAAGGAACAAAGAAGGAAGAAAGGAAGAGAAACACCTGTCCCAGTCTTTGCAGATTGTCCTGTGCTTCATTCTCACATTACAATATGCAGCGGCGCATCACAGCCTTGACAAGTAGGGGCAAATTAGGAACAGAGAAAATATTTAATGTCCAATAGTTTTTTCAAGTATTTACTCATTTGTTCAGGCAGTTTATTCATGCAACACATATTTATTTATTGTAGTTTCAGACTTAGGTATTATGAAATCAGCCAAGTTTCTCCTTAATGTCTAAAAAAAAAAAAAAGAAGAAGAAAAATGCAATCCCCAACTGTTTAAGAAAGTGTTAATAATTCTGGAAGTTGAGTATTATCCTGTGTATCCACTAGAGCACATTTGGTTGCAAATAGTAGGAAAACCAACTCAGACTCCAATAATGAAAAGGGATTTGTTTGCCCATCTAACTACAGAGGTCAAATGGGTCCCAGGGGTCTGGAGATAAGAATCAGCTTTCATTGAAAAAATGAGGCTTGGATTGGAATGGGTGGATAACCACATTAAAGGGTAGGTATTAGGTCTATAAAATGCAAAACAAGGATAAGAACAACCGTCTTCAGAGTTTTGGGTAAACCAAATGGGTAACCATGGATAGCCTTCTTAAATCATCATGGATATTTAATAAATTATAACTGCTATGATTATATTTATTGTTTCTAATACATTTAAAAATTCATGATGCACATAGTAGATACATCATAAATCCTTGTGAAATAATAATGATGATAGTAATAAAACACTATTGGACATGATTCAAAATGATTGAAACCAATGAAACCATATTGATGTTTCCCATAACTCTTCTATGCTTAACTCATGTCGGAAGTGGATATTAGGCAGTTTACGATTAATTAATTAATTAATATTCTGCCCAATTCCCAAAAGGACATTGGTGGATAGAGTTCACATTGGCAGAGGAAATTGTGAGTTTTGTTACCTTTATCATCAGTAAGAGGAAACTGAAAATCAGATGAGTGCCAACAGACACTTTAATTACTGTGGATTAGAGCCTAGTCTGTATTATCTCTTTTTAAAAAAAGAAGTTTTATTGAGATATCTTCACATACCATACAGTCTATCGAAAGTGTGTAATTAGTAGCTTTTAGTATAATCACAATGTTGTGCATTCATCACCACAGAATTTTTGGAACACTTTCATTACTCCAAAAAGAAAAACACTGCATCCCATTGTAGTCACCTCTCAATCCCTCTGTCCTTCCCTAGACCTGCATACCCATTACTCTAATTTCATTCTTTATAAATTGATTTATATTTATATTTTATATAAATGGAATCGTACACTATGTAAAACTTTGTGTCTGGTTTCCTTCATTTAGCATAATAGGTTTTTTTTTTTTGGTCTGGTTAACATCTTGAAACATTAACATACATTTGTTCAGTTTAAAAGAAAAACAGTTTTATATATGCAATATTAGCCATATTCATATTTCACATGAGGTTTTACCATACTATACAGTACCCCATGTTACATTTTTTAGTTTTCCTTTTAGTAATATACATGATCTTAGACTTTCCCTTTCAACCATGTCATACGCCTGTAATAGCACTGCTAGTTACAGATACTATGTTGTGCTTTCACCTTTTCTCTTCATTTCTAAAGATTAACACATGTCCTTTTTACTAATTCTGAACAAGTTAACCCTCAGCTTTCCATTCTCTACCTCATTCTATTTTCTGGTCACCCATATTCAAGTAACTAACTCTAAGAGATTACACAATATATTTGGTTCATAATAGCACAATTGTCCTTCATTCCCGTGAGCTCTTTTATTTTCTTCTTCTGGTTTTCAGATTCTTCTTTGTGTTAGCTCAGTATCTTCCTGATGTCCTTTATCTCTTTAACCATATTGTCTTTCAACTCATTAATTTGACTTTGGAAATTTGTATAAATCTATTTGAATAGTTATCTCAAATCCTGTGTCTTAACTGGGGCTTTGATATATTCCTTTGCTTGGACTGTTCTATTTTCTTCCTATAGCTTGTTATTTTTTGCTGATGTCTAGGCATCAGATTATGATGGTGAGTTTGCTGTGATGCTCAGTTTCTCTCTCTTTTGTAATAATTTAGTAGCAGGAGACTTATTGCTGTTCTTTGATTCTTGGTTCAACCTGTTCAGTGTCTTTAGGATTGTCTGTGTTAGTTGCTCAAATATGGATCCTCAACCCTATAATGGGATGCAGGCCCTCTTCCAAGGGCTTTTAGGAGGGAGGCTATGAAGGCCAGTGAAAGCCTCTCTTCCTTACTTTTAATTTCCTCACATGTATTTCAATGGCCGACCAGCAGATGGCGATCTTTGGAAACCCTCTCAGTCAAAGCCAGGTCATAGTGTGCTCACTGCAACATGGATGGGATCAAAGTAATGGAGAATCCTGCCTGGAGGCTAAGAGCCTCTGAGGAAGTCAAACTTTCTCAGAGACAGTTTCCAAGCTTTGCCGGCAATCCCCGTTTTCTTGTATGGAATGTAATTCCACTCCCTTCAGCGTCCTCAACAACCAGATCTGGTCCTCAACAACCAGGGTGGGTGTTTGAGAGGGTTGGATCTCTTTATTCCTTTGTAGGCTCCCAGGGCAAACAATAATGTGCCCTCACCCAACCTAGAAAAGTTCATGGGACACAGCAGACCAACTTTGTGGGCCAAAAGCGGAATCATCCTCAGGCTGTGACCCTTTCACTCCTGGGGAGTTAGATGCCTGCATCTCCCTCTGCTTGTGGAGGGTGGCATGAACCAGATGAATTCAAAGCTCTGTGTTTCTAGCCTGGGGGTGGAGTGCAGGTAGCTGCAGCTGCATCTTCTACTCAGGGTCTTAAAGTTGAGGTTCTTTTCCTGTTGCTCTCTCTTTTCTGGGTGGTTTCCATCCTTTATCTGGTATCCTAAACGCTAGAACATTTTTTTTCTAGGTCATTTCTGCTTGTCCTCTAGCTGTTTTTTTGGGAAAGAGTCCCTTGTCTTTCTATTCTGCCATCTTACTGGAAATCCTCCCAAGTCTGTCTTGAACTAGTATCAGCCAGTAGTGATGGCTTCTGTTTCCCTCTTACATGAGCTTGCTTTTTCTTTGAGGAGCTAGAGAGTAAATAGACTTTTCACTCAGAACTGATAAAATAAAATTTGAGAAATGTTGTTGGTCTAAACATACTGCAATATTAATATCTCAAAATCAACATATGTTCCCTCTTTTTAAAAAATTTTAGTTGTATATATTTTCTGACTCTACACACAAAATACTATAATTTTAACATGTAATCAATGTAAAAATTAATGCAATACTTAATATTCTTTTGTTGTTGCTGTTTAGTTTTATATTTATTTTATATTAAGAAGTTGTATTTTTGCAGAAAGATCATGCTGAAAATACAGAGTTCCCATATACTTACCCCCATTTTTAACATTTTCCATTATTGTGGTACCTTTTTTATAACTGATGAAAAGATATTATAATTGTACTGTTAATTATACAGTTGTCCATAGTTTTTATGTGCCTCAGTATTAGGTGAAGTATCTTCTGTCCCAGATGGGAGTTGCCTTATATTTGAGCCCTTATAAAATTGTTCTCATTACAGAATGACTTTTAAGTTATTTTGAACAGTAAATAACTTTTTGTGGGGAACACATTGACTTGAAAAGTCTATAGTTAGTGCCCATTTGGATATTTATGGAGGATGCAGTTTATTTGGAATTTAATACAGTTAAATAAGCTTGTGACTATGTTCTTTAAAACAGCAAGTATTGGATATTATTTGAAAGATTGCTTTTAAAAGTAATGCAGGGAAGTGGATGTGGCTCAAGTGAAAGAGCTCTTGCCTACCACGTGGGAGGTCTGTGGTTTGGTTTCCAGTGCCTCCTAAAGAAGACAGTGAGCTTGCAAGATGGGCAGGTGTGGCAAGCTGACACAACAAGATGACACAAGGGACACAAGAAGAAAAACATAATGAGAGATACCACAAAGCAGGGAACAGAGGTGGCTCAAGTGATTAGGTGCCTTCCTTCCACGTCAGAGGTCCCAGGTTCAGTTCCCAGTGCCTCCTAAAAAAACAAAGATGATGAAGAGACACAGCAAGTGTAAACAACAAGGGGGTGGGGAGAAATAAATAATTCTTTAAAAAATATATATATATATAGTAAGTAGTTACATTGTGGAACTTAAGAATATATACATACAGGACAAATGGGAAAAACTATATTGATATCATATGGATACTAGCAGTGATTTGGGATAAAATGTTGGGTGATAGTTTAGTACACAGATTTGAAAAAGGCAGTATGTCAGACCCCTTAGAAAGAAATCAAGTTGATAGGTGAGATTAAAATGATTATTAGATGATTAAAAAATGTGGCTGTACTCATAATGAAGACCCTAACATATAAGATGAATGTGAAGAGTTTTGACTACATTGTTTTCTGAAATGTAAATGAAATAAAATATTTTTAGATACATTATTTTAATAATATGTATTTTTAAATACTTATTTGTTAAGTAAATCAATAAATTTAAAGTAGATATTTGATTATTTCATCTGTATTCCTACAGGTTTATATTTAAGTTTGCAAAACTTTTAAAGTAGTTTTTATTTGCAAAATGGGGTATCTTATTTTCAGGGTCATTTCAGGCAGTTTTCAATTTCGTGATCACCATTAATATAAACATTAGAAAGGCTGTTCATGAATTCAGCAAGTATTTGAGTCCCTGTTATATTTTGCTCACCATGCTACCACCCAGGTGCTGGGGATAAAGTGTATATGAGACATTCTTGAATTTTGCTCTGTGGGACAGTTGAAAGCATTTTGTGGATCCCGAAAAAGATCATAATCTTAAAACGAATCCATTCCTGTAGGTGTGGGACCCTTTGATTGAACTGGATTCACTTGGGGACTTTGATTGAATTATATTCAGTGAGGCATGATCCAGGGTTTGTCTTGGTCCTTGTGCTGGCATCCTTTAAAAATGGAGGACTGAAAGCAGAGATGCAAGAGAAAAAGCTGCAGAGAAGAAGAGAAGGAACCCAGGAGCTCAGAGAGGAACTCGGGAGAGAGGAAGCTATAGAGGGAGCAGCCAGAAGCTGAAGCAACAAGACCTGGAGGAGAAGCAGATGCCTCCATGTGCTTTGCCATATGGAAGGAGCCCAGGATTCCCTGTAGCCAGCCTTCAGTGAGACAGCATCTCTGATGATGCCTTGATTTGGACATTTTCACAGCCTTAGAACTGTAAGCTTTTAACTTAATAAATCCACATTATAAAAGCCAACCAGTATCTGATACATTGCTTCCAACAGCTTTTAGCAAACTGAAACACCCTCTTAGAGGTTAGAGTGCAAGAAGTTTAGATATTGGAACACACAAATGTCGTATGTGAAAGAGGTCTTAGTATCTATCAGGTTTTTGATTATATAAAAGGGGAAATTGAGACCCCCCACAAAGAAAATGACTCTTTAAAGTTATACAACCTGTTAGTTGGCTGAAACAATATCTCTGACTCTTAGTGTAGTAATTTTCATCTTCTACTGTTACAGGGTCTACCAAACTTAAGAATGCCTTCTCTGGGCTAGACTATTTTATATATAATGAGAGAAACCAGCTGAAAGTGTTTCACGTATTGCTTTGTATTCCTTCACAAAATGGCATTCCCCATCTATACTTAGATATTGCTGTATTATTTTCAGTATTTTGCCTAAAAATGATAAAACTTAATTATTTCACAAATCACAACCTTTGAGTGGGCTTTACTCTTTTATGCTGGGACTAAATGATCCTTGAGGGAGCTGGGGGTCTTCAATGGGATGTAATTCCCAGGCAGTTTGTTCTGCATGGGGGAAGGCATGTGTTGGCCTATGATGAAATTTACTTCTGCTCATCTCGAAACTTTATAGCTATATATACATGTATATAGATAAGTGCTGTACATATATTATTTTTTTAAGATTAAAAAATTTTTTTAAATGTATTTCTCTCCCCTCCTCCCCCCGTCCCCATTGTCTGCTCTCTATTTCCATTCACTCTTTGTTCTTCTATGTCCGCTTCCATTCTTGTCAGCAGCACCACACATCTGTGTCTCTTTTTATTGTGTCATCTTGATGCGTCAGCTCTCCGTGTGAGTGGCGCCACTCCTGGGCAGGCTGCGCTTTTTTTTGTGTGGGGCGTCTCTCCCTGTGGGACGCACTCCTTGCGCAGGGGGCTCTTCTACGTGTGGGACACCCCTGCGTGGGGGACACTCCTGCATGGCACAGCACTCCTTGTGGCGGCAGCACTGCACACAGGCCAGCTCACCACAAGGGTCAGGAGGCCCTGGGTTTGAACCCTGGACCTCCTGTGTGGTAGGTGGACGCTCTATCAGTTGAGCCACATCCGCTTCTCTATTATTTCATTTAATGCTCACAACAGCCCCATTAGACTTCTGTTTAGGTAAAGTTCGACTGGACCTATCTCAGATATATTTTATGAGGCTATAAACAAAAGGCTATCACCTTACATGTAGTAATAATAGTAATACAGTAATAATGAGGATCTTAACTATGTGATAGGTACTGTATTAAGTGATAACACTTGTATTAACTCCTTCTCATAACCTTGTAGTGAAATTTGGTTAGTGTAAAAGTTGCTGATGTAGCCAATGGGTATTTGAAATGTTAGGGATAGGAGTGGAGTATAAAAAGTGAATGGGAACAGTCCAGTTTGAATTTGAGGTCATTCATAATATCTGTGGACTACAAGGTGACATTGTGGACAGAAACTGCAGGTAATACTCTTCCCTACTATACATTTTTAAAGGGAGACATGGTTTAGGCTTATGAGACTGAAAGCCAGCTGTATCCCTATGCCTCATCCTCTAGCTCTATCTCAGTGATTCTGAGAACAGGATATGAATTTACAAAGTTAGATTACCTCTGAGTCTTGAGGAGTTTCAGATGGTACAGAGTTATAATTGTCTTTTGTAAGTGTTTAATTTTTTGGGGGTAGTGGTTAGGTGAAAGGGATTTATTTAGTTGTTTAAGTTTAAATTTGGCTTCATTAATAAAATGTTATATATATTTTTTCAATAAAGAGAGAATAGGTAATATTTTAAGTTATTACATTTTGCTTTTCCTGCTCCCCTTCTCAAAAATACCACATGGAATGTTCCATTCATTACTGCCTGAGAAAGTCATTACTTTGCAAGCTGCAGTTGCTGAAATGGTTTAGTGGAAGAAATGTTTGCTTGCATTTTTTGTTTTAGTGATTTTTTAAAGTAGTTTCTTGAATATTCAAACTATCACTAACAAGGAAGAGCAGATTTAAATTTGTTGGGGAAACCTCTGGAGCATTTCATCAGAGGACTCTGTCAACCTCCTGTTTTGAAAAGAGGGATTAACGAAATAGCATCTGAAGCAGCAGTTAACTCCTGTGGAACAAACCTTGACATCTTCCATAGTGTGTTTTGTGGGATAATTTAAAGTTCTTCAGATACAGATTGCATAAAGAAGATTGTAGAGCACATGACATTCTGGTTTCTTGTATTTCAGATAGTAGAAAAATTGCTACCTCTAAGAATGAATCCTGGAGAGATCTTGTCACAGTTATAACTTTTCATCTATGGCTTTATGTCACAACTTAATTTTTAGTTTTTTTTTCAAATAGGAAACTTAAAATAGTTTTGCAATAAACTACTTTATGTGCAAAATATTTATTGTAATGGTAGAGTAATGGATTGCCTGTGCATTGTAACCACAAAGGTAAGATAACAATATATATGTTTCATTGTTAGTGACAGAATGTGAGACCTTTTTGTTTATAATGTATTTTAAAATTAAGGTATAACGATTGTTATATATTTGAAAAAATATATAACATGGGATGCTTAATTTATATCCTTTAGAAAAGGTAATATTCTTAAATATTTTTCAAATAGCTAAAAATAGTGTGTTGAATGATAATTTTATCCCCGAGATTTACAGGAGGCTTTTCTCCTACCAGCGAGGGTTTAAAAGGCCTTGATTGTTATTTAAATCTTCCAGCAGATATGTTATCTCTTTATTTTCTGTCCCAACATGCCATGCTAGTTTAAATTATAATTCATTTTGAAAACATTTTCTGGACTCTTCCATCTACCATAAATATAGTTAATATTTTTTTTAGAAGAAAATAGTACTGATTGTGTTGCCTTTGAATATGTGCTGAATTGAATTTAAAATGATCAAACTTATGCAAGTACTACTTCAAGTCTCTTTTGCTTGGTGTCCTCAAGGTGCAGCCTACTTACTTCACTTAATCTCTAAGTTTGACTTCTTTCATTCCTGAACGCTAGTTTGTGGACATTGTTTAATTGTGTTATTATAGATTGTAGATTTAGGACACTTATATTTTAAATGTATACATTTGTTTTTAGAAAAATATGCAATAATTTACCATTTTGGTTTTTATATCTATGTGCTTATGATGCCACATAGTGATCATTAGATGGAATTGTTGAGATAGTTTAATGATATTCAGTAATAGAGGAATAAGTAAATTTGTAAATTCTGAAAGCCAGCTGTTACTATTCCTTTATGATGAATTATTTCTCACAAGAGGGAAAGTGGGAAAATTGATGTAAATTAGCCTTTTTGCTTTTTGCTCACACAGAGTTATAGTTCGCACAGTAGGAGTTTTTGATAGGGTACAGCCATACCCATTATGTGGTCACATTTCTCGTTTATAAATGAATCTTCTGTGTAGAAGTGAACATTCTTAAAGAATGTTGAAAGGGCACATAAGTGTGGAAAATAGGGTTGTTTTTTTTTGTTTATTTCTCTGAGTTCTTTTTGTGGTTATATCTGTTTGGTTTTCCTTATGATTACCTTTTATCATTCCATTCATTTTAGTTTTTCTTTTTGGTATTGTCGCAAGGTTATTTGAAACGATCTATCTTTTTCTCTGCCCTGTCCTCCTTGTTAGATTTAAGAATTTTCTAATTTGACCCTTTCCTTTTTTAGCAAAAGAAGCTACTACAGTTAAAAGGGATGTAATCATTATCCTCAAAAAGTTTTTATAAATTTTTATTATGTAACTTTTAAAGCAGAAATAGAAAAAGATGTAGGTTGGAAATTAGAAAGCCTAAAACATTATTTGTGAGTTAACATTTGAAAGAGCTAAATTAATTTGCTCTATTGTTAGAAACCAATCCTTTGAGCATATTTAGTACTTACAGACAAAAGAGTAAAATTCTTGATTTTCTTTTCAACTAGAGCATGACAATGTTTGCTCTTCCCACCCCCCACGCCCAGATTTTTTTTTCTCCTTTTTTCCCTGATCTTTGTATGGTTTGTGGCTTTACATGTGTTTTTAAAGCCTGACAACATAGTTGATGTAATGTTATCATATTAACTAAAACATCTTTCAAAGTGAAATGTTTTTCATCATCCGTCTTCTCTCTCTCTCCCGCTTGTGTAGGCAAGGTGAAGTAGGTAGGCATGTTGCATCATTGCTACCATGGATACCCTTAAGAACAGGCATGTGGGTTGAGTTAAAGCAATGATGATGTTTTCTGTTGTTGTTTCCCCCCCCCCCCACCCCCGTACCTACATGGTCTTCAAAATGAAGACCCTTTCAAAATGTTTGCAGAAGACTAGGTTTTGAGATGAGATGACTGAATCATCACTGCTACTGAACTGCTAAATCTCGTCCTCCATTTATAGTAGCATTCATGTCAGTTACTAATTTAAGGTGATCAGTAGCTCTATATTCCTTTTCTCATTAATATGTTTTAAACACAAACAACGATGTAATGTTTGCTTTGCCACTTAATAAAAATGAAAATGTATTTTAAAAAATATTTTATACATATAAATACTTGAAGGGAAAAAGATTCTAATGAGCCTATCCATCACATCGTTATTTATGATTATTGTTAGTATACTTACATATAGATTTTTATGTAGTTAAATTTACTCGAATATGGTATTTTATTTTGTGCTTTCCATATAATATCTTTCTAAGATTTTTATTTCTGTGTTTATAAACTTTGGCGTTTTTGTTAGCTTCCTTGTATACATATATATCAGTTGGGATGGAGTTAATATTATTGGGGGCAAGGTAGGGAAGTGTGGTTTCATCAGGTTCGTTATCACTATAGAAAAATTAACTCAGAGCATACAAGAGCTACTGAGAATGATTTGGGAATATTGTTATATATGGTTTTTTTTTTTATGTTAGCAGTGAAATACCACATATAAACTGCAGCTAAGGACATGGATGTTCTTTAGCATAGAGGCTTCCTAGCTGTACAGTAACTTTGGAGAGAGTACAAGAATTTCTTGTAGTAGGATCATATCTTTTCTCCATCTTTTGTAATATTGCTTGTTCATCAGGTAGAAGAGGGATGTTTTCTATCACTGTTCATTTTAGGGGCCATTTAGGTGACAGGAAAGCAATCTGTAAAAAAGTTGTTTTTGTTTACATTTCATGAAACCTAGTTCATTTCAACCTAGTGTGTGCTCTTGATTAAGCCTAGGAACAAAAAAAAAAAACAATTTTCATATTTCAGGAGAAATACTACTATTACTATTATTTAACTTATTTGCCAAAAGTTTGGAGTCCATGTTAAGTGCCATCAGAGAATGTTTAACAGTGTTTGAAGTATATGCAGCCCTGGGAGTCTCTCCCAGTTAAGGACTCCACAATGCATGTATTTAAGAGCTGAGATCTTTATGCATAGTAGTTTCCTCTGTAGGCCTTACCCCCAAATACTATTAATCATTCAGATTTCTGTGTATGGATTACTTCCTCAGGGAAGCCTTCCTTGATGCCCAAGATTAAATTTGGTGTGTCTATAATTTCTCTAAGTATACTTTACTTTTCTTTCAAACAGTGTATCATGTATTTGTGTATTTGTTAATGCAGGTTTCCCTCACTGGACTGAAAGCTTTCAAAAGTAAGACTTTTATATTTTGTGGTATTCCCAGTGCCTGACCAAGTGCTTGACATATAGTAGGTACTCAGTGAATATTTGTTGAATGATTGACGCTTCGGCACAGATGATCCAGACTTGTGGATTTAAAAAAAATAAATGAATATTTTACTTTGTAATGCATTGTAAGTCCTACTTTGAATATTGTTATATATTAAAATACTGAGAAATTGTCACTAAAATTCTTTTATCTTGCTATATTTATAATGAATTCAAAAGGATCCCAAAAGTGGCTTTACCCTTCCAGTGTTTTCCACCTATTTCTTAATTTATGGTACAGATGGACTATATCATTGTGTCTTACTTAATTGGCTAGTAGTCACTTAAATATATGACTTGTTTGTTTACTGATTATGTATATAAAATATGTATTTGTGTTTGACTTAAACCTAATTTGGGAGAGAGAGAGTCATTTTCATTTGATAGGGCTTACTTTCCCTCTCCAGGCTGTAAAATGTTAACTAACAACTTTGGCACTGTCTGAAACAACTTTTTGCAATGATGGAAATGTTCTGTATCTGCACTTTCCTATCCACTGGCCATATGTGACTCTTAAGCACTTGAAATCTGGCTAGTTTGACAGAGGAACAGAATTTTTAATTTTAATTAAATAATCACATGCATTAGACAGCAAAGATATGTATTATTTTTCTCATATAACAGCTGGCCCTTCACTTAACTTATTTCCCCTGAAATTTTTAAACACTATTTTGAGTAATAAAGTTACATATTAAAAAATTAAAACTATCATAAAAGAGTTTTTAATACTTTTGTCTCTTCTTCCTCCCCCCACAGTAAACCATTTTTATTTGTTTCTATTTATCTTTCCAGTGTTTATGCAAATATAAGCAAATAAGAATGTTTTTATTTTACCTTGTCCTTAACAACAGGTAATGTACTTTATAGTTATACATTATTTTGCCCCTTGCTGTTTTCACATAAATTATCCTGCAGGTCTCTCCATTTTATTATGTAGAACTTTTCCTCATTCAATTTTACAGAAATATTAGTCCATTGTGTGGTTGTACCATAGTTTATTTAACCAAATATTTAATAAATTACATGCAACAACTGGTTCCAACTGGAAAAAGAAGAAAGTTGGATCCATTACTAGCACTCTATATCAGGAAAAATTCCAAATTATCAAAACATTTCTAATCTTTTACTATATAAAACAGTGCTTCAATAGACAACATCATACATGTGCCATTTTATACTTGTGCAGGTATATCGGTGAGATTGATTCTCAGAAATGATTTTACTGGTTCAAAAAGCACTATAATTTTGGAAGTTATTACCAGATTTCCTTACATAGGATTTGTACTATTTTACATTTCCATCAGTAATGTATGAGTGCCTGTTTCCCTGCAACTTTGTCAACAAGGTATTTCAAGTTTTTGCCAATTTGATGGTTGAGAAATGGTGTATAAGTGTGGTCTTAATTTGCATTTTTCTTACATTTAAGCCAGATTTATATTTTATATTTCTTCTATTTGGTTGTTGGTCTTTTGTCTCTATTTCTAGAAGTTCTTTATGTAACAGGGAGATGAGCCTTTTCTCTATGATATGAGATGCATTTTTTTTTTCCACTTTTTCATTTGTCTTTGTTCCTGGTATTGTTAGTAATTTTCCTCTCTTTTATGGCTTTTGGAATTGAGTCATAGTAAAGGCCTTCCATATTGTTACAAAGAAGTGTTATAGATGAATTCACCTGAATTTTCCTTTGATACTTTATATAGGGTTTCATTTTTTTTTTCTTTCAGGATGTGCTTTTTATTTTTAATTTTTTTCTTTTTTCTTTTTCTTTTTCATTTATTTTTTTAATTCATTTTTTTAATATTACATTAAAAAATATGAGGTCCCCATATACCCCCCACCCCCCTCACCCCACTACTCCCCCCAAGAGTTTCATTTTTAAATCTTTGGGCCATTTGGAGCTTATCCTGATACACAGTGTTAGTTGTAGAGGCAGCATAATCTTTTTACATATGTTCCAGTGTTTCCATTTGCTCTAGTGTCATTTGCTAAAATGTCTGTATTTATCCCCACTGAATTGAGATGTCATCTTTTGACAAATAATACATTCCCCTATATATTTGGATTATATTTCTGGACATTTTGTGTTTCATTGGTTTGCCTATGCATAGACTAACTTGACAACGTTTTACTTATTGAGGCTTTATAGTACACCTTAGTCTAATAGGATTAGCTTCTGTCATTGCTCTTCTGTTTTAGAGTATTCTCTTTAAAAATGAAAAAATGATTCTTATTTATTTTTCATGAGAACTTTAGAATCAACTTACCTAGTTGAAGAAAAAAGCATTTTGGTATTGAGAATGCCCTTTAAATTTAGAGAAGTAGTACACCCTAAAGAACGTTTCCTGCTCAAAAGGGAGGATAAATTTATGTCTTACATAATTTCCCAACCACTAGTATAAACTACCAATATGAGGCTAGACAGTAATCTTGAGTCACTCTCCTGGAGGTTAGCGTTTTTAATTAATCTCTTTGAGCCCTGGCTAGTTGATTTTTTAAAAAAATAGAATAAGGTGAGAGAGGGAGGAATCAAAGACACATTTCACCTATTTCATGAATTTTCCAAGCCCTTTACTCCATGACTTTACCAGTTATTAGTCTGGTGCTGTTGGTAAGTGTTGGATATCCAGAGAACTGTGTTGAGAATTCTGATAACAGGTCCAAGGAACGAGTACTGTGATCAGTTAGTCTTTGTCAAGTTGTGGGATTGGAGAAAGGGAGGAGGGACTTGGCAAAAGAATGGGATCATTTGTATTTAATATATTTTGAAAACCCTTCCAAGTCACTGAAAGTTCTTCTATAGTATTTACAATAACGTCTTGATTGGATGTTCTGTAACTTATTTAATTAACATTTGGATTAGTTCTGTTTTTTTCTCTTGCAATAATATGCCTGAAGCTTAATTTCTGAGCATAACCATAATTCTTTAGGTGAGGAATATCTGGTATAAAAGTTACCAGCTTTTTTAATGTTTTCATAAATACTGTCAAAATTTCCACAATTTAATCACCTTCAGGCTTCTTTTCCAGTTAAAATGCCTTATTTTATTAAATTTATTTTTTACTAAATTATCCATTTACAACTGGAAAGGCTCATAGCTCTTACTCTCATCTATAATGATTAGATTTAACTTATTGTTAAATTATATTGTCTTATTTCTTGATTATTTCACCTTTTTTGTATATTCAATCAATGGATCTTTTAAAATAGCCAGTCATTATTCATCTTAGAGTACACTTTATTTGACAGTTTGAGTAGTGGAGTTTGCTTTCAAACACTACCCTGTTTCTGCTCATCCTTTCACAATTCGATTTTCCAAATGAATGAAGATAAATAAGTCTTCAGTTTTCTCTTATTTTGTCACTCTCACTATTTAAAATTCCTTGCATTCTGCTTTTTGTAGATACTACTGTAAAGTTGTACTCACTGGTGTTACTTAGTCTGGACAATACAGAATAAAGGATAATATTTAAGAGCTCAGGTTCTGGAGACTGCTGAGATTCCTATCCGAATACTTCAATCTTGGACTAGTTGCTTATTTGGGTTTCAGTTTTCTCGTCTGTAAAATGTGGAAAATAATGATACCTACTTTACAGAGGTGTTAAAAATTAATTCATATAATATGCATTGTGTGAATCGGTGCCTGGCACATAGTAAGATTTTAATAGTTTTTAGCACAGTTGGAAATAATTTTTATTAAACAGTAATAAAAGCACAAACGGTATTTTCTGAGTCATACCATTTGTCTTTGACACTGTTGATTTTCCTTCTTATGGTTGTTCCTTGCCTTTTGTGATGATACTGTCTGCTGTTTTTCTTTCTTTATTGGAGTGTGATGGATGGTTTAGGTACAGCTCTGTCATTAAGGCAAGGAGGAAGTAGGAATAAAAGGAATATGAAAGAAGGTAAGACTTAAAGACACTTCTGTTCATGTCTGTTACTGCTTTATTCACCTCTTCTTTTGATGCTTGTATTTTAAATTTTAGAGCAATGCTAATAACGCCCCGTCTTCTGACACATATTTTGATTTCTCTAGCTCCCCAAATTTCTGGATGCCAAAAGTTCATGCCTATAATTACTGTGACACTTCTGTTGGTGAATAGTGTGTGACTATCATATGGATAAAGAAAAGGAATTGCCCATATATGGGAATAGACATTCATTTGTGATTCTAGTGTACACTCAACAAAATTTGGTTTAACTGGATAACTAATACAATGGTAGATAATGAATCACCAGAGAAATGTTGAATTGGATAACTAATGTAATGGTCGGTAATAAATCATCAGAGAAATATTGAATTTTTTGGTTTACCAGTTTGGGAATTATGAATACAAAATTTGTCTCTTGGGTGAGTCAGCTTCAGTTTTTTATTTAAATGTTCGTATTTATGTCAGGATACTTTTCTTGTACTAGATTTTATTAAAATTGTTAGCAGCTTTGAAAGGAATGTGAGACTGCTTCAGTGAAAGTTGCTTTGTGCAGAGATTTCAGATTTTTTCTATTTTTGAATGTTAAATTTTAACGGTGAATAGAAATGCTGCCATCTACTGTTGGCTCATTATTTTACCGCCATTTAAATTGGTCAATAACTTATAATAGGATAAGTTTTTTTGTGTTTATTATTTTATTATATCCTTAGAATAGAGTATAACTACATAAAACACTATCCTGATAAGTGAGTTGTTAAAGCATAATCAAGTATTATTTAAGTACTAACTCCCTTTAAATATATTCATTGTCATCATACTGGCTTTTAGAAAAACTTGGGTCTGGAAACAAACTTTAGTCTTAGCTTCTCATTTTATGTGATGAACTTTTAAGTAGTTGTTAGGTTGATTCCTGATAGTTGTGTCTTTACAGCTTCAAAGCTTGTCTTCACAGCTCATAAGCAGACCAAAAGTCAGTTCCTAGTTTTAATTTATCTTATGTTATTGTATTTGAATTTGAATCATTGTTAAAAAGGGATCTAAGATCTTTGTGTGTTTGCTAAAAGGAGGCATTGCTTAAAAAGTGGTGATATTGGGTAAATCGTGTAAGCTCTAGATTTCTTATTTTTCACTGTAAAATGAGGTTAAAAGAAAGGATTTTTAATATACCTTCTAGCTTTGTTTTTGAGTCCCTTTTGTATATAAAGTGTTGTAACAGATATAAAGTAGATACTAGGAAAATAAAGATGATTGGTATAGATTCATGGACAAAATCTGGGCATGCTCATTTATTTACTTGTTGTCTGTGGCTGCTTTTGCAATTATGGCAGAGTTGAGTAGTTCTGACAGAAACTGTATTGCCTCCAAAACTGAAAATATTTACTATATAACTCCTTACAGAAATGGTTTCCTGAACTCTGTCCTAGATGGACTTCTGATTTAGTGCTACAGAATCCAAGAATCTATGAAGATAATTTTAAATGGATATATGTTTATAAACACACATAGACAAGGTTCAAGGAGTTATTTAAATAAATTGCATTTTACAATTAAGGAATATATGCTTTTCTTCATCAGCACCATTCTCCCAATTCAGTAGTGTACTAACATCTTCCAGTAATTCTCAGAGATTCCTGTTTATTTTTCATTAGCAGGTACCCTGCTTCACAGCCTAATTTTTTTCATTATCATTGTTGGTATTATTTTTTGTAAAACACACAAATCTAAGCATGCATTTGATGACTATACCTGTGTAATCACTACCTGCATCAACATATAAAACGTTTCTGGTATACCAGAAAACTTACTTTGCCCATCCTGAGATGTATTCTCTTCTTAAGAGGTAATTAATTTTCTGACCTATAACATTAAAGTTTATAGAAAAATCATGCATAAATTAGAGTTCCCAATACAACCTTGTTGTTAACATCTTGCATTGGTGTGGTACATTTGTAACAGTTGTCGAAAGCTCATTTTATTATTGTACTATCTAACAACTCGATATAACTATATAATTATAGTCCATGATTTAACTTATGTTCACTGTTTTGTGTTGTGCAGTTATATGAATTTTTTAAAAAAATTTGAATCTAGTAAAATATATAAAACTTAAGAATTTCCCCCTTTAATCACATTCAAATATATAATTCAATGCTGTTAATTATATTCATAATATTGTGCTACCACCATCCATTACCAAAATGTTTCCATATCCCAAATATAAACTTTACCATTTAAGCATTAACTCCCTATTTCCTACCCCCACCCCATTCCCTGGTAACCTGTATTCTAGATTCTGATGTTATTATGAGTTTGCTTATTCTAATTATTTCATATCAGTGAGATTATACAATATTTGTCCTTTTGTGTCTGGTTTGTTTCATTCAACATGATGTCTTCAGGGTTCATCCATGTTGTTGCAGGTATCAGAACTTAATGCCTTTTTATGAATGAATACTATTCCGTTGTGTGGATGGTACCACATTTTGTTTATCCATTCTTCAGTTGATGTACACTTGGCTTACTTCCGTCCATTGGCATTGAATAATGCTGCTATGAACATCGGTGTGCAAATATTACTTTGAATCCCTACCTCTAATTCTTTTGGGTATACTACATAGTTGGATTGCTGGATCATAAGGTAATTATTATTATTATTTTTTAAGGAGGTACCTTGGATTGAACCCAGGATCCCATACATGGGAAGCAGGTGCAAAACCACTTTAGCTGCATCCTCTTTCTGTATGGTAATTCTATGCTTAACTTTCTGAGGAACTTCCATACTGTCTTCTACAGCAGCTGTACACAGCTGTATCATTTTACATTCCCACTAGCAATGGAATATTTCTGCTTCTCTGCATCTTTTCTAACACTTAAAAAAAAAAATGTCCTCCCTTCCTCCAGATAGTTCTCTCATCTGTCTGCTTATTGTTTGCTTGCCTTCTCCAGGAGGCACCAGGAACCGAACCTGGGACCTCCCGTGGGAGACAAGTGCCCAGTGGCCTGAGCCACATCTACTCCCTGTGGGCTGTGGCATCTGCTGGCTTGTGGCATCTGCTTGTTTAGGAGTCTGCTCATTGTGGAGGGTGCGGTATCTGCTAGTCTTTTTTAGGAAGCACTGGGACCCAAACTTGGGACCACCCATGTAGTAGGTGGGCACCCAACTGGCCAAACCACATTTATTTCCCTTTCCAACACTTGTAATTTTCCATTCTAAAAAAAATAGTAGCATTCTAGTGGGTGCAAAATGATATCTTGTGGTTTTGATTTGCATTTCCCCAGTGGCTAATCATGTTGAACATCTTTTCATGTGTTTTATGGCCATTTGTATATCTTTGGAGAAATGTCTGTTCAAGGCTTTTGCCCATTTTTGAATTGGGTTGTCTGTCTATTGTTGAATTGAAGGATTTCTTTATATATTCTGGATATTAAGCCCTTATCAGATATGTAATTTCCAAGTATTTTCTCCCGTTGTTTAGGTTGTCATTCTACTTTCATGATGAACCCTTCGGTGCACAAAAGTTTATAATTTTGATAAGAACCCCTTTATTTTTTTCTTTTGTTTGCTCATGCTTTTGAAAAATTTCCCTAGAAGATATACAAATGGCTTCCAAACATATGAAAAGGAACTTAACATGGTTAGGCATTAGTGAAGTGTTTATCAGAACCACAATGAGATACCTTTTCATACCTGAAAGGGTGACTATTATTTAAAAAATGGAAAATAACAAGTGTTGGAGAGGATTGGGAAAAATTGGAACTCTTACGTATTGTTGGTGGGAATATAAAATGGTGCATCAATTGTGGAAAGCATTATGGTGATTCCTAAAAAAGTTAAACATAGAATTATCTTAAGACATGGAAATTCTACTTCTGGATCTGTACTCAAAGAAAGTGAAAACAAGATCTCAAACAAATACTTGTATGTTTATAAATAACATTATTGACAATAGGCTAAAGGTGAAAACAAACCCAAGTGTCTAGCAGCAAATGAATGGATAAGCAAAATGGTACATGCACATTGTGAAATATTATCAACCATAAGAAAAAATAAAGTGTGAGACATGGCTGCAACATTGAAAATATTATGCTCAGTGAAGTAAGCAAGACACATATGGACAAATATTAAATGATGTCACTTGTAAGAGATGTCTAGAAATAGAAAATCTGTAGAGACAGAAAGTCAGAGGTTACTGGGGGATGGAAATTGGGAGTAAATGGAAGTGTGTGATTGGTAGGTATAGCATGTGTGTAAATAAAACTAATAAAAAATTACTTTGTTTTGATGTTTCCTAAGACTTCTTAGTTTCAGTTATTATAGTTTTCACTTTTAGAATGTGTATTTGCTCTTTTTTAGAGATTCCACTTTTCTCTTTAAATTCTATATTATTTTATTTTATGTATCTTTTACTCTCTGCTTTTTACATATTTTAAATAGATATTTTAAAGTTCTTTTCTGCTAGTTCTGACATCTGTGATTTTGCTGTGGGTGGGGGGTCTCCTTCTTTTGATTGTTTTTCTTATATTCATGTTTTCCTCCTTTTCCATATTTTGAAATTTTTGTGTGTGTGATTTATATAATGTGCAAAAGAACCCATTGAGACTGCACCAATATTCTTTTCCACTCAGAGAACTAGAGTGAAGCTATTAAATTAAGAGTTGAATTTATTTAGGATTGGGTTGCTACTTTAATTACTTTCAGCTCACTTCTATTTTCAGAATTATCAAGGTGAGATCTGGCCTGTGCGTGCCATAGGGTCTTCCCACCAGTAGGACATTAGAGTTTAAGCATTCTGAGACAACAGAAATGTCTCATTGCCTTTGCATTCCTGTTCCCAGCCTGTATCCTCAGAAAATGTCCTAGTGGAATATCCAATGTATGGGGCCAACAAGATCTCTGCTTTAGGTGTCTCCAGGTTCAAGTCTGTCATGCCAGCTCATTTGATCATTATAAGCTCAGGGGGTTCTTCTTATCTCAGCAGGGTTCTTCAATCCAAGTCAGGCCCAATCTTTTGCTCACCCCTCCCTAGATTGGCTGCTAAGTTCAGTAAGTGGCTATTGCTGTCTGCCTTCTTAGGAAAGGCTCATATCTCTTTGGAATTTAGTTTCTTTAGGCTAATTTGTTCTCAGGAATTTTCATTGTCTTTTTTTAAAAATTAAACTCTTTTTATTTTGAGTTAATTGTAGATTCAGTACACTGATAAGAAATAATATGGGGAGATCCCATGTACCCTTTACCTTGTTTCCTCAAAGGGTAGTATCTAGTATCATAACCTGGATATTAACATAGATAGTTAAGATACAGAACCTATCTAGCATCACAAGGATCTCCCTTCTCTCCTGTCTCCTTCCCATTGTAACTCATGTCACTCACTAATCTGTTTTCCACTTCTATAATTTTGCCATTTCAAGAATGTTATATAAACAGGATTATACAGTATGTAACCTTTTGAGATTGATTTTTTATTCAGTATAATTTTCTGGAGCTTCATTCCAGAAGTTGTTGTTGCATGTGTCAATAGTTTGTTCCTTTTTGTTGTGAATAGTATTCCATGGTATGGTTATACCAGGAGTTTGTTCAACTATTTATTTTTTGAAGGGCATCTTGGTTGATTCCTTTGTGGGGCTAAGGAATAAAGCTACTATAAACATTTATGTACAGGCTTTGACCAAATGTGTCTTCATTTTGCTGGTATAAGTATCCAGAGTGCAATTGCTGGGTCATAGTATGGTAGTTACATGTCTAGTGAATTTTTTTTTAAACTGTTTGACTGTCATGAGTCTCTGTGTGAGTGTGGGTTTGTGTGTTCATTCTGTTAGAGGGTTATTGAGCGTCTTGGAGATCTGAGATTATAGTTTTCATCAAATTTGAAAAATTTTTGGCTATTTTTTTTTTTCCTGCTTTCACTTCTTTTTTTCCTGGAATTCCAGTTACAGGTATGTTTGATTGTTCGGTACTATCCTGCAGGTCACTGTGGCTTTATATTTATTTGTTTCATTTGTTTTGTCTCTGGACTTCAGTTTGGATAATTTCTATTACTATGACTTCAAGTTCACTTATATTTTCTGTGGTGTCTAATATGTTCATATCATCCAATAGATTTTTTCTTTTTGGGTATTGTATTTTTCATCCCCAGAAGCTCAAGTTAGTATCTTTTTTTTTTGCCTCCATTTGTGTCAATATTTCTTTTTTCCTTTAAATCCTTGAGCATCTGGATAATTTTATAAAACAGTTTCAAAGTCTTTACTAATTCCATCATCTGTCATTTCTGGTTCTATTCCTATGGACTGGTTTCCTTGGCATGTCTAGTCATTTTTCTGTTGGTGTCAGACATTTTGAATGTTGTTGAGTGTTTCCGAGTGTTGTTTTCTCTAAAGAGTGTTGATGTTTGTTTTGGCAGTCAGGTAAGTCAGGTTGCTCATTCCAAGATTTCTAGGCTTTTTGAAAGGCGAGTCTCAAATAACCTTTTTTCTAGGCCTTAGTGCCAGGGCTTGATTATTCAGGGTCTCTCCTAATTGCTTTGAATGTTCATAGAAGTCTCTCTACTCTGTATAGATTTGAACACCTCCCAGCCCAGTGTAAGTTCTTGGTCTTGATTTCACCTTAAAACTCCCTGGCAGTTGTTCTTTACCTTGCTTTGTGAAGTTTCATTTTCTCATGTAGTAGGTTAGTATTCTTGCCAAAGTCTCAAGGGGACTCCTTATGCTGATTTCTGGAGCTCTTTTGTTAGCTTCCTCCTTTACAGTATTCTACCTTGCAAATTCCAGCTGTTTCAGTTTCCCTGAACACCAGTTTTGATCTCTTCAACTCAGTGAGATGGTTTTATTTGCTGCCTCATTGTGTGCCAGGTTCCAAAAATTGCCCCCAGATAAAAAGCCAGGAAGATAGTACGACATACCTCATTTGTTTTCTTTCTTTCAGGGTTCACAGTGCTGTACTGCCTGTTTTCCCAATCTATATAAACTGTTCCTGCCTGAATTTTTTCCTTGTTTAAGACAAGAAAGCACGTTCTGTACCAGCTACTCCTTTGTGATCTGGAAGCTGATGCTTTTCATAAATTTTATTTAGATCTGGTTTCATTTCACAATACATTTAAGATGGCTTACTCTGGAATATGAACAACTATTTATTTTAAAAAATATCAATATATGTTCTTGATACTTTTTTACTGTCCTCTTTTGGGATGAGGGAGCTATAAAAGTATCAATATATGTTCATTGTATAGTACAGATATATAGTACAAGAGATATATATATATAGTCTTTAAACTGTGACTCCTTATCTTACTGCTATTAACATTTTGGTATATACTAGTCATTTTTCTATGTGCCTACATAAGCTCTTATATACATAATTATGGGGCACACACATAAACATATATAACCCTCTTCCTCCAGTTTGTGATTTCTCTGTTGTTTTCCTTTTAGCAAAATAATTAAAAGTTCAAATAGCTTTCCATTTCATTAAATGTTCTTTAAAAGTAGTGTATCTATTTGTCTGTATTTTAGGGACAGTTTAGAATTTCATCACAAGAAAGTATAATAATTTATTCAGATAATGTGGGATTGATTAAATATAAATTTTGCAAAAATAAGATCTTCAGTTATGAAGAGATCTTCAGTTATGAAGAGTTAAATTCATCCTTTGTACTTTTTTTGGGATATTTTGTTTTTCTTTCATCTATTTCTTTCTCCCAGAGAAAAATATTCTGTGTTGAATATTTAGACTCTTAATTCATTTTGAGACTCATGCTTTCCCCCCGTAATTGGATCATTTAGGTTATTAAGCCCATTCTGTATATTAGAATCACATGGAGAAACTTGTTAAAAAGAAAGATTGTTAGACTTGAATTAGGCTGAATACCTCAGAATCTAATTCACACAGCTCAGCATTTGGGAACCACTGTTCTCTGTGAGTTGTTTTCAAAACCTCATCTCTGGTAACCCTAGGAGTCTTTAAAGACCTGTGTGTTGGGGATTTAGAAGGACGTGGGAGAATATAGGACTTGTAGAGGGACTCATTCGCCAACAGCCAGATCCTCTCTGGTTTTATCTATTTTATATTTTTGAGCTTCTACCTGAGATCTGTTTTCAAAAAAGTTTTATGCCAAATGCAAATGTTATGCCATAGTTCTAGCTTAATCAGAGCTCTGCTCTGATGTATATTGATTTTCATTAGTCTTCTTAAATATGGAGAAACCTCTGTAATCTATATAAGATAGGAGTTATGGTTTCTCTCAAAGCCTATATAAAATTTTAAAAATTATTATGTGGATGACTTTTCTCAAATAAATAATATACTCTGTTATAAATCTCATAGTCATTTAGAGTATACTGAACACATTTTTAATAAAAGTTTTTAGATAATAAAAAAATCTTTGAGTAAAAGAAGTTGAAAAATGAGAGTTGCTAATTTTTACTCGAGTTCTAATCCATGCACACAGAATGCCTCTCTATTTAAGTTTTCTTCAATTTCTCTTAATAGTGTATAAGTAAAACTTTTTTTTTAAACAAATAAATTTTCTTGATATGTATTAATAAAGCACATAATTTATCCAAAGTGTACAGTTAGTGGTGTTTGGTATAATCACATAGTTTTGCATTAACTTCATTCATTATTAGAGGATTTTCAGTATTTCAAATAATATAATAATAAAAAAGAAAATTCCTCACTTTTTATTAAATTTGTTCCTAAGTATTATATGTTTTTAATGCTGTTGTGAATGGATTTGATTTCTTAGTTTCATTTTCAGGTTGTTCATTGGTTATATAGAGAAGTACAACTGATTTTTGTATATTGATCTTTTATACTGCAACTTTGCTGAACTTGCTAATTAGTTCTAATAGGATTTGTGTGTGTATGTGTGTTCCTTTAGAATTTTCTGCATACAGGATCAAGTCATTTGAGAATAAAGGCAGTTTTTACTGCTTTCTTTCCAACCTGGATGCATTTTATTTTTCTTGCTTGATTGCACTGCCTAAAAATTCCAGTGAGGTTTTCAATAGGAGTGGTGAAGGTACATATCTGTGCCTTGTTTCTGATCTTAGTGGAGGAGCACTCAGTTTTTCATCATTAAGTGGGGTGTTAGGTTAGTTTTTTTGTAGAAACCTTTTATCAGGTTGAGGAAGTTTCTTTTCTAAGGTTACTGAGATTTCTTGTCTTGAATGGGTCTTGAATTTTGTCATGTGCTTTTTCATCTGTTGTGATACTTAGTAATTCTTAGGTGGATGATTCATTTGGCACAGAAAAGGTTTTCATGTTTGTTTGTTTATACATAGGTTGTGATTTCAGGATCATCTGTGGGTTATCCATCATCTATCCTTAAATGAGAACTGCGGAAGATGTTTTGCTATCATTCATTCAACAAGTGTTCATAAGTGCTTGCAATATGCTTTTCTAACAAGTGTGCTAGATTCTGAGGTATACTAAAATTTAGAATTACTAGGTTAGTGGTTAGAGGTTCAAACTCACATTAACAAAGTTTTATTTCCTCTGTGAATTTCATTTTTTAACTGTATTCACCAAATGCAATGGATGTGTCATGATGATGGGGGAGAGTGTTGCTGTGGGGGGAGTGGTGGGGTTGGGGGAGTGGGGGATGAATGGGGACCTCATATTTTTTGAATGTAATATTTTAAAAAAATGAATTAAAAAAAATAAAATAAAATTTAACAAAAAGTATTTAAGTAGATAGCAATAAAACCCTAATACTGAGCCCAGTTCCACCTTTTCTTAAAACAGTGGCTTTTCTTTTTATTACCATGAGCAGTAGTATCATTAGCATAGATCTTCTTACACATTTTCATCACCCATTACCATGATTAAACAAAATACTGTATTACTCAGAACAGACTGGAAAACCAAGTATCTTTTTTTTCTTGTATTTAAAATGGGTTGAGCTAGTGCTAGGTTTCCCTTTAGAACTGCTTCGTAAGTAACAGCCATATGTACAAAGCAAATTGTAGTGATTTATTGATGCTCCTGTAATTGCACAATCACCCTTTTCGTTTTGGCCATGTACACTTAAGTTTCATGGTACTGTTTGCAGCATTTAGATTTACCCATTATTCGAAATTGTATGTAGTCTCAGTTCAGTTTGTTCATTCTTCTAAATGTTTGTCTTCAACTGTGAAAACAGCTGAAGTTCTCTGGTTAGTTGAAATTAATCAAGATTGTATATAGTTTGATCAAATGTAAAAAATGACATTTGATTTTGACTTTAGTTTTAATTTTCATTGTTCAATATTTTGTTAGACTAGCATTATAGTATTCTTTTTAAAAAAAAAAAAAGATTTATTTATTTCTCCCCCCCTCCCCTGCCCATTGTCTGTTCTCTTTGTCCATTCGCTGTGTGTTCTTCTTTGTCTGCTCGTATTCTCATTAGGCAGCTCCAGGAACCGATGCTGGGACCTTCCAGAGTGGGAGAGAGGCGATCATTCTCCTGCACCACCTCACCACCTCAGCTCCCTGGTCTGCTGCGTCTGTTATTGTCTCTCTTCTGTGTCTCTTTTTGTTGTGTCATCTTGCTGCACCAGCTCTCTGCCTGGGCCTGCACTCCTGCACGGGGCAGCAGTCCTGCAGGGCCAGCAGTCCACACAGGCCAGCACTCCATGTGTGCTAGCTGGCCTTCAGCAGGAGGCCCTGGATATTGAACCCTGGACCTCTTATATGGTAGACAGGAGCCCAACTGCTTGAGCCACACGTGTTTCCCATTTTAGTATTCTTAACAACAGCAAAATGTTTTATGGTATCTTTTTGTTAAGTAACTTTTTAAGCTCACTTGGAATTGAGGTATCTTACATCATCTTTGGCTACTGTTTGCCAGAAAAATTGACAGCAAATTATAGGTTATATAATTTTATTGCTGTATTCCTGTTGTTGAAAAAAGAAAGCAAATAAGCAAAAACTCCAGCATTAAATTTTCATACAATTTAAGAAAAATAGTGCTTCTCTTTGTTAATCATTTAAATCCCATCTGGCCCTCTTAGAGTATTATGATCTAATGATATTTTCTTCACTGTAAGAATTCTTAGGAGCTTCTTTTGGGGATAGTTCCTAATATTGAAATTATCAGTGAATGTTCATTAAATCTTTCATGTATAGGCTACTACCATAGAATCTTAGACATTACATCAACTAGTTATATGCTATAACTTATTTACTTAGCATAAAGATGGTTAAATAAATTATGTGTAAAGCAATTAGAACAGTTCCTGGCAAATAATGCATGTGCTCTCTCAAGTTCTCTTTTTTTTTTTAATTTAAAGGAGGTACCAGGGATTAAACCCAATACCTCGCACATGCGAAGCAGACACTTGACCACTGAGCTACACCCACTTCCATAGTGCTATATTTTAGCAGTTATTATTATTATTTTACTGTTACTGTTTTTTGGCAAGTATGAAAATTAAAATTAGATATTCTTTAAAATTTAAAGTTTTGGACTTTAGATGTAACATCTCTTTGTGATTTGACTTAAGTACTAAGATCCATAGAATTTACATTTGTTTATTAAAAAATAAGCTTGTACTTCCTTGATATGTAATTTAAATGTCGTTAATAGACGGATCTACTTTATCCTTTCAAAGTGAGGGGAAAAAGGAGCAGAGACATGTCGAAACGATCTAGAGACCTTTAAATAGTGTGCAACCCTGCTCATTTAAGGACTGGTTGGTTTACATGTTTAGCTTTTCTTATGGACTTAACATGAAAAATTTGGTAACTCATCCTAGTGATGGTAACTTAACTCAGCATTTTTGGTAACTGTGGAGTTTATATATAATTCAATGTTTTCATGATTAAATAGTTTTTTAAAATCTATTTTATCCTTTTTTAGAACTCTGCTATCTCTTTTGTGTTTGTGTTAGGTGAAGGAGTTTGGTTGGATGTTCCTCTTGTTTTTTAATAGTTCATTAATTTTTATAAGATTTCAAGTGAAAGTGAAATGTTTTATATGGAACTGCAATATGTAACATAGGTAGTATTTTATTACCATGTGTTTATAAATTCTGATTTATAACATTTGCTTTTTTTTTTTTTTTAAGATTTATTTATTTTATTTAATTTCCCCCCCTCCCCTGGTTGTCTGTTCTTGGTGTCTATTTGCTGCGTCTTGTTTCTTTGTCCGCTTCTGTTGTTGTCAGCGGCACGGGAAGTGTGGGCGGCGCCATTCCTGGGCAGGCTGCTCTTTCTTTTCACGCTGGGCGGCTTAATAAATGAAAACAGAAAATTAGTTTTGAATACAAACATCTAGATATAATTAGTGTCAACATGCATTTTTTTTCCTAATTTCTATATAGTATTGAAAAACTCAATTTAAACAGGTAAGTAACTGATAACAGTCTTTTAAGTTTGCCCTGTAGTTTTTTTTTTTTTTCTTTTAGGAGGTACCAGGGATTGAACCCAGGACTCATATGTGGGAGACAGGTGCTCAACCACTGAGCTATATCCACTCGCCAGTGAGAATTGGTTTTTTCCCTTTCTTTGTATGTTTGTGTGTTAGGGGGTACCAGAGATTAGATTGAACCGCTTGAACTACCTCAGCAGTATTACATTTTGGTCTAGGTAATTCTTTGTTTGTCTGAGGCTGTCCTCTGCATCGCTGGAAGTTTAGTAGCATCCCTGGCCTCTGGCCACTAGATGTCAGTAGTCGCTCTTCCCCCGGTGTGGCAACCAAAAATGTCTGCCAAATATTCCTAGGTGGGCAGAGTTGCCACCAGTTGAGAACCATTGCCCTAGATAATCTTGAGAGAACTTTGTCTCCATATGAATTGAAAAAATGTGGCACCCGTTATTTTTTGCTTCTTTTCCAAGTTTTGGATAATTTTTCTGACACACAAAAAGTACTTAACAGGATGCCATACAAATAGCTGATAATCACTAAAGAGTGACTGCTGTTAATAATAATGATAGTTATATTATTATATGTTATTATTCCTCATATCTTGTTACTTAGTTTGAAAGTCATTTGTCCAAAGTACTTGTGATATTTATTTATTAAATGATGTCATTAATAAAACAACAAAACAACAGATCTTAAGATACTTCAGTCACATTCATTCAGATTTTTAAAATAGCCAAAATTAGTGAAAAAAGAAAATCCAAATTAGGTTGTGCATGTAAATCCCAAATTCACATTTCTTACGTGCTCTCTGTCATTTTCAAAGGCTGGTAAATTTTGGTGCAGAATATATATTTTTAAAAATCAGACAATAATC
The DNA here is from genome assembly GCF_030445035.2 of Dasypus novemcinctus. Lineage (NCBI taxonomy): Eukaryota > Metazoa > Chordata > Mammalia > Cingulata > Dasypodidae > Dasypus > Dasypus novemcinctus. The sequence goes on from NC_080676.1 coordinate 71,866,777, forward strand.
ATTCATAAGTTTCTAATACTCATTAAAACAAACATAACCCAATATTATTGTAATTGAATATTTTTCATTTTCAGTTATTGTGCAGCCAGTCCATTAATCTGAACCATATTGAGTGTATAGACTGAGAGATGTTTCAGCTTTGCCTGTTATTTTATTTAGTGAGACACATGCCAACATAATGTACTCACTTATGTAATTTTAAGTGAGCAGAAGTGCAAAAGACTCAGTTTTTATAGTGTTCCAGTGTAGAACCACAGCCTATTTGTGCACAAAAATTAGAGACGTTATATTCTGAGATTTACACAAAATTAGTTTACTTGGTAGTATAAGTAAACAAATTGTTATAGATACACACTGTATTAAATTTGTTACACATTTGTGCTGGTGGAGTTTTGAAATAAAATATTTTAAAACAGAGGAAAGAAAACTTTTTAAATGAAAGAACACTGATGGGATACTGGAAGCCCTGCTATAGAATATCCTGAGAACCACAAATTGACAACTGATTCAGTAAATGTGTTTTAAAATATATAATCTTGTAAGGAACACAATTTACTTTTTCTTTCCATAGTTAATTTGACCTTTCCTTTAAGTTTCATAAAGGTTATGTGATTTGCAGCTATTACCTATCATAATAATTAGACTTGAATGCTGACACTTCTGTACTGTTATTCCATAGCAGGGCTTCAGGTGATCTTGGAAGAATCGGTGCTATATCAACAAATTAAATCTCTTACCTTCTTGCCTTTAAACTTTCTACAGGGTGTGGCTATTCATTAAAATCTGTTCAGTAGCATTTCCTCAGAGGAAATGTTATTTTGATGTATTAGAAAATATATTTATTTCTCTCAACTTTTCCTTTGTCCAAGTTTGTGTTGTTATTCTGCATAATTGAGCGAAATAATTGATTTTTTCTTATTGCTGCTTCAATGACTTGGAAGAGGAATAAAACCATGAAATTTGATAAGTGATCAAGATCCTTTCCTTTATTTTTAAGCCATATTTTAAATCACCTTAGAAGGGTTAGTGGTATATTAAGAAGCATTATGCATGTTAAGCTCTGGGCTCATCTCTTACTGAACCGTGCCATGAGTCCCTTGCTGCCTTTCTTTTCCAAATATATGCAGCTAGCATATGTTTGAGCATAGTGGCTCTGCTCTGGCTGTATCCTATTCTTATGGAGGAGATAGCAATGCTTACACTGCTGCAGGTGAAGCTTCTATGGTGAATCTGATGCTGGATTAAATTTTAAGGATATTAACAAAGCTTTGGATCCTCACAAATTGGTGCTGAATGAGTACTTTCATTCTGGAAATTTGATTGTAATTCTTTTGAGAGCTTTATTATGTAGGAAAAAGAAACAACATCTTAACTCCAATCATAATATGCAGAATGTGATCTGTGTTATGGGGGTGGAAACAGCTGAAGAATGCAACATTTTAATATAAATACTTTTAAAAGAATACTTTGGATCTACATTAAATGTTCAAGAGCCAGCAAGCAGTATTTACTAAGGTATTTTACTGGAATTTCAGTCTTGGATTGATTGAAGTGCTCAGGGTCTGAAAAAATGTCTCCTAGCATCAAAAACTTGGATTGCTTTCCTCCGATGTTATGCCACTGTAAAGTAGGGTGCACCAACAGCACAATATCCTTAATGTTTGGATGCAAGGTGGGTTTGAATAATACTTCATAAAAGAGCTTGTTTTTAAAATCCATTAGTATTTCAGCAAATAAATAATTAAGATTCAGATTAAATACTGTGATTTACTTTAATTCATGACAAAGAATTCCTTGTCCTTTGTGTGTCTGATACAAGTCAAAAATTGGTCTGTTCACAGTAGAAGGTGTAATGGCAAAGGATCTGATTTTTATTAAAATTCCATGTAAAATGTTGCCATTTTCTGTTTGTGAGAATTTATTATTGGCTTGTGTTTATGTTCTGTTACCATGGAAAATTAAATATACAGGAAACTCCATTGAAATGTAGGACTGGAGATGCCTTTTGACATCATTTTGATGTAAGAAATTCCTGGTGGCAGGTTTTATGTTTAAAGTAATGCCATAGACTTTGTGATTTTTGGAATTTAAATTAGTGTGGAAGGGGAAAAAGCCGTTAAACAGGAAACAAAGGAAGCATGTACTCTACCCATCTCCCATAGTGAAATCGTGGTTATGTTAATTTCGTGATATGTTTTATATAAAGAAAATATGTCAGATTTTCCTTTAAGATGGTTATTTTTATGTAAAATATTAAATGGAATAAAGAAATGTTTACTGATGTTTTTACTGATGTTACTGATTTCTGCGATATCAAAAACAACAAGGTTTAAAAACAAGTTTTAAAAGGAAGAGCTTTCTAATAAATGTAGTAATGGAATAATTACTTATTCTGAAGTATTGCTTTGAATGAAACCTTTTTCTTAGTTTTTGTTGGAAAAAACTTCCCAGCTGATCACATGAAGACATCTCAAATAGATAGTTGACTAAAAAATTATATTGAAACTTTTTTTTTACCTTATTTATTTTTAAAATTTAATTTAATTAAAAAAATTTTTTAGGAGGTACTGGGGATTAAACCCAGAACCTTGTACATGGGAAGCAGGCGGTCAACCACTGAGCTATATCCATTCCCTTTTCTTACCCCAAAAGAATATATTGCTTTTCTGTTCACCTGAGGTTTTTTTCACTTAAGATTATTTGCAGTGTCATAAGATTCCCATTTTCCTTGTCTGATTTCATAACTTTTTTGAAGTTTAAATGGAAATAGTTGTGCAAGAAAAATACCCTGTCTATAGAAAAAGATTTCTTACAACTGTATGCTTTTTGTAGAGACAGAGTTTTTACAAGTTTATTTTAACATTCATGATTGCCCTTAAACTATGAGCCAATATAAAATTCATATGCATGGTTTACATAGCATAGGGCACATTTTTGTTTTGCCCTGAGTGTTATGCTTGTTTTTCATGTGTTATGTATAACAGGATGTTTTAGAGAAAGGGTTTGAAATTTTTGAAATAATATTTTTTATAAAGTTAGTCACTGTAAAAAGTTTTCCTCATATTTTGGGAAATAAAGCACCTTATGAGGTAAATGTTTTAAGAATGCTATCTGTTCTTATACTAGAGACAGTTTAAAAAAGATAGCATATAATTGCTCATAATTAGACTGATACCTCTGTGAACTCTGAATCTACCTGCTCCTGTCCCCCCTTTATTTTTAAAAATTTTTATTCTAGTAACACTTACATAACCTACAAATTTCCCTTTAAACGTTTTCAAATGTATAATTCATTGTTGTTAGTTATGTTCACATTGTTGTGCTATACTGTCACCACCATCCATTATCAAAACTTTACAATGAACCCAAAGAGAAACTGTACAATTTAAGCAGTAACTCCTCATTTCCTAACCCCACTCCAGCTCCTGTAGTATTCTAGTATCTGACTCTACGAATTTGCTTCTTCTAAATATTTCACATCAGTGATCTCATACTATTTCTTTTGTGTCTGGCTTATTTTACTCAATATGATGTCTTAAGGTTCATCCATGTTGATGCATGTATCAGAACTTCATTATTACAGGTGAAGAATATTCCATGTATGTCTATACACATTTTATTTATCCCTTAATTAGTGGATGGACACTTGGCTTGTTTCCATCTTTTGGCAATTGTGAATGATGCCGCAGTGAACATCAGTGTGCAAATAACTGTTTGATTCTCGGTCATATGGTAATTCTATACTTAACTGTCTGAGGAATCATCAAAGTGTCTTCTTCCACAGCGGCTGCACCATTTTACATTCCCACCAACAGTGATGGAGTGTTCCTTTTTTTCCATGTATTCTCTAACAATTGTAATTTTCTTTTTGTTTTTTTAATTGTGGCCATTCTAATAGGTGTAAAATGGTATCCCATTGTGGTTTTATTGCATTTTCCTAATGGCTAATGATAATGAGCATTTTTTCATAATACTTTTTTGGCCATTTGAACATCTTTGGTGAAATATCTATTCAGACCCTTGGCTCAAGTTTTAATTGGGTTGTTTGTCTTTTTGTTGAGTTGTAGTTATATATATATTTTGGCTATTAAACCCTTATCAAATATATGTTTTCTGAATATTTTTACCCATTCCATAGGCTGTCTTTTCACTTTCTCAATAATGTGCTTTGATGTGCAAAAGTATTTAATTTTGGTGAAGTCCGTTTTTGTCTTTTTCCCTTTTGTTGCTTTTTGATACTTTAGGTGTAAAATCTAAAAATCCATTGCCTACGAAGTCCTCAAGAAATTTCCCAATATTTTCTTGTAAGAGTTTTAAGTTTAGCTCTTATATTTAGGTCTTTGTTTCAGTTTGAATTCATTGTTATATATGGTGAGAGGTAGGGGTCCATATTCATTCTTTTATATGTGAATTTCCAGTTGTCTTATTGAAGAGACTTATTTCTACATTGAGTGGAATTGGCACAGTTCGTTGAAAGTGAGATAGCCATAGATATGTGATTTATCTTTGGATTCTGAATATTATTCCATTGATCTGTATATCTGTCTTTATGCCAGTACCACACTATTTTAATTACTATAGCTTTATAGTAAGTTTTGAAATCAGGACGTTTGAGTCGTCCAACTTGGTTTTGGCGATTTGGGGCCCCTTGCAATTCCATGTATATTTGAGGATCATCTTTTCCATTTCTGCAAAAAATGGTGACTGGACTTCTGATAGGTATTGCATTAAATTTGTAAATCACTTTTTGACAGTATTAAAGTCTTAATAATATGGTTTTCCAATCCATGAACATGGGTTGTTTTTCCATTTATTTATGACTTCTTATATTATCAATGTTTTGTAGTTTTACATATACATTCCTCTTCATTCTCTTAATGTGATATATTACATTGACTAATTTTCTTAAGTTGAACCATCCTGGCATTCATGGAATAAATCTCACTTGGTGTATAATCCTTTTAATATACTGTTGGATTTATTTTGCCAGTATTTTGCTGTGAATTTTTGCATTTATTTTATTGTTTGTTTGTTTATTTTTTAAATTTTAGGAGATACCAGGGATCAAATCCAGGACTTCATACACGGGAGCAGGCGCTCATCACTGAGCTATATCCACTCCCCAATTTTTGCATTTATATTCATAAGGGATATTTGTTTGTAGGTTTTTTTTCCTTGTGCTGTCAGATTTATCTGATTTTGGTATCAAGGTAATTCTGGCATCATAAAATGAGTTAGGAAGTAATCCCTCCTCTTCTGTTGTTTGGAAGAGTTTGCAAAGGATTGGTATTAAATATTTAAATGTTTGGTTTGAATTCAGCAATGATACTATGGCCTTTCCTAGTTGGGAGAGTTTTGGTTCCTGGCTCAGTCTTTTTACTTTGAGATTTTCTGTATTTTTTCTTGTGTCAGATTAGGTAGTTTGTATGTTTTTAGGAATTTGTACATTTCATCTAGGTTTTCTGATTGGTTGGTGTATAATTGTTCATATTATCCTCTTATAAATAATTTCTATTTCTATAAGGTCTGCAGCAATGTCCCTAATTTCATTTTCTGATTTCAGTTGTGTCTCCTCTCTCTTCTTCTCTGTCAGTAGCACTATATAGGTTTGTTAATTTTACTGATTTTTTCGTAACACCAACTTTTGGTTGTGTTGTTTCTCTTTATTGTTCTTTTCTCTATTTCATTTATCTCTGCTGTAATCTTTACTGTTTCCCTCCTTCTGCTTACTTTGATTTAGTTTGCTCTTGTTTTAATTTCTTTAGGTATGAAGTTAGGTTTTGGTTTGTGATCTTTTTTAACGTAGGTGTTTAGAGCTACAGGTTTCTTTCTGAGCACTGCCTTTGCTACATCCCATTAAGTTTTGGTATGTTTTATTTTCATTTTCATTCATCTCAAGATATTTCCTAATTTCTCTTGTGGTTTCTTCTTTGACCCGTTGGTTGTTTATTAGGGTGTTGCTTAATTCCACATTTTTCTAAATTTTCTAGTTTTCTTTTTGTTATTTCTAGATTATTTCCATTGTCATCCAAGAAGATACTTTGTAAGATTTCCGTATTTTAAAATTTATTAAGATTTGTTTTGTGACTGAATGTATGATCTATCCTGGAGAACTTCCATGTGTACTTGAGAGTATTCTGCTGCTATTGAGTGGATTATTCTTTATCTGCCCATTAGGTTTATTTGGTTAATTGCATTATTGAAGCTATTTCCTTTATTTATTTATTTATTTATTTGCCCGCCCCCCCCCCCCCCAGTTGTCTGTTCTCTGTGTCTATTTGCTGTGTCTTCTTTGTCCGCTTCTGTTGTTGTCAGCGGCACGGGAATCTGTGTTTTCTTTTTTGGTTGTGTCATCTTGCTATGTCAGCTCTCCGTGTGTGCGGCACCATTCCTGGGCAGGCTGCACTTTCTTTCGCACTGGGCGGTTCTCCTTATGGGGCACACTCCTTGCGCGTGGGGCTCCCCTACACGGGGGATGGATACCCCTGCGTGGCACGGCACTCCTTGCACGCACATCAGCACTGAGCATGGGCTGGCTCCACAGGGGTCAAGGAGGCCCGGGGTTTGAACCGCGGACCTCCCATGTGGTAGACAGACACCCTAACCACTGGGCAAAGTCCGCCGCCTCTATTTCCTTTTTGTAGTTATTATTTAGATGTTCTATCAATTATGGAAAGTGGTGCATTGAAATTTCCAACTATTATTGTAGAACCATCCATTTTTGCATCATATATTTTGGCCCTCTGTTGTGAGGTGCATATATGTTTATAATTGTTATAATTTGTTGCTGTATTGAACCTTTTATCAATATATAATGTTCTTCTTTGTCTCTTACAATCCTTTTTGACTTAAAGTCTATTTTGTCTAACGATAAAATAGCCATCCCAATTCTCTTTTTATTACTGTTTGCATAGGATATCTTTTGTATGCTTTTACTTTCAACCTCTTTGTGTTTTGTTACCTACAGTGAATTTCTTCTAGAAAATGTATAGCTGGATCAATCATACCTTCTTGTTCCATTTGCTGATCTCTGCCTTTTAATAGGGTTTTTTTATCCATTGACATTTAAAGTAATAACTAAGAAGGAAGGATTCACTTCTGCCATTTAGCTAATTGTTTTCTATGTATCTTGTATTTGTGTGTGTGTATCTCAATTACTCCATTATTGTCTGTTTAAAAAAGTTTAGTTGCTTTTTTGGTATTTGTACTCATTTGATTCCTTTCTTTTCGCCCTCTGCCCCACTGCCATCCCCTCTGCCCCAAGTGTGCCATTGGTGGAATTTGGTGCCAAGCCTCAGCAGAGAGGTCATGGGCCCAGACACAGGGACCCTCCTTGCTGCCAGACTTTTCTTTCTTTTTTTTTTTTTAATTTATTGAAGTATATCACTCATACATAAACCTACATAAACAAAGAAGTGTATAACAAACATATATAACATCATACAGGACTCTCGTACCTTAGCCTACCACCAATACCTTGCATTGTTGTTAAACATTTTTAACTAGTGACTAAAGAGCATTGCCAAAATATTACTACTAATGAAAGTATTTTCCCCCCAGCCCACCTTATTATTATTATTATCTTTATATCTATATATGAACATACATAATAAGTGTATAGTAAAAGTTGTGGACTTACAAAGTAGACATGCATGACATCATACAGGAGTCCCATACATCAACTCTCCACCAACACCTTATATTGTTATGAGATGTTTGTTACAAATTATGACAGAATAGTGTCAAAATCTTACTGGTAATTATAGTCTTATCTTACATTTGGTGTATTTTTCCCCCAGTCCACCCTATTTTTAAAATATGTTTTCTGTGACTGAAGTTGTAAACTTATAAAACAATTGTGCACATGTGCAGAATTCCCAAACACCACCCCTCTATCAACATGCCACGCTATGGTGGAACATTTGTTACAGATAAGGTAATATCATCTGATTGTTACCATGTCCATAGTATACATTTGGCACACATTTTCCATACTGCCCCATTATCACTGTAATACATTGTTAGCATAGATGCCAGAATAATATATTATTACTGCTAATCACATTCCATAGGTCATTCCAGTTGTATTTTTCCCATGCTTCTCCACAGCCCCACCACCCTTGCAATAGCGATGTAAATTTGCTCTAGCTAACAGTGGACACTCCTGCATCTGTACCATCAACTACAACTCTCATCCACTGTACTATTCAGTTCCTAGGTTATTTTCCAGCACTCTGTCAACCAGCCTTTACATACCTAGACCACCATTTGCAGCCACATCCCCATTTATAAACTAGCTGTTACTTACTATGTTATACCATCCACTTTACACATTTCCACACTTTTTTACAGTAAAGCTTATTAAAACTTCTACACACATAGACATCAGTAGTCCACCTCAGTCCTCCTCTTATCTCCTTTAAGAATCCACCACCACCTACCACCAGGTCTTGAGGATATTTTCCTACAATTTCTTCTAGAAGCTTTATGGTTCTTTTATATTTAGGTTTTTGATTGATTTCGAGTTAATTTTTGGATAAGGTGTGACATAGGGGTCCTCTTTCCTTCTTTTGGCTATGTATATCTAGTTCTTTCAGCACCATTTGTTGAATGGACTGTTCTGCCCAAGCTGTGTGGTTTTGACAGACTAGTCAAAAATCACTTGACCATACATGTGAGAGTCTGTTTCTGAACCATTCATTTTGATTCCATTGGTCTGTGTGTCTTTATGCCATTACCATACTATTTTTACCACTATAGCTAGGGAATTTGATTTATAGTACGGAGAAGAGAGTTTGCTTTTCCTTTTTAAGATGTTTCTGGCTATTAAGGGCCGCTTACCTTTCCAAATAAATTTGATAATTGCATTTTCAAATTTTAAACTGCTGGTGGAATTTTTATCACAATTGCATTGAATCTGTATATCAATTTGAGTAGTAGTAACATCTAAATGATATTTAGTTTTCTAGTCTGTGTGCATGGAGTGTACTTAGGCCTTTTTTTTATTTCTTTTAACATCAAGTTGCAGTTTTCTGAATACAGATGCTTTATATCATTGGTTAAGTTTATTCCTGACTATTTGAGTTTTACCTGTCATATTTTATTTTCACCACTCTTTTGACACTTTTAGTTACTTTTATCAATATAATCTTCATTTCTAGATCTCTTCTAGGCCTCTCTATCCTGTTTTTTCTTTTAAGGCTCTAGCACACCCTTTAGAAGTTCCTGAAAATCTAGTCCCTTGGTTAGAAATTCTCTCAGTTTCTCTTTATCTGTGAATATTCTAAACTCTCCTTCATTTCTGAAAGACAATCTTGCTGCATATAAGATTCTTGGTTGGAAATTTTTCTCTTGTAGTATCTTAAATATATCATACCTCTGTCTTCTTGTCTCCATGGTTTCTGGTGAGAAATCAGCACTTAATATTATTGGGTATCCCTTATATGTTAAGCATTGCTTTTGTCTTGCTGTTCTCAGAATTTTGTCTTTGTCTTTGGCATTTGACATTCTGATTAGTATGTGTCTCGGAGTTGGTCTATTCAGATTTTTCCAGATGGGAGTACCCTGTGGTTCTTGGACATGGATATCTATGTCCTTCAGTAGGGTTGGGAAATTTTCTACCATTATTTTTTCATATATTCCTCCTGCCCCTTTTCCCTTCTCTTCTCCTTTTGGGACACCCATGACATGTATGTTTGCACATCTCTTGCTGTTGTTTTGTTTCCTGAGACCTTGTTCAATTTTTTCCATTCTTCATTTGTTCTTTTGTATGTTCACTTTCAAGGCCATTTCTTTAAGCTCATGCATCCTTTCTTCTGCATCCTCAAATCTGCTATTATCTGATTCCAATGTTTTTTAAATTTAATTTATTGCACCTTTCATTCCCATAAGATCTGCTGTTTTTCTATATATGCTTTCAGATTCTTCTTTGTGATCATCCAGTGTCTTTAAAAATTTTTTTTATTATTATTGTCTTTTTTTTTTTTAAAGATAAATAGATCACACAAAATGTTACATTAAAAAACCAATGTCTTCTTAATATCCTTACTCTCTTTAGCCATCTCATTGAATTTGTTAAGGAAATTTGTTTGAACATCTGTGATTAGTTGTTTCAACTCCTTTATGTCATCTGGAAGCTTATCTTGTTCATTTTTTTTTAAAGATTTATTTTATTTATTTCTCTCCCCTCTCCCCCAATTGTATGCTCTCTGTGTACATGCATTGTGTGTTCTTCTGTGTCCGCTTGCATTCTTGTCATTCGGCACCGGGAAACTGTCACTTTTTTTGTTACATCATCCTGGTGCATAAGCTCTGCGTGTGTGCAGCGCCACTCCTAGGCGGGGCTGTGCTTCTTTGTGCAGGGTGGCTCTCCTTGCATGTGGGGCACCCCTATTTGGGGGACACCCTTGTGTGGCACAGCACTCCTTGTGCGCAGTAGCACTGTGCGTGGGCCAGGTCACCACAGGGGTCAGGAGGTCCTGGGTATCGAATTGGACCCTCCATATGGTAGGTGGACACTCTGTCAGTTGAGCCACAACCGCTTCCCTATCTTGTTCCTTTATCTGGACTACATCTTCCTGTTTCTTGTTGTGGATTGTAATTTTTGTTGGTGTCTTGGCATCTGGCTTTCTAAAGTATTTATTCTGGATGTAGTTTTTCTCTTTAGTTTAAGGCTTCCTGCCCTTTCTCCCTTGCTGGTTGCGCAATAGGAGCCAAGGATGTAGTTGGTGCTGTACGCTGTGGAGGCTCAAGCTGCCCTCATTGCCCCAGGGGCCAATGAAGCTTCTCCTAACTTTCTTCTTTGCCTGGGGTAGGAGCAGAGTCACAGCTGTTCGGAATAATCCAAGTCATGCAGGCCTAGACTGTAGTTGCCCAGAGAGACGTGATGAAGCTTCACGCCCCTTTCTGCCCTGCCTGGGGTGGGGATGCAGGTTTGGGCAGCAATCTATGCCGTGCTGGTCCAAGATTGACTGCACTTGCCCCGGTAGACTTCCAGTTATTCAGTCAGTGCCAGCCAAATGTACCTGCAGTTACCTGGAAAGGCTGGTGCAGGGCCTGCCAGCCTCCCTGCCAGAGGTGGGGCTGAAGCTTAGGCTAGGCCTGCAGGCCCATCTGGGTGAAAGAAACCAGTTTCTACCTTCACTGTGGTGTTCAGTAAGCCCGGCTTCCCCTCATGCTGGGGGTGGAGTCACATGGTGCTACAGGCCTCTTTCTTACCTAGACAGGTTCATATTTTAACTGTTCTTAGGATTATACTTTAGCCAGCCAAATTTACTAATCAGTAACTGAAAGCAGTGGCCAACCATCTCTTCCTTTCCTGTTTTTTGAGAAATGGAGCTTCAAATTCTAACCACAGAATAGCTCCTGGGGCAGGTTGTACTGCCAAAGTAGGATAATCACCGGCCTCCATGACTTGGCTGATAATTTCCCAGAGAGGCTGGTGCAGGTCCCCCCAGCTTCCTCTCTGCTGGAGGTGGAGTTGAGGCTTAGGCTGGAGCTGCAATCTGATTTGGATGGAAAGAAGCCGGTCTCACCAGCACTGTGATTTTCAGTCTGCCCTGCTTACCCTCATGCCAGGTATGCAGTTGAGTGGCTATCAGCCACTTTCTGATTTGAATGGGTTGAAACTTTAGCTGTTCTTAGGATTATACTTTAGCCTGCCGAGTTTACTCATCAGTAGCTGAAGTTGGCGCCCAACCGTCTCTTCCTCCCCTGTTTTCGGGAAGTGGAGTTCTCAATTCCAGCCTTGCAATAGCTCCTGAGGTGGCTTGTGCCTCCAGTGGAGGATGAGCACCAGCCTTCATGGTGTGGAGAGCTGTACTTATAAGTCTTCTCTACAGTTGGAGAGTCTCCTTCTTTTCCTGCAAGGATGTTGCAGGATGCACTTCTGGTTTCCTGGAGTCCCTAGACAAGTGCTTCAGCTAGCTCCAGAGAGCTCTGGGTGTTTACTCACTGCCCTGTAGCAGGAGCTGACTCTAGGAGCTCTCTGCTCTGCCACCATCTTGCTGGTTGTCTCCCAGACTTATTTCTTATATGTGATGCCTTTTCAGCACTGGACCCATGAAGGCCAGGTATTTACTTAGAGGCACTAGGAACCAAACACGGGGCCTCTGATGTGGGAGGGAGGTACCCAATTGCTTGAGCCATATCCGCTGCCTGCTTGTTGTGTCTCCTGTTGTGTCATCTTGTTGTGTCAGCTTGCTGTCTTTCTTTGTCTTCTTTAGAAGGCAATGGAACTGAACCTGGGACCTCCCATGTGAGAGAAGGTGCCAAGTGCTTGTACCACATCCACTCCACTGGACAAATCTTGAAGACATTGTGCTAAGTGAAATAAGCCACACAAAAGGACAGATATTGCATGCTCTCATTAATGTTAGCTAAATACAAATAATAAACGCATGGAGTTAACACCTAGAGTATAGGTTATTAGGAGATAAGAGGAGAACTGAGAAGGACTACTCATGTTTAATGTATGTAGAAGTTTTAATTAACTTGACTGTGAAAGTATGGAAATGAATAGAGTTGATGGTAACACATTTTAGTGAGTAGCAGCTTATTTATAAATAGAATTGTGACTGAAAAGGGTAGTAAAGGGATGTAAATGTCAATTGAAAGAATACTAAATGATCTAGGGACTGAATAATGCGGTGAACCCAGAGGTGGATGAGAATTGTGGTTAATGGTACTGATGCAAGAGGGTCCTTCTGTGAGCTAGAGTGGATGTACATCACTATTGCAAGGTGGTGGGAATATGGAGAAGCATGGGAAAATACAATTGGTGTGACCTATTGGACTGTGGTTGAGAGCAATACTGTAATATTCTTCCATCAATGCTAGAGAAGTACTATGTTAATAATGGAGTTTATGGAAAAAGTGTGCCAAATGTACACTCTGAACCATGGTTGGTGGTAATATTTTGGTAATATTATCTCAAAATCTGTAACAAATGTTCCACCATAGTGTGGTGTGTTGGTAAAAGAGTGTTGTATGGGAAATCTGCACATGTGCATGATTGTTTTGTAAGTTCACACTTCTGTAATAAAAATATATTTAATAAATCAATAAATAAAAGATTTTATATTTACCTTTGTTGCTACCTTTTCTAAAGTTCCAAAAAGCTTTATAGCTTTTTTTTTTTTTAAAGGATGTACTAGGGATTGAACCCCAGGCCTTGTATGTGTGAAACGTATGCTCTACCTCTGACCTGCATCTCTTCTTACAGCTTTGAGTCTAGTCTCTTTCAGCCTGAAGTACTCCCTTGAGCATTGCTGTATTTATTTATTTATTTTTTAAAGGGCTTCAAATATGTCATTCCAGTGTCTCCTGGCCCCCATGGTTGCTAATGAGAAATCTGTTAATCTTATTGGTGATCCCTTGTACGTGACAAGTTGTTTCTCTTTTGCTTCTTTCAAAAACTTCTCTTAGTCTTTGGATTTTTACAATTGTGCTATAATGTGTCTTTTTTTTTTTTTTAAAGATTTATTTATTTCTCTCCCCCCGCCCCCCCCCCCCCCCATTGTCTGCTTTCTGTGTCCAATCACTGTGTATTCTTCTGTGTCCACTTGCATTCTTGTCAGGTGGCACTGGGAATCTGTGTCTCTTTTTGTTGCTTCATCTTGCTGTGTCAGCTCTCTGTGGAGCGGTGCCCCTCCTGGGCGGGCTGCACTTTTTTCGTGCAGAGCAGCTATCCTTGCGGGGTGCACTCCTTGTGCAGGGGGCACCCCTGCATGGCACAGTGCTCCTTGCACGTGGCAGCACTACGCATGGGCCAGCTCACCACACGGGCCAAGAGACCCTGGGTATCAAACCCTGGACCTTCCATATGGTAGGCAGATGCTCTATCAGTTGAGCCACATCCGCTTCCTTATAATGTGTCTTGATATAGCTCTCTTGGAGTCTGTCCTTGGAGTTTGTTGATCTTCCTGAATGTCTGTCTATATTTGTGTCTTTCCTCAGATTTGGGATGTTTCTGGCCATTATTTCTGCACATACTCTTTCTGCCCTTTCTGTCTTTCTTTCTGGGACATCTGATGGTGTTCCACAGGTCCTGCAGGCTTTCATTATTTTTTCTTTCTGTTTCTCACACTGGTTAATTTCAGTTGTGTTGTTCTCCAGTTTCCTGATCCTGTATTGTACTTGTTCATATGCATTGAATCTGTGTAATGAGATTTTCACTTCATTAACTGTACTTTGCAGCTCCAAAATTTGTTTGTTCCTTTGTATAATTGCCATCTGTTTATTTTTTTCAGATGCCATTTTCCTAATTCCCTTTACTTCTTTGTATATAGATTCCTTTAGCTCCTTTAAGACAGTCGATTTGAAGTTCTAATATATGAGCTTTCTTAGGGATAGTTTCTGGCAAATTATTTTTTTCCTGTGAATGGACCATATTTTCTTCTTGTTTCTTTAGGAGACACTAGGAACTGAATTCAGCACCTCCTATGTGGGAGGTGGGCACTCAACTGCTTGAGGCACATCTGCTTCCTCTTAATAGCCTCTTATTGTCCTTTTCATTTCTGTGGGTTCAGTCATAACCTGACTCCTTTAATTTCTGATTGTATTTATTTACATCTTCTCTCTCTCTTTCTTTGTTAGTCTAGCTATGGGTTTGACAATTTTACTGATCTCAAAGCTTTTGGTTTCATTGATTTTCTCTTTTGCTTTTTGTTCTCCACTTTATTCTGCTCTAATCTTTATTATTTCTTTCTCTCTGCTTGCTTTGGGAATGGTTTGCTGTTCTTTTTCTAGTTTCTCCAGTTGTTCTGTTAGATCTTTGAGTTTAGCTCTTTCTTCTTTTTTAATACAGGCTTTTAGGGCTATAAATTTTCCTCTCATGTCTGCCTTTGTTGTATCCCATACGTTTTTATAAGTTGTGTTCTCTTATTCATTTGTCTTAGTGTATTTACTGATTTCATGTGTAATTTCTTCTTTGACCCACTGATTATTTAGGATTATATAGGTGTTGATCAGCCTGCACACATTTGTGAATTTACCTCTTTCCTATCATTGATTTCTAGTTTTATTCCATTATGATCTTAGAAGGTGCTTTGTATAATTTCAATCTTTTTGTATTTATTGAGAGCTGCATTGTAACCTAACATGTGGTCTGTCCTGGAGGAAGTTCCATGGGCACTTGGGAAGAATGTATAATCTGCTGAGTTTGGGTGTGGAGTATTCTGTATATGTTTGTTAGATCTAGCTTGCTTATATTGTTTAAGTTTTCTGTTTCCTTGGTGATCCTCTCTGTAGATGTATTGATGTGAATGGTGTGTTGATTATTGTGGAGATGTCTATTTTCCCTTCAGTTTTCACATACAGAGTTTACCTCATGTATTTTGGGGCACCCTGGTTAGGTGCATAGCTATTTATGACTGTTATATCTTCCTGGTGGATTGTCCCTTTTATTATATATTATATATATTTAACATATAATGGCTTTTTGTATCTCTTGTAACTCTTTTGCATTTATAGTCTGTTTTGTCTGCTATTAGTAAAGCCACCCCTGCTCTTTTGGTTTCCATTTGTGTGGAGTATCTTTCTACAATCTTTCACTTCCAGCCAGTTTGTATTCTGGGTGGAAGTTGGGTCTCTTGTAAGTTGCATATGAATGGCTCATGTTTTTTATCCATTCTGTCAGCCTATATCTTTTGGTTGGGGAGTTTAATCCATTCACCGTTTTTGTTTTTTTAAAAATTTATTTGTTTATTTCTCTCCCTTTCCCATCCCCCCACCCCGGTTGTCTGTTCTCTGTGTCTATTTGCTGCGTCGTCTTTGTCCACCTCTGTTGTTGTCAGAGACACGGGAATCTGTGTTTCTTTTTGTTGCGTCATCTTGCTGTGTCATCTCTCTGTGTGTGTGGCACCATTCCTGGGCAGGCTGCACTTTCTTTTACACTGGGCGCCTCTCCTTACGGGGTGCACTCCATGCGCGTGGGGCTCCCCTGCTTGGGGGACACCCCTGTGTGGCAGGGCACTCCTTGCACACATCAGCACTGCACGTGGGCCAGCTCCACATGGGTCAAGGAGGCCTGGGGTTTGAACCGTGGACCTCCCATGTGGTAGACGGACACCCTAACCACTGGGCCAAGTCGTCCACCCCAATCCATTCACCTTTAATGATATTACTGTAAATGCGTTGTTATTTACTTCCACCATTTTATTCTTTGGTTTTCATATGCCATATCTTATTTTTGTCTATCTTTTTATACTTTTGGTTATCCTTTCTGCTGTTCTTTCTTCTGTATTCTCCTCCAAGCCTCTCACTCCTGTTGTTTTCTTTCAGGCTGTAAGGCTTCCTTTAATATTTTCTGTAAAGTTGGATTCTTTTTTTTTTACTACTCACTTAGTTTCTGTTTATTTGTGAATACTTTAAACTCACCTTCATATTTGAAGGACACTTTTGCTGGATAAAGGATTCTCAGCAGGCAATTTTTCTCTTTTAGTATCCTAATGATTTCTTTTTTTTTTTTTTAAGATTTATTTTTATTTCTCTCCCCTTATCCCCCCATTGTTGTCTGCTCTCCGTGTCCATTCTCTGTGTGTTCTTCTGTGTCTGCTTGCATTCTTGTCACGAATCTGTGTCTCTTTTTGTTGCATCATCTTGCTGCGACAGCTCTCTGTGTGTGTGGTGCCACTCCTTGGCAGGCTGCGCTTTTTTCGCATGGGGTGGCTCTCCTTGCGGGGTGCACTCCTTGTGCGGGGGACACACCTGTGTAGCATGGTACACCTTGCACATGGCAGCGCTGTGTGTGGGCCAGCTCACCATACAGGGCAGGAGGCCCTGGGTACAGAACCCTGGACCTCCTATATGGTAGGCGGACACTCTATCAGTTGAGCCACATCCACTTTCCCCTAATGGTTTCTGCTGAGACATCCTTACTGTCTTACTTGGTGTCCCTTGTGTGTGATGGTTTGCTTCTCCTTGGCTGCTCTTAGAATTTTCTCTTTACCTTTGACTTTTGATATTCTGAATAGTTGTATTTGCATTTAGTCTGATAGGGGTACGTTGTACTTCTTGGACATGAAAGTTCATTTGTTTTGTGAGAGTTGGGAAGTTTTCAGCTATTTCCTCAAATACCCTTTCTGCCCCTTTTCCCTTCTCTTCTTCTCCTTCTAGGACTCCCACGGCATATATGTTGTTGCATTTCATGTTATCATTCAACTCCCTGAACCCCTGTTTAATTTTTTCCATTCTTTTCTCTCTTTGTTCTTTTCTGTCTTCAATTTCAGCTGTTTTGTCTTTGGTATCATTTACTCTTTCTTTTAATATTTTGCGTCTGCTGTTATTAGCCCCTAGTGTGTTTTTGATCTCAACTATTGTGTCTTTCATTCCCATGAACTCTCTTACTTTTTTTATTCTGGTTTTCAAATCTTCTTTATTTACTCAGTGTCTTCTTGATGTCCTTTATCTCTTTAGTCATAATGTCTTTCAACTCATTAATTTGATTTTGGAAATTTGCATGCATCTCGTTGATTAGTTTTCTCAAATCCTGCATCTCTTCTGGAACTTTGGTATATTCTCTTTTGAACTGTACATGTTAAACGGGTGCAATTTAATAGGGTTTGACATAAGAATAAAGTCAAACTTAATTTTTTTGAAGTCACTACAATCAAGATGTTGAATGTATCACTAGCACAAATTTCCTTAAGGTTACTTTCAGTCTTTCCCTCTCATTCTTCCTTACCCCTAGACCACTGCCGGTTTGATTTCTGTCACAGGTAGATTGATTTTGCATTTTCTGTAGTTTTACATAAATGGAACCATATAGTATGTGCTATTTTGTTTATCTGACTTCTTTCACTCAGATTATTTTGAGATTCATCCATGTTTCTACCTTTATCAATAGTTCATTCCTTTTAATTATTGAGAAGTATTCCATTATATGTATGTATCACATCTGATTTTAAGAGTATTTATGTGCAGTATTCATTAATTAACTGCTCATTGACTGTGATGCAGGAACATGCAACATATGTCCATTTCGTACACACTGATTCCAGATTTTAAATGTTCTGGTTTTTCACATTGACATCAAAGCACAATACTTTTGTAAACTTTGGCTCATAATTTTGTAGTAGAGAGGATATTCATTGTCTTTGATTCATAATCGCAGAACATTTCATCTTTAAATTTGTCATCGCCAATTAGAATGATCAATCAAGTGAATTTTTTTCACTTTTGCAGTATGAATTTCTTTCCATTCACCTTTAAATAACATTCTTTGGCAGTTATCTACGTACAAACTGCATGAATCAACTAATGGTACATAAATATACAACTAAAGGTGTATAAATATAAAATATGAGACAATATTGTCACACTTCCTGTTAGCATACAGGGATGGTTCAAGTTCTTATCATAAAATATGGTAAAGCCCTTCATTTTGAATTTCTAATTGGATGAGAATGCCACATTTCCCTTTTGCCCTCATTTTTAAATTATTTATATTATGTTGAAATTGAGGAAATTTATTTAGAATATTGCCATGTGAAGATTACAGCCTCAGATTTTGCTTATAAATCAAAATTGCCATTATCATTAATCTAAAGTATTGCTGATGTGTGTGTGTGTGTATATGGAAGTTGTGGGGATTGACCAGGACCTCATACATGGGAAGCAGGTGCTCAACCAATGAACTTCTTCCACTCCCCAATGAGAGTTGGGTTTTTCATTTGTTTGTTTTGGGGAGGTACTGGGGATCGAGTCTGGGACTAAATACATGGGAAGCAGGTGCTAGCCACTTGATCTACATCCACTGTCCTGCCATCTTTATTTTCATTCATCTTTTTAAAAAAATTAATTATTTCTCCTCACCCTGTTGTTATTTTTCAATTGTTGTGTCTGTTCATCTCCCCTGCTTCCCTAGGAGGCAATGGGAGCCAAATCTGGGACCTCCGATGTGGGAGGGAGGTGCCTATTTGCTTGAGCCACCTGTGCTCCCTATCCTGCTGCGTTTCCCATTATGATTTTCCTCCCTGTGCTTCTTGTTTCATCCTGCTGCGCCAGCTTGCCATGGCTGCTGGCTGCATCTGCTCACTGACTTCTCCAGGAGGCACCGGGAATCTCTGCTCCCTGTTTTGTTGTGTCTCTCATTATGTTTCTTCTTGTGTCTTGTTGTGTCCGCTTGCTGTGCCTGCCCATAGCTCCAGCTCACTGTCTTTTTTAGGAAATACTGGAATCCAAACCAGCGACCTCACATGTGGTAGGTGGGAGCCCAGTCTCCTGAGCCACATCCACTTCCTTCATCTTTTATTAGCTAATAATTGTATGTGTGTGTATAAAATAAAGTCTTTTCTTCTCAATTTCTTTTTGCCATTATTGATGGTGTACAGAAAAGAGTTAACATAGTAGGCCTTAATGGCTATCCTTGAAAAGGCCTACTTGCAAGGCTGGCCTTTGACTGGTGTCTGAAAACTTATATTTTGGGAGGATTCCCACCATTAGCTAATAAGAGTTTCTCACTATGCTTAAACAGTTTGTGCAAACAATATGGTTTCTTCTGAACGCCTGCTTTCCTCCTGGGAATCTGGAGTTTTGGTACATATTGGACAGAGACTATGTCCAAGAGCCTATGGGACCAACCCCCAATAAAAATTCTTGGTGCCAAAGGTCCCTAACATGCTTCCCTAGTTGGTAATATTTCATGTGTTGTTATAACTTCTTTTTTTTTTTTTTTTTTAAGATTTATTTATTTATTTAATTCCCCCCACTCCCCTGGTTGTCTGTTCTCGGTGTCTATTTGCTGCTTCTTGTTTCTTTGTCCGCTTCTGTTGTCGTCAGCGGCACAGGAAGTGTGGGCGGCGCCATTCCTGGGCAGGTTGCTCTTTCTTTTCACACTGGGCGGCTTTCCTCACAGGCGCACTCCTTACGTGTGGGGCTCCCCTACGCGGGGGACACCCTTGCATGGCACGGCACTCCTTGCGCGCATCAGCACTGCGCATGGCCAGCTCCACACGGGTCAAGGAGGTCCGGGGTTTGAACCGCGGACCTCCCATATGGTAGACGGACGCCCTAACCACTGGGCCAAAGTCCGTTTCCCTGTTATATCTTCTTGCTGGGAGAATTAAGCTCATCCTATTTGACTCTACTGAGAAAGGACCCTGTGAGCTTGGGCCTGGTTTCCTTAAACTTTTCCCTATGTGTTTTTTCCCTTTGCTGCTTTTCCTTTGTATCCTTTTGTCAAAATGATTACAACTGTATGCTGAGTCCTTTGAGTTCTCCTAGCAAATCATCAAACCTAGTGGTGATCATAGGAACCTCCTATAACACAGGCTGAAAATGAAAAACTCAGAATGCCCAACTGTAGTCAATGAAGGTTTAAAAAAAAAAAGAGACTTCATAGGTGCTATCTGAAGGATGATATAATAGTAACATAAACCATTATTTTGAATTCTTTAGGCAAACAGTAATATTTGTGAATAATGACAACTTTGCTGTTATAATAAAAATGGAATTCCTGAGTGGGATTATGAGTGTTTTAAATTTTTATAGTTTTAAATTGCTTGTAAGAAAAGTTATTTACATTTCCACCACTTTGTACAAGTTTTGGTTTTTCCACACCCTCAACACTGGATATTACTGGACATTTATGTTTTTGTCTCTTTGCTAATATAAAAATTATATGTTCTTTTAAAAATGTGCATTTCTTTATGAGTGGAAAAGTGAACATGAATTTTTTTCACATTGTTTATTGGCTATTTGTAATTCATATATATATATATATATTTTTTTTTTTTAACCAAAGGCATCACCAGAGCTTCACTTTATAAAAATTATTTATTTATTTATTTACTGTTCCCCCACCCCCTACCCCCCTGTTGTTTTTGTGCTTGCTGTCTGCTTTCTCTCTCCATTCACCATGTGTTCTTCTGTGTATGCTCGTCTTCTCTATAGGCAGCACTGGGAACTGACCCTGGGACTTTCTGGAGTGGGAGAGAGGTGCTGAATCTCTTGTTCCACCTCAGCTCCCTGGTCTGCTACATCTGTTATTGTCTCTTCTCTGTGTCTCTTTTTGTTGTGTCATCTTGCAGCCTTTCACCTGGAGACCCCAGGAATCGAACCCTGGACTTCTTATATGGTAGATGGGAGCCCAATTGCCCGAGCCACATCTGCTTCCTTGTAATTCTTTTTTTAATGAGCTGCTAGTTCATGCCTCTGGCCTACTTTTCTTTTTCTTTTTAAATTTATTTCTAAGACTTATTATACATTAAGAAACTGGTCCTTTTGTAATGTAATTTGTCTTATATCTTCAACAGGAGATATTTCTTATAAGTGAAATCATTTAGAAAGTGCCATTAGGTGCCTTGCTTCTTTTACTCAGTGTAGTGTTTTCAGGATTCATTCATGTTGCAGTACGTCTCAGAACTTCCTTCCTTCTTATGGCCAAATAATACTTCATTGAATGTATATACCACATTTGTTTATTCATTAATCTATTGATGGATACTTGGTTGTTTCCACATTTTGTCTATTGTAAATAATGCTGCTATGAATATTGGCGTACAAATATCTGGTTGAGTCCCTGTATTCAACTTCCTTGCGTATATTCCTGAAGTGCAGTCACATGGGAGTGGCTCACATAGTATTTTGTATGTAATATTCTCAGGAACCACCATATTGCTTTCTGAAGTGTCTGCACCATTTTACATCCCCACGATCAATGCCTGAGGGTTGGGTGTTTTCCTTGGTTAGGAAGGCTTCACCATCCTAAGGTTGTGAACATACATGTTTTGTTTGTGTTTGGCTCAATTCTTTACATTTAGGTTGGTTTTTTGTTTGTTTGTTTTTGAGATACCTGGGCTAGGGATTGAACCTAGGACCTCGTAAGTGGGAAGCCAGCACTCAACCATGGAGCCACATTAGTGCCCCTGAGTTGGTTTTTTCATTTGTTTGCTTGTTTGTGTTTTTAGGAGGCACCAGAAACCAAATCCAGGGCCTCCCATGTGGGAAGCAGGTGCTCAACTGCTTGAGCCACAACCCACTCCCCCATTTAGGTTTTCCATGTACATGTATTTTTTTATTTGGCCTGATATTAACATCTTATAACATTAACATACATCTGTTCAGTTTCAAAGAAAAGTGGTCTTATATTATGCATATTACCCATTGTAGCAGGATGATGTGGTTATGAATTCCAAAAATAGATACTGGATTATGTTTGTAATCTGGTCTGTACCTGGGCGTGATTACGTTATGGTTAGGGCTTTAATTGGGCCACATCACTAGGGTGTCGAGTTCCCACCCCTTAATGGGTGGGGACTCACAGATAAAAGGCGTGGCAAAGGACAGAGTTGAGGGTTTTTGATGTTGGAGTTTGATGCTGAAGCCTTAAGATGGAGCCCTGGGAAGTAAGCTCACAGAGAAAACAGAAGCAAACCTCAGAAAAAGAGGAACCTTGAGCCCAGGAAGAAGCATGCCCTGGGAAGAGAGGAACCCTGAACCCAGAGAGAAGTAAGACTCTGGAAGAGAGGAACCCAGGAAACCTGACGTCAGCAGCCATCTTGCTCCAACACATGAAAGTAGACTTTGGTGAGGGAAGTAACTTACGCTTTATGGCCTGGTATCTGTAAGCTCCTACCCCAAATAAATACCCTTTATAAAAACCAACCAATTTTTGGTATTTTGCATTAGCATCCCATTGGCTGACTAATACACCTATATTTATATTTCACATGAGGTTTTGCTATACTATACAGTCCATGATACATTTTTTAGCTTTCCTTCTAGTAATATACATCATCTTATTTTTTAGCTTTCCCTCTAGTAACATACATAATCTTAAACCAGAGGTTCTTAACCAGGGGTCCGTGAGCTTGTGAACTTGAATTGAAATTTTAAAAAAAACATTTGTGTGGGGACATGTTAGTGTAGGTGTGATATATTTATTAAATAATTCACAGTATAGTGTGGACTTAGTGAGGGGTCTGTGGTTTTCACCTGACTGGCAAAGGAGTTTGTGGAACAAAAAAGGCTAAGAACCCCTGCGGTAGACTTTCCCTTTCAAACGCTATCATACCCATAGACTAGTACTGCTAGTTAAAAACACTATGTTGTGCTTTCACCTTTTCTATTTATTTCCAAAGATTAACAAACAACCTTTTTACTAATTCTGCACAAGTTAACCCTCAGCTTTCCACTCTCTAACCTCATTCTATTTTCTGGTTGCCCATATTCTAGTTATTAATTCCATGAGTTTACACAATATATTTAATTCATAATTGCTCAGTCATACAGTATTTGTCCTTTTGTGTCTGACTTGCTTCACTCACCATAATGTCCTCCATGTTCACACATGTTGTCATAAGCTTCTCAATTTCATTTCTTCTTACAGCTGCATATTTCATTATGTATAATACATGAGATAATTCTCTTGTTTACTTTTTCTCTTATTCTTGTTTTTTGGTTTTTACATGAAATTTACCTGCCTCTCCTAATTCTTAAGTAAATAATAAGTATATAAATAAATGAATAAATTTTCTATTGCCTTTTGTTGAGATCGTATTAAAGATAAATATGTACATAAATTTAGAGAGGGATATGACATCTTTTAGTTGATTCTTACTGCTAAGAAATGGCATGTCTTCTTTCCATTTCATAAAGTCACATGTTTAGATACTTCAGTTTTATACATTCCTGGGCATTTCATCTTTTTGTTTCTTATATTAAAAGTAGGGTCTTTTATTTCATTCTGTCAGCTAATTGTTATTAATTTAAATCATGAATCAGCAAAGTTTTTCCGTAAAGGGTCTACTTGATAGTAAACAGCCAGATGGTAAGTGTTTCAGGCATTACTGGCCATCAAGTATTCAACTCCACCATTGTAGCATGAAAGCAGCCTAGACAGTTTGTAAATTATGAATGACCATGACTGTGTTTCAGTAAAGCTTGATTTATTAAAACAGGCGACAGGACAGCTTTGACTACAGATCATAATTTGCAGATTCCTGGTTTAAATGAAAGCTACAGATTTCTATATATTAATTTTCTGCCTGGACATATGACTGTTATTATTATTTATAGTAGTTTTTTACTATTTCTTTTGCATTTTCTGGATTTACCATCAGATTATCTGTAAATTGTGATAATTTTATCCTTCTAATATAATTTTCTCTTAATTTTTTTCTTGTATCACCTGAACAAAGTTAATAATAGTTATGATAGTAGTATTTTTGTCTTATTTCTAACTTATTCTCCATTAATCATGATGTTTACTTTTTTGGGTTGATAATGTTGAAAAGAAGTGTTCATCTTTCCTTTGTAATTAAGAGGTTTTTTAAAAGTCAAAAGTAAATGTTGATTCTTTTCATATGTATTCTTAGAAGCTGTAAACATGAACTTTGACTCTGCATCATAGATTTGTTGCTTGTTTGTTTATTTTCCAGTAGCTTATTGTGGGAGGGAGAATAATGGCCACCCAAAGATATCTACTTCCTAATCATTTGAATCTGCAAGTATTACAAGTATTAGGTTACATGGAAAATTACCAGCCTTAATTAGCTGTCTTTAAATAGGAAGATAATCCTGGATTATTTGGGTATGCCAAATATAATCACAGGTGTCTTTAAAAGTTGAAGAGGGAATGGGGAAAAAAGAACCAGGGAGATAGCTATATGAAAAGGACACTGGCGGAGTTGCTGACTTTGAAAATGGAGTTTGTTGTTATTTTTAATCAGTAATGGATGTTTTTGTTTGTGATTATCTATTTGGCATTCATTAATAAATGTTCTTTCCTTTTCATTTATTAGTAAGGTCAATTATATTAAAACATTTCCTGATAATTCACTATTCTGGCATTTTTGGAATATATTCTACTTGGGTTGTAATTTATTTTGATGTTTTTACAAAATCTAACTAGCAAATGAGTTCTCTTTGCAAATGTTCTATTTTGATTTGCATTTCCATTCATGAGAGATTTCTTTTTATGTTTTTTGGTGTGTGTCCTTTATTTGATATTATTATTATTTTGGTCAGTAATTATTTTGGTCATCTGACTTCTTTATTGCTTTGGGGGTGGGTGGCAGTCGGAAGCTTTTGATAGGGCTGGATGGTTTCCTCTTTAACATCGTGGACTTCTGGCTGCATAGGATGGCTCAGTGGAGTGAGTTGCTATGCGGTGCGTCCTGGAAACATAGGCTCACACCACAATAGAAACTTTGAGCAAATGACTGCCTTATTACTATACACAACACAAAGCGTCCAGATAAGTAGGGGAAGAGATTCTGTTGTGGCTGGTCTACCAGGGATGACAAGCTGTTCAAGTCAGGGTGGGTGGGTGGCAGCTCCACACACCCCACTTTGCCTTGGAGGAGAGAGACATATCTGTGCTGCCAAGATTTATATGGGGTATTATTATGACTCAGAGGGAGGAGAGTTCTGCCATTGCCAAGTTCCTGCCCTGATAAGCACCTGGTTTCTGGGGGGCAGGAGAGGGTATAGGCAAAGGCTGTGAGATGGCTGCTGAGCATCTATCTGTGTCTTCCTCACCAAGCTCTACAGATAGTGGCCATGCACAAATCTGGGCAGTACTTGTTCTTCAGGATCATGTACTGAATGCTGTTAAGAGTGGCCTGGGTATACTTGCTGATTAGTGGTCTATATAAAGGAGGTGTCTTGCTTTTGCTGGCCTGAGCTACACTCAGGGCCACCTCGACCCCTTTGTTGTCAACTACCGGCTGGACTCCCACATTGTTGTGGTTAATCAGCTTGTTGTAGTGGAAAGAATTGTGGGTCTTCAGGTTATTGGGCTTGGTGCAGTATATTTGCTTGTTCCTCTTGGTGAGAAAACTTGATCAGTTTTGCACAAACTTCCTTGTAGATTACATGGACATGTTGACAGCTGCTCTTCCCCCAGGGGCCAGAGATGGAACAATTTAGAAATTGTGTTTTGAGAAAATTCTCCTTTTCCTTCATGGTTATTGTTTCATTATTTTATCTCATTCATGGCCAGTTTTGGAAATTTATATATTTATATAAAATCATACAACTCAGTTTTATATGTATTGTATTTTGTTCTTCCTGTTTTACTTTTCTAATCCAGGTTTGTTTCTGGAAAGGTGAAAGCAATAAATGCCAATGTGATAAGGCAAACTATTTCTCACATATGTGGTCTGGTTGTATGAAGTTTGTATACATTCTTATCTGCAAGCCTAAGATAATTTGGCATGTGGACATCATTTGTTTTGGCTTGTCACAGTTCCTTCCTTTAAAAGGTGCTTGTGTTGATAGTTCTATGAATTGACATTTCAGAAGTTACTGTCAGTGGTTCCAGGGGTTTTAATTCATTTCTATTCTAAGCAAGTGAATAGTTGGAAGAAATGTTTTCTTAGTGAAAATTCCTTCTACAGGCAGTAATCAATTTTGGGCTAAATTATTTAGTTTTTATATAGATTGGTTTCTATTCATATTGATTAGAACTAAGTATTTTTAAATCTTGGAGAGTAGTTTAATTGTACCTAAAATTTTCTTTGTAGTTACCAATTAGTGCATGTAATAGTTAATTTTATTAACAAATTAATGAAATGGGGAAATCATATCATGCTTTTTCTATTCGAAGCCCGCAGGTGTTTACAAGAGCATAGTTAACCACACTATTAACTGTTTGAAACTGGGTGTAAGCTGTTTCTGAAACAGCCTCTGTTATGGTCAGAATAAATAAGCTCTAAATGAAGTTAATATGAGTTATATTTATATGATTCTTCTGCTTTTCTTCATGCAGCTTCATATTTAAGTCACTATAAGAACAAAACCAATACAGTGTTTTGTATGCATTTTTGTATTGTAGTTAACTCATTCAAGACATTCAAGTAGGAGAGTGATATCACTGTAATGTGGAAATCACATAGGTTCAGATTTAATTTTTCATTAGGGGAACCTGAGCAATGGGAATAGAATTGCAATCTTTAGCAGGAAAGAGAAAAAACTCTTGGTACTTTTTCTACCCTGACAGCAAGGAGTTCTGTGGATTGTATTTAAGAAAACCAAAGACCAAGTGTCTATACCAGGGGCCTCCTCCTCAGAGAAATAACTCTGATATATTCCACTGCTTTCTATGCCCATCTTAAAAGCATCCCTACTCCTCTGAATTCCACTTTGATCTGCATTATTTGTGCTCCCACCATCCCTGTTTTCATTATGGTGCTGCCAGAATTTTTGGTCAGTTGCTTTTGTGTATTTTTCTTATTTGCTATGGCTTCTGCTTGCCTGAATGGTACAATTTAATGCCTGTTTCTTTTACACTGATAGGCCATTTATTTTAAGCTTGAGGGTAAAGATATTATAATTATTTTTTCAGGATTCAAAAAATGAAAATAATGGTTTTTGAGAAGAAATCTGATAAATTTCTGTGACTTAATGTTTTCAATTCTAATATGTCATTTTCTTTAATGTATCTGGAATTGGGATGCATTTACATTTGATGGTACTTCATGGATTATTTGGCAGTGCTTATTTTAGAAGTACATATAATGTTTTATAATTGATGATGTATTAGATTGAATGAAATATGATATTAGCTAGTATGTCAATTTTACAAAATAGATATCCAGGTTTCAGTTTTTAGGAAACCCAATCTTTGAAAGGTCATAATATAATATATGGGATCATTTCTGAAAGTTCTAACAGATTGTGACGGTTTTCTAAGTATTTTATGAAATGGATGTTACGATCTCACTATGGATAGTAAAATGTGAAACTACAACATAGTTTCCTTGGAGTGAATTTTAAGTAGGAAATACTCCCTTATTTTTATTAGATTCAGTTGTACAGATCAAGTCATTAAAAAATTAAGGTTCCTATACTTTGTTGTCACAATTTAATATTTTAAGTGAAGTGAAATTTGTCTGAAATTATGACTATTTTTGGATTTCAACTTTTTTCCATTTTGATAACTTGTATCATTTCATAAGATGAACTAATTTGCACAGTACATTTTAAAATTAAAATTCTCATGCACAATATTAATATGTGTAGTTTATCTTCTTCATCCCATCCTGACCTTACCACTTTTGCAGCATATTTAAAATTGGATATACTGGTTCTTGCCTCCCTTCCTCTTCTTATTTAAGGTAATTTACCAAATCCTTTTGAGAAACTCTTGTGAATTGTTGAGAATATCTCTTTGGAAAAAATGCTCTCACCTCTTTACAATTATTTTTGCAGTTTTAGGTGGCTATGCCCCTTGTTTCTGCTTCTGGTTTCATCATGGTGGTTAGAAATGCTAGAAACATGTTTCAAGAATGACATTGCTTTGATTCCTACTTCATAGGAATGCTTCTAATGTTTTACCATTCAGTATGATTCCTGATAGATGCTTTGAAAGATTGCAACACAATCCCAGTCAGAATTCTAGCTGCCATCTTTGCAGAAATGGAAAAGCCAATCATCAAAATTATGTGGAAGGTTAAGGGGTCCCAAATAGCCAAAACTATCTTGAAAAGAAGAATGAAGTTGGAGGACTCACATTTTGCTATTTTATAGCATAATTACATAACTATCATAATCTAAACAGCATTGTACTCACACAAGGACAGATATATAGACCAATGGAAATGAATTGAGAGTTCATACATAAACCCTTACATCTGTGACTAGTTGAATTTTGACAAGGTGCTAATAAGTCCACTTAGTGGGAGAAAGAATGGTCTCTTCAACAAATTGTGCTTGGAAAACTGGTCATACATATGCAAAAGAATGAAGGTGGACCCCTACCTCATACTAAATATAAAAATTAATTCAAAATGGATCAAAGAATTTAATATAAGAAAAACTATAAAACTTCTAGAAGAAAACCTAGGGGAATATCTTGAGGACGTTGAATTAGGCAATGGGTTCTTAGACTTGACACCAAAAGCACAAGCAACAAAAGAAAAAAAATTGGTGAGACTTAATCAACATTAGAAACTTTTATGCATCTGGGAAGCAGATGTGGCTCAAGTGATAAGACCTTCACCTATCATATGGAAAGACCCGGGTTTAATCCCTTGGGCCTCCTGGTGAAAACAGAGAAGAGAAAACATGCCTGTGTGGCAAACTAAGTGTCTGTGCAGTGAGCCAAGTGTCCATACAGTGAGCCGAGTGCCCACATGGTGAGCCTAGTGGTGGGTGCCCCATGGGGAGCCGAGCCACCCACGTGGTGAGTCTAGTGCCCACACAAGTACCCACTTGGTGAGATGAGTACCTGTGTGGTGAGCCAAGTGCCTGTGCGGTGAGCCTAGTGCCCCTGTGAATGCTCACACCGTGAGCCAAGTGCCCACATGAGTGCCCGCGTGGTGAGCCAGTGCCTCCTCAGGTGAGTCACACAGCAAGATGATGATGCAACAAAAAGAGAGATGAAGGGGAGAGTCAAGGTGAAGTGCGGCAGAAACCAGGAACTGAGATGGCGCAGTTGACAGGGAACCTCCTCCACATCAGAGGTCCCCAGGATCGAATCCTGGTGAATCCTAGAGAAGGATGAGAAGACAAAAAGAGAAATAAATACAGAAGATCACACAGTGAACTGACAAAGACAGCAAAAACAGCAGGGAGGGGGAGGGGAAAGGGAAAAAACTTTTGTGCATCAAAGGATGTTATCAAGAAAGGGGAAAAAACCTACAGAATGTAGAAAATATTTGGAAGTCATACACCTGATAAGGATTTAATATGCAGATCTACACCCAGCAATAAAAAGACAACTTAATTAAACAATGGGGAAAAGACTTGAATAGACATTTCTTCAAAGAAGATATACATATAGTTAATAAGCACATGAAAAGATGGTCAATATCATTAGCTTTTAGAGAAATTTACGTGAAAACCATTAATCAGATCCAAGTTATACACATAAGATGGCCTTTATTTTTTAAACATGGAAAGAACAAGTATTGGAGAGGATGCGGAGGAATAGGGACCCTTGTACCTTGTTGGCAGGCTTATGAAATGGTGCAGCTGCTATGGAAAATAGTTTGGCAGTTTCTCAGAGTTAAGGATAGGATGAACAGATAATACAGTAGAATATTACTTAGCTGCAAAAAGGAATGAAGTCCTGATACATGCTATAATGTGGATAAACCTTGAAGACATCATTTTAAGTGAAATAAGCCAGACTCTGAGGACAAATAATGTATGCTGCTACCTATGTGAAATCATTAGTATATGCCATTTGGCAGAATCTGCAAATTCTTAGAGTCAGAATTAGAATACAATTGATCATGGGCAGAGTTGGGAGTAGAGAATGGGCAGTTACCACTGAATTGATAGAGTTTCTGTTTGGTGTGATGGAAAAGTTTTGGTAAATGGGTAGTGTTGATGGTAGCGCAGCATTATGAATGTAATTAGCACCCCTGAATTGTTTATTTGAATGTGACCAAGACACAAAGTTTTATGCTGTATATATGTTTCTAGAGTTAAAAAAAAAAAAAAAGCAAAATTGTGTACCCACAGAATTGTACAACACAAAGAGTGAACTCGCATGTTATATGTGGAATATAGTTAATATAATTTTAATAATATTGGCTTATCTTGTGAGAAAGGTATCACACTAATACAAAATGTTAAGAAAAGGGAAAACTGTGTGGGAAGGGGATATATGGAAACGGCACTTTCTGTATGATTTTTCTGTAAACATGCAGTGCTCTTATAGCAGGGGTTCTTAACCTTTTTTGTTCCACAGACCCTTTACCAGTCAGGTGAAAACCACTCTTCTCAGAATGTAGTGCAGATAGTTTTATGACACTCAACACTGGCATATCTTTAAATTACATTTTAAGATTATTCAGAATTATGTTTTACAACTTTTCCCATATTTTCAATACCTGATAACCTAATGGTTCAACATCTTTTCAAGTGGTCACTTTCAGCAAACATTTAGAAATTAATAAAACCATCTCTGCTGTCCTTCCCAACCTTTTTGTAGGCAGTTATTCACTGCACTCAGAACATGCTACATCAAAATAAAAATCATACTAAGTCCACGCTATACCGTGTATTATTTAATAAATCTATCTCACCTGCACCAACATGTCCCCACAAGAATAATGTTTTTAAATGCATATATAAAATTACAAAGGAAATCCATTACATATATTGAAATACAGTTACTAAAATGAAAAACATATGATATGTGCTGCTGTCTTAACACATTAAATAATAATCCAATACATAAAAAATGTAGGTAAGTTAAAGTTAAATTTTATAGTTTAAATATGAAATTATACTACTGTAATTTATTGCATACATTCATAAGTGAAGGAAATGCTAGATTTCAGTTATAGGTCAGAGGAAATAAACATGATAAGTTGATTTTTTTTTTCAGTTTAAGCTCCTGGACCCCCTGAAATCTTTCCATGGACCCCTGGTTAAGAACCCCTGTCTTACAAAATAAATAAAGTAAAAGTTGAACCATCTTTGCATTCTTGATTTACTTTTCAATTAATTGGGTTGGATTCAATTTGCTGCTTTTCCTTCCTAGACATTTTTTTATTCATATTGTTAGTGATATTGTTCTATTCGTTTTTCTGTTACTCTTGTCTAATCAATTGAGAAGCTTTCCATCTTCCTTGGCAAAGTAGGGATTATTTAAAGCAAAGATAATAATTCATGTTTATTTTGATCACTCATATTTTTTAACTCTTCCTGTCTTGTTTTATATTTATGATGGTCTTAATTCTCCCCTCCCATTTCCTAACTTGAGCCCTTTTCAGGTTTATTTGTGTTTTTTTAAAATTTCTCCTCTGTCTTCTCTATCTCTCTGTTCCCTTTCTCCCTCCCTCCCTCCCTCTCCTAATTGTTAGTGCATTCTCTTTCTTATCCCTATACTATTACTTACCCTTGAATTTTAACAAATGTTTAAAATATTTATGTCAACATCTGCGATACACACACACACAGTTTTGTTAAAATTTGGAAATTGGGTTCAAGATTGGTGGTGTTTTTTCCCCGTTTCCCAATGCACATTATACTTTATCTGCTTTAGGAGTTCATATTAAACCTTACTACTGCTTGTTAATGTCTTCTTTCTTTCTTTCTTTCTTTTTAAATGAGATATGTTGGTGTGTATAGAACAGTGCTAATGAAACATACCAATTATTTCTTTTTAACTTTTACTAAAAGAACAAGTATATATTGGCTGAGGTGTAGGTAGAGGGATTTTTAAAAACATAATTATGTTTGTTGACCTTTTTGGTATTGATTTAAGAAACTTGTACTTATAAAATACGGTCTAACTTTCAGCCGTTTCAAATTTTCTAGAAGACACAGTACTCTGCGTCATTTACATACTGGGAAAAATATTCCTTTCTAAAGAAAGATTTCCGAAAATTATATAACAGCAATGAAGCAGTAACATCACATTCCAACTTAAAATAACTTTCAAATCACAGTAATTTGTGACTGAAATATTGTTGCCAATATTGGTAACAAAGTTTAAGGGGAATGGAAGGTTTTATCCCCAAGATGCCAGACTTAAAAGCATAAAAAGGATAGGGAAATGTTTTTAGAATGTACTTACTGGAATTATATTTAAGTCTTCTTCCTCCTCCATCCCTATCCCCTCATCTTCCATTGTGTAACTCATTTCTAATAAAAGTGTTAGGTAAGTTAGAAGACTTGCACCATCCTTGTGGGAGGCTTAGTTTTCTGCATTCTACTCTATCAGCAACTGATTTCATATGAAGTTTTGAATGTTACAAAAATTTTGGAAATAAGTTGACATCAATCTTTAGATTAAAAGTTTAGATGAATATTGTTATGCAGTGTAACTGTTAGTCTAGAAAGCTACTTTGAAACACTTTCTGAAATAATAATTGTAATGAATCCAGTTCCCTTTTTTTAATCATTAGGCAAATAATAAATAGTGGAACTTTACTTTCTGTAACTGTATTTTATGTTTTCTTAAATCTCCCTTGAAGTATTTGAAGGTCATCTATGTTTAGCTTGAAAAAATGTCTGATAATAATTCTTGTCCCAAAAGATGAAAGGAACTGTTCCTTTCTCATTTAAAAATTTTCAAGAGAGTACATGTGGTTAGAAATGAATTAATCTTAAAAAAAAAAAAAAAAGGAATGAATTAATGTATAAACTTCGATTAGGAAATGTAACACCTCCTTGCTTCACCCCTTTCTGCCTCTCGGAGGCAACCAATCATCTCTTTTAGCTGTATCTTCTACTCATTACCTTTATATCTTAATAATATGTGTAACATTGCCCTTTATTAATTTTAGACATTATTTACTGTAATAGCCAAAGGGGTGCTGATGCAAAATACTGAAATTGGTTGGTTTTTTATAAAGGCCATTTATTTGGGGTAGGAGCTTACAGATTCCAGGCCATAAAGCATAAGTTACTTCCCTCATCAAAGTCTACTTTCACATGTTGGAGCAAGGTGACTACTGACATCTGCGAGGGTTCAGGCTTCCTGGGTTCCTCTCTTCTAGGGTCTTGCTTCTTTCTAGGTTCCTCTCTTCCTGGGGCTTGCTTCTGTTTTCTCTGTGAGCTTACTTCCCAGGGCTCCATCTTAAGTCTTCAGCATCAAACTCCAACATCAAAACTCCAACATTAAAAAAAAATCCAATTCTGTCCTTTGCCATGACTAAGCCCTAATGACCTGGCCCAATCAAAGCCCTTGTCATAACTTAATCATGCCCAGATACAGACCAGATTACAAACATAATCCAGTATCTGTTTTTGGGATTCATAACCGTATTAAACTGCTACAGTGACCTTCTATGATAAGGATTTAGCTCATTTACACTACACTTCAGTGTCCCCATTCTACCAACAGAGTTTCATTATTCTCAGTTTTTCCAGTTACCTTGTAAGTAATTCATGTTTGTGTGTGTGGTGTGTGTTTATTTCTTATTCATTAACCATAGAGAGTCTCTTAATTCCTTAATGTATACCACTATTTTTTTCTGACTTCTTCCTTCTACCTTCAAATCCTAAAATTTGAAGTTAGTAAACTTTTTGTATGATCTTGTAGTCATATAAAATTGTTCACCATAGACAAGTTTTTATTTAAATATATACTCACGTATATGTATATTATATATTATACATACATATATGTATAAATAAACATACATACTGTTTGTCTTAGTTTTTTTGTTTTTCCAAATTCTTGATTAAATTGAGTAATTTGACAGTTTTTTTCCCCTCTATAGAGATTTCCTTCCTTATGCCCTCCATTTTCTGCACCAATTTGTACTGTTTTTTCTAATGTTTTTTTCTTGGGATCACTCTTTACTGCCTCTTTGGGTCTTTAAAATTTTGCTTTAGCACATTTCTAAGCAATTCTTAAGAAATGGTACCTGGGAGGTAATTTTTAAAATTCAGTTGCATATCCGGAAGTTTTTTTCCCCTCACATTTGAATTAGTCTAGTTGTGTTTGGGAATTCTAGGATTAAAATAATTTTTACTTAGAACTTTGAAGGTGTATTTGTATTTCTTTTGTCTACAGTTGCTGAAGAGATATTTGCTACTAGTCTGATTTTTTAGGGGTTGAAGGTTTGGTGGGGAGTTAAAGAGTGGTAGTATGTGATAATTTTTTCTATTTAAAAATTTTTGAGGGGGTATGGATGCGGCTCAAGCATTTGAGCACCTACTTCCCACATAGGAGGTCCTAGGTTCAGTTCCCAGTGCCTCCTAAAAACAAACAAAAAAAACTCAGGGGAAACGGACTTTGGCCCAGTGGTTAGGGCGTCCGTCTACCATATGGGAGGTCCGCGGTTCAAACCCCGGGCCTCCTTGACCCGTGTGGAGCTGGCCATGCGCAGTGCTGATGTGCGCAAGGAGTGCCCTGCCACGCAAGGGTGTCCCCGCGTGGGGGAGCCCCACGCGCAAGGAGTGCGCCTGTGAGGAAAGCCGCCCAGCATGAAAAGAAAGTGCAGCCTGCCCAGGAATGGCGCCGCCCACGCTTCCCATGCAGCTGACGACAACAGAGGCGGACAAAGAAACAAGATGCAGCAGATAGACACAGAGAACAGACAACCAGGGGAGGGGGGGAAATTAAATAAATAAAATAAATCTTTAAAAAAAAAAAAACAAAAAAAACTCAGAATCCAATTCAGGGGAGATGATGTAGCTCAGTGGTTGAGTGCTGGCCTCCCACATTTTATAATGGGTTCAACCCCTGGCCCTGGTACCTCAAAAAGGAATTTTTTTCTTTGAGTGTGGTCTTTTAACCTTGGCATCATGAAATACCACAGTGATTTGTGTGGGTGTATGTGTTATTTAATTCATTACTCTGGGCTCCCAGCAGAATCTTTGATTTTTAGGAAGATTATTTGGTATAATTTATGCTGGTTTTCTTTCTGTTCTCTTTTCCTGGATTGTCCTGTTTAGTAGGTTATTACATCTCCTGAATTGATCATTTTGGTCTTTTTGTTCATTTTTTAAACATTTTATTTATTTTATTATATTATTATTTTGTTTTAATTATTTTATTTAACAGAGATTGAACCCAGGACCTTGTACATGGGAAGTAGGAGCTCAACCACTGAGCCACATCTGCTCCCCCGTTTT
This sequence comes from Dasypus novemcinctus, assembly GCF_030445035.2. NCBI lineage: Eukaryota > Metazoa > Chordata > Mammalia > Cingulata > Dasypodidae > Dasypus > Dasypus novemcinctus. Next base: position 71,902,267 of record NC_080676.1, read on the forward strand.
GTTTTATAATCTTCTGGGAAATTGTTTCAATTTTATTTTCTAGTCCTATTATTATTTTTTGTTATGCTGGCAGTCTTGCTTTTAATGCTTTACAGTGTTCACCTGTTCTTTGCTGCCTTCATAGTGTCTTTTCCTTGCCTCATGGAGTCAGTATTTTCTTGAATCTCTACTAAGAATATTCCCTCAATGTAAGGCAAGTCATTCTCCTTCCTGTGAGTGTAGGTATGACTGACTTCACAATTGAAAGCCTTAGTGGCTTTCAAGGAAGTCAATAAACTAGTTTTTTTTGAATGGATATCATTAATAATGATTGTTTGAGATAAAATACACATTTAAGGAAAGACTCTGTTTCAACTTAATGTGCATGATATACTTTGGAAAATTATTTGACTGAGAAGTAGCTCTAATGACGACATCACTGACGTCAAAGAGAGTGAAGGGTTTTATTTTTTAATCAGTATTCCTAAAAATAATACATATGCACCAGATTTATTAAATATTTATATCAGTAGACATTTATTTCAAACACATTGTTAAATGCTCACATGTTCAAGTTGGTGTGCCAGTTTTCTGTCACTTTGAAAAAGGAACTTTTCATAATTGGGGTTTTGTTGTCAAGTATAAATCCTTTAAAGTTTTGTGTTTTTTTTGAAATTTTTATCTTTCCCATGTATTATCTCTATTATAAGGTCATGTTTTCTGTTGATGTAGGTTTTTCTCATTCATTTTAGAGGCATTTTTAAAAAATGATGATGGGAAGGAGGGTATTTTAGCTTGTTTTGTTTTTGTTTTTATGTATATGCTTTCCCAACCTGAGTTGAGAAACATTTATTTATATTTTCTTCAAGATCCTTTAATTATAATTCATTTTACTTTTGTGTATGATGTAAGATAGATTTGGTTTTATTTAAATTATGTTAATTTTATAAAAATTATCTTAATCTTTTAAAAACATTGAAAAGGTAATCTGTGAGTTACAGATTCTTTTGTAGGTAAAAGAAAAAAAATTTTTTTAATTTATCCCCCCCCCCCCCAGTTGTCTACTCTCTGTGTTCATTCGCTGTGTGCTTTTCCGTGTCCGCTTGTATTCTTGTCAGCAGCACCAGGAATCTGTCTTTTTTTTTGTTGCATCATCTTGTTGCGTCACTCTCCTTGTGTGCAGCGCCACTCCTGGGCAGGCTGCACTGTTTTCGTGCAGGGCAGCTCTCCTTACAGGGCACACTCCTTGTGCATGGGGCTCCCTTACACAGGAGACACCCCTGTGTGGCACGGCACTCCTTGCACACATCAACACTGCATGTGGGCCAGCTCACCACATATGTCAGGAGGCCCTGGGTTTGAACCCTGGATCTCCCATGTAGTAGGTGGACACTCTATCCATTGAGCCAAGTCCGCTTCCCAGGAAAAGGCTTTTATATACTGGATAACTTTCAGTTATAATCTGAAAAGTCTGAAGAACTTTTTTCTTTATATAAGTTAGCTGAATCAGAAAATCAGACTAAGTGAATAACTTTGGTTTTTCTTGTTGACTTCATTTCAACAATTGTTATGTTTAGAGACACTTGGTTCAGCTCATATTGGGTAAAAAACGGCCAAATTAGTATTGAGGTTTCTTTTTTACCTAGCTTTTAAATATTTTTAATAGTGAAATTAAATCATTTAATTAAAATATTGGTGTGACTTAAAATGGTGTCCTACGCCTGTCAGATTTATGTACTAAACCAAAAAATACACTTTTAATATAATTAAATAATTAATACTGAGTTGCTAAATAGGAAAATCATGATTTGAGTGGCGCTTAATTTGCTCTTAAGGGCTACTTCATATTTAATAGTTTTCTTTACTTTACAGAAGTATCGGTATCAGGATGAAGATACACCTTCTCAAGAGCACATTTCCCCACAAATCACTAATGAAGTGATAGGGCCAGAACTGGTTCATATCTCAGAAAAGAACCTGTCAGAAATTGAAAATGTCCATGGATTTGTTTCTCATTCTCATATTTCACCAATAAAGGTAAGATAATAATTACTGTTTATTTTGTTGCTAAGTGTTACATATCACTTTTGTTACTAGTGTAGCTCATGCTCAAAACTTTTCTTAAATATAGGAATTTCTCCCCTTCATTGTTTTTAGTTTTGTAGAATAGGGTATTTCTTGATATTTGTTAACATTTTAAATAAATTTTAAAGCTACATTTTATAAACAAATTTTATTTAGTGATACTACATTTAAGTCAAAAAAATTACCATGGAGAAATTAACTATTAAATTTCAAATCCCACACATTGTGGTATTCTTAAACCCTTGTTTTAAATATTAAATAAAGAACAATAACATTATCTTTGACGTCCAGTATGTGATTTTTCCCAATCCCCTCCTCTTCTCTTTCCTCATAAATCCTGCATTGGTGTATAGCCTTTTTCTTTATAGTGTTACCACATAACTGGATCTCTAACCAATATATTGTTTAAGTTTGTATATTTTGAACTTTATGTAAATGGAATCATATTGTAGTAATATTTAATCAACTTACATTTTTTACTCAACATTATGTTCCTGAGATTCATTGTTTTCACTGCTCTAGAGTTTCTATTTTGTGAAAGGACTACAATTTATCTTACTTTCGATGAATATTGGGTTATTTCCAGGTTACTAACATAAAAAGTACTTATAAAATCATAGGCGATTTATATATGTCTTTGCAGATTTTTTCCCAGGTGGTATAATTTGCATTTCAGCAACATTGTGTAAGAGTTCTAGTTCCACAGTCTCATCAGTATTGGTATTCTTATTTTTGCCCTTCTATTGGTTTTGAAATGCTAATTCCTGTGATTTTAAAGGCCATTTACCGGTTTACTAATGAGGATATATTTATTGGTCATTAGCATTCCTGTTTTGGGACGTGCCCATTCAAGATTTATGCTTGTTTTTGTATTGGGTTGTCCTTTTTTATTGATTTATAGAAGTTCTTTATATATTCTGGATATTAATCCTTTGTTGATAGCATGTATTGAAAATAAGACCTATTTCTTTTCTTGCTAGTAAAACTATCTGGGTTAATTCTCTTTCAGGGGTTACTTCATGCTACTGCTTGAAAATTTTTAATGGTTGTAGTACCATTAAAGTTTTCTATTTAGAGTTAGTGTTCTAAGGTTGTTTTTTAGGATTTTGTTCATTTCGTGTATGGTTTCAAATTATTATTCATAATATTCTGTTGACCTTTTTTTGTGCGTGTAGTGTATATAAGTGTGGCCTCTCTTTCAGTCCTAATGTTACTTAGTTGTGCCTTTTTCCCCTTCATCATTCTTGTAAGAGGATCTTCAGTTTCAGAGATGGTCTTTTCAAAACACTGCCTCTTTTTTATCTTCTCCTATGTGCTACCTTGTCCCCACTCCTCATTTTTCTCATACACATGTACACACACATATATGTACACAAATACACATGCATATGCACAGTAAACATATATACATATATGAATGTAAGTGTATGAATAGCCTACTTATCAATTAAAAATTGTGGTAGAAATAATTTGTTCCTCCTTTGGAAGACTTAAATGAAAGACATATAGAAAGATCAGCTAATTGTCAGTGGCAGAGATAGTTCGTCTCTTCTCTTTTCCTTTCTCTTCTTACTGTTTTTCCCCTTCTGCTTTCTATAGGTATATTCTATTTGTTTCTTTTTCTAACTTCTGAAATTAGTTGCTTGTTGCATTAACTATCAGCCTTCTTTTCTAAATTTGAGATTTTAAGTTTTCCTTCAAATAGCATTATAGCTGTATCCCATGTTAATATGTACTGTTATCATCCTTAACATTTTTTTGTTTCCATTTTTTTTCCTTTGCCCCATGAGGCATTTACAAGTGTGTTTCTTAATTTTTATATGTGGAGGCATTTAGTTCTTTCATGTCTTCTTTTGGATTACATTTTGTCAGCCCATTTTTCTGTCTTAATAGCTTGGTAGTAATAAAGGGTAGATAATCCTTTAGTGATCATCCTAGAAAAAAAATTTTTTTAAGAGTTATTTTTATTTATTTCCACCCCCCCCCCCCACCCCCCGTTTTCTGTTCTCTGTGTCCATTTGCTATGTTTCTTTTGTGTTCACTTCTATTCTTGTCAACAGCACCGGGAATCTGTGTCTCTTTTTGTTGTATCATCTTGCTGCGTCAGCTCTTCATGTGTGTGGCATCACTCCCGGGCAGGCTGGACTTTTCTTTCGCTCTGGGTAGCCCTCCTTACTGGGCGCACTCATTGCATGTGGGGCTCCCCTATGTGAGGGACACCCCTGTGTGCCACGGCACTCCTTGCGCGCATCAGCACTGCGCATGGGCCAGCTTCACACGGGTCAAGGAGGCCCTGGGTTTGAACCGTGGACCTCTCATAGTAGGTGGGTGCTCTATCTGTTGAGCCAAGTCTGCTTTCCTAGAAATTTTAATATATATATTTAACTTATCAAAAGTGAAAGATAATAAATACTTCTTACCCTCATTCTGAACAACATAAGAACCTTGGAAAACTTAAGTTCCAGACACACTCTTCCTGCTTTATATACTATTCTTATCCTATACCTATTTTCTCTCTCTTTTTTTTAAAAGGAGTGTTGTTGTTTTTTTAAAAAGATTTTATTTATTTATCTCCCCCATCCCCCCCTTGTCTGTTCTGTGTCTATTTGCTGTGTGTTCTTCTTTGTCTGCTTCTGTTGTCAGTGGCACGGGAATCTGTGTTTCTTTTTGTTGCGTCATCTTGTGTCAGCTCTCCGTGTGTGCCGTGCCATTACTGGGCAGGCTGCACTTTCTTTCGCCCTGGGCGGCTCTCCTTACGGGGCACACTCCTTGCGCGTGGGGCTCCCTTACGTGGGGGACACCCTGCATGGCAGGGCACTCCTTCTGCATGGGCCAGCTGCACACGAGTCAAGGAGGCCCGGGGTTTGAACCGCGGACCTCCCATGTGGTAGACGGATGCCCTAACTGCTGGGTCAAGTCCGCTTCCCTACCTATTTTCTCTTGACTGAATTATTTTGATTTATCTTATACCTCCTAGGGTATATTCTTTTGTTTCTTAAGTTTTGACTCTCTGGTCATTCTTACTGTTAGAGACCAACCAAAGTCAATTTGCACATGTCCAACTCTTAGGTCTTTTGGCAGGTGTTTTCGTATTATTCTTTGTGGAGAGGGCTTTAAACAGAATGATTTAATAAGAAAAAAATTAAATTCTTGGGAGTCTTCTGAAAAAGAAAGTTGACATTTGAGCAGAGTGTTGAAGGATGTATTGAGATACCAAGTCAGAGAAGGAGGCAGTTACTGGTGAAAATAAATACAGTAAGAGGGTGATAGCCAGAAGAAACTGCAAACATGAAGTAAAGTTCATGATGTTGTAGCTAATACTGATGTTTGTTATGAAATGTGGGCAAGGTTTTGGGTTGATGAGTTGTGGCCTGATTTACCACCATTAAATATGCTAATAATCTATTAGGTTCTAATAATGGTAGTGGTGATTGTTCTCATTACTGAAAGAATGAATGAAATAAGACAATGAATGAGTTACTTTATTCAGGGATTAGAATTAAAGTAATTATAATTTTATGATTTAAGACTGAAAGAGAATCTATCTTGCCATTGTTGGGAAGAGGAGTCTCAAGAAATTGGCAATATAACGATAAAAATGGATAGATTTTTGTGGCTGAATAAGAATCTTTCCAATAAACTTAGACTTTAAATAATCATAAATATAGAAGAGTAGTATGATTCTAACAATAATAAGATCTCTAAAACTGAAAATAAGCTGGGAAGTAGGAAAACTAGTCAGAACAGTAAATCAAACAAATAAACAAATCCAGAACTTTTTCAAAATGGATTCAGAGCTGGATAAAGTGATGAGGGCATAGATGCACTGGTTAGGAAAATGGGAGGTCGCAGTAATCATTGAGGAAACAAAGGAATTCATATTTTGCTTTTGTCTTGAAGGGCGAGGAAAATTTTGTTCAAACTGATAATGTGTAATCACTATTAAGAGGAACTTGAAATTCAAGGTCAAACTGGGTATGTGAGCAGGTAATTATCTTAAATAAGTACATTTCCTAGTCCCTGGACACAGTTAATCCAGTGGTACTGAGAATACCATCAAATGAAATCACGAAACCAGTTGGTAGTTTTCTAAAAATAGTGGGGGAAAAAAGGTAGCTGAAGAATGGGCACAAGCAAATATAAGCCTATTGAATTGGATGCCATAGGAATGGAATAGTTCCCATTTTAAGTGCATAATGGGCATGTTTTGAAATCATCTTTTTTTGACAACTCTGGAGCATAATACAATTTGTTAGATTTTATATTTTTATCTTTTTTTGGATGGCCATGGAATACTTAGGTAGCATATAGTTTATATGACAGTTTGCCCACTAGATGGTGCTCCTACAGAAGAGATTTGTACATAAATGGTGAGGGCTTTTCTAAAAGATAATCTGTATTCTTTCCAATCTCAGTTTCATTCTTATTTTAGTACAGTTATGTATTTTGAAGTTTAATAACTCGTAAAGGCAAAGGGTAGAGAACATGTCCCTTATGTCACTTTTACAGTGCTTTGTAGTTATTTAGTAATTTCCTTTAGTATTTTAAAGTTTCAATATTTTTTTCCCTTTTCATCCTTCAACTTTTAAAAAAATTTTCACTAAGATTATTTAATGGTTGCCTTTGTTCCTATACATAAAGACTTCTGGATTTATTTGTGAGTTTGGAAATGTACAAATAATTAGTGTCCCATGCTGTATAAAATTTTGAATTACCTTTACCTCCAGTTAATATAAACACTTTTTGCAGTCACGTTTTTCATAATTGTATTTTAGATTATATAACATAACCATTGAATGGATGTACCTTAGATTGCTTACCTTTTCTCCTATTTAGGCTAGAGTTCTATAGATTACATTACTATCATTTTGTGAAAAAGAAAAATTAAACTATAAATATGGAAAAAAAGATTATTCTTTATAATAATTTCAAAATGTTGATAATGATTCTTTTTGGTGGTTATTTGTATATTATTTTTAAAAATTCATTATTTTAAATAGACTCTTCAGGTTCTCAGTAACGAACTTAAATTATGTTTTAGTGGGTGGAGTTTATCTTTCAGCCCTGCTATTCTAAAGAAGAGTTAAGTGAGAAGTGGTTGTCTTCCACATCCCAAGCAAATCATGTGAAACCATTTGTGGTTTAGGTGTGCACATGGTTTTGTACCCATGTACTGACTACTGGTTAATAGATGGGGTGATCCTGGACATGAAAATAGGACATTTTCCTAAAACAGCCTATCTCAAAACTCAAGGCAGCTGTCGTGATGTGAGTGGAGATTTAAATAGAAAATCCATAAATTGAGAAGTATTTCTTCCCTGTAATCAGGATAGAGCAATCTGTCAATCTTAGATTATTCCCAAGTTCTTTGCTCTCTAAGACAAGAAATATATGTACATTTGAGGCTTACTATATTTCCAACTTGAGGTAGCAGAGATGAGCTCAGCCTTTGTATTCATTATTCTCATCCATACTAATCCAGAATAATAAAACCTATATCAATTCTACTGTTTTTTTTCCCCCTGGGTTTTCATCAGACATGGATCAAAACACAATATTTTGGGGCCAAACCAATTTCTCTGGCACTTGGTATAATCCTTACTAATTAATTAGTTTTTTATTAAGTACCTGGTTCATTGTAAAACATTTCTTTTCAGGAGGCTTTCAGTTTTTCTTTCAGAGAGGATTCTTAGTCTTTTCTCTATTTCTCTACCCCCAAATGGATAGGGTAAATCTTTATAGGGCCACAAAATTGCTGTGACTGCCTGCACAGTTGTTGGGAAGAATCACCAAACTTTCTACTATAATTTCTGTTACAAGGCATTTTAACCCCCCCCCCCCCAAAGTATGACATAGCTCTCAATCCTTATTGATACATGTGTCTGATCTTGGGGATGGAGTCATAGAGCATTAGCATCTTTTCTTGCTGAGTCAGCTTTTCCAGTAGACACCAAGGTTGTGGTTTGCCTGTGCTGTTCTCCAGTAACCTGCATGTATCTAGTGGTGCTGAGAGGCACATTGGTAAGCAAAATTTTATCAAGTCCATATCTGAAAAAATATCTGTGACAGCATTTGGGACATATTGTGTGCTCATATCAACTGGAAAATGAATTACTTCATTAGTAAATTATCAAGGAGCATTATTCTTGTTCATATATCATTTGTAAATGACCAACCACAGACTCTTAAATATGTTCTCTTTACACTATGCTAATGGTATATATTAAAATAAATGGGGACGTGGATGTGGCTCAAGTGATAAAGCATCCGATACCCAGGACCTCCTGACCTGTGTGGTGAGCTGGCCCTTGTGCATTGCTGATGCGCACAAGGAGAGCTGCCTCACACAAAAAGCGCAGCCCACCTAGGAGTGGCGCCACACACATGGAGAGCTGGCACAGCAAGATGACACAACAAAAAGAGACACAGATTCCCCATGCTGCCTGACAAGAATGCAAGTGGACACGGAAGAACACACAGCGAATCAACACAGAGAGCAGATGGGAGGGGTAAGGGGAGAGAAAGAAATAAAATAAAATCCTTTAAAAAAAAAAAAAAAGAATCACTTAGCTTGTTTTAAAAAAAAAAGAAATTCCTAGGTCCCATCCCTAGAGATACTGGTGGGGAGGGGTCACCAATCTATTTTTAACCAGCACTCCAGGAGATTCTGAGGTGGTCTATTACTACATTAAGAAACATAGCTCTAGGTATTAGATATTAGAAAACATTCATTTAACAATATTAGAATATATCCAATTAAATAATATTACTTTGTGAACCAGAGTATTATTTATTTTGGATAAAACACATTTCATCAATGGTTATAAAACAAAAAGTTTAGCAACCTTACATTATTTTGCATTTTAATGAAGAATAGAGGTCCATTTTAGGTCAATACATTTTTACAAATTTATCACATTGTAATCTTAATATTTGTAATATATGAGAGGTGTGGTGCTGATAACTTCTTTATTGATGATAATTCTTTTCATCATAAAAGTTCCAGAAGCCAAATAATGTTTTGCTAATAAATCTGTTAAAACGGATATGTTGCATAAAATAATTGTGCTGCATTACAAATGGAATTCTCTCTATCATTAGATCCTTAGGGTTTAATGTAAGATAGTGCCTTTAAAAAAAAAACTTAGAGCTGCTAATGCTAATTAATGTAAGCTTCCTGGTTTAGAAATTTGTTTTTGAATGACAAAGCCTCTTGAGTAAAATTATTTTAAACAATCGTAATTGCTGACAGAGAGACTCCTCTTGTATTTTTAAATTCGGTTCATATTTATAATTTATGTAAGCAGTGAAGATGCTATTGGATTTTACTACAGGCTGTAATTGAAACTTGGTAATCCAGGATTTCTCCACCCTGTGCATTAAATCAGGCAACCCCAGAGGGTCTTTGTAGTCCAGTGTTTATAACAGCGTTCTTTACCTGCTAATCGACCTCACTTCCTGGATTTCAGCCCGTCTAGTTAGCTAACAAAAGAGCAGCTTTTGGTTCCTGCAGATGCTGGTGAAAAAAATAATCATGAGAAAGAAATTCACCTTATGCCGTCTTTTTTGTCTGCAAAAATAAACTCAGCCATCATACAGCTAACAGGTACAGAGGGAAGATACAGCTCTTTCATGGGAAGAAATTATAGAGAAATTGAGCATCATTTCTCAAGGCTCTTATTTTCCCTGATCTACAAGTGATGCTGCTGTAATTCTAGCTGCAGTTTTTACCGATCATTCACCACTCAGCAGCTGGTAGAGAAGTAAGACTGCTTGGCAACCACCTGCAGGGCTGCAGAGATGAATTACATTTTTGGAAACAACACACTTCTGTACTCTCGAGCCAGCCGAGGAGGCAATACTAGCTCTAGCCATGGCTCGGTAGGCCCAAAGCAGAAACATTGGGCAAAAAAGGGCTCATCAGATGAACTGCAAGCTGAGCCAGAACCTTCACGCTGGCAGCAGATAGTTGCATTTTTCTCTCGAAGACACAGCTTTATTGACTGCATCTCGGTAGCCACCAGCTCCACCCAGGTAACATACCACTTGTTGAAATTATTTTCAATGTATTTCTGTTGACATTTGCTTTGCAAAAATGTATTAGTAGAGGTTTCTTATTAAAAACTGTAGTCTTATGCACTGAAATCTTGGATATACAGAAATGTATATTTTCAGTGCATCTGTGCAGGTCTTTATCACAAAAAGGGGAACAAAAAAATTTTCCCTTATGCTCTTATGTAATGACAAACAAAACAGTCTCAGATTTTGTTGACTGACTTCTCTAAAAATATAAAGCCATTGATTCATAAATTAAAATGTAAATTAATGATGCTTGTCTATTTTTAGACTCTTTCAATGTATAAAAAGTATGATGCCTGGCCAGAGAGAAGAATACCAGTTTGACTAGCTTTTGTATGTCATTAGATAACCTTAGAGAGATTATTATAGTAAAGGAACAGAAGAGAATTTGGAACACTTCTCTTTGTCCAGTGTTTGGAGAAAAGATTAATTTTAATATAGCTAGTATTACATATATTTATATCTTAGAGTTACATTAACTAAATTATGGTTTATTTGAAAGTATTTGATGAATCCTTCTATTTATAGAAATATGTATTACCAAGGGTTAAATTGAAATCAGTCAGCTTGTATAAGTACATGGTCATGGGAAATATTTTCAAATATTCAAATGATATCTTAAAGAGGTAAGAAAAAGATACGAAGTCTCCCAAATATTAAAAAAAAAAAGAGAGAGAACAGCGTAACATAAAACCACTTCTTTTTGAGAAAATGAATATTAAAAATGGGAAAAATAAATGAAAATTAGTAGTTTGAATGAAATACCTATTTGAGGTTAGTTTGGGGGGAATATTCATAATTTTAAATACATAACATATTTATTCAACTTTAGTAAAAATGAAGGATAAGAATTAGTCTAATTTAAAGACAGGTTGAGAATGTTTTTGTCTTTTGACATAACTAATAATTAACAAAATATATAGGTGCATACACATTCCTTAAGGTCTTTTAAAAATAAATTCATTTAAAATCATCTTTTTAAAATAATTAGAAGCAGCACAATAAATATAAGCTGTAACTGTCAACAGTTTCTTGTTTTTGGTTACTAGAGTTGCCTTTTAATAGTTTTAATTTAAAAATAATCATAACTTCCTTAGGTTAAAAAAAATACGTATCTTTTTTGCATGTTTGAGAGAGAAATGGTATTGCTGATGTAGTGGCAATTATTTTAATGTAGGCACTGAAGTTACTTATAATCAAAACTCATTTAGTAGAAGTAATTGATTTAGCTCATAGATTGAAAACTGCCCCAAGAATTTAATTGATTTTGGCTACAGTTACATATATCCAAAAAGGACACAAAGACTAAAGCTTTAATGTTCAGTTTTCTATGTGACATTGTTCATTGTGGATTAATATTAAGTGATGATTTCCATTATCAATAAGATGTTAAAACTTCAACAAACTTTACATACCCACACACGCAGCCACTGATAGATCTGTACTTCTCCAGGAACTACTTGTTAAGGTCCTAGAAATGAAAACGTAAACATATTAATTCACTTATAAAACTATTGAAACCATAGAATTACATTATAATCACTTAAGAATTAGAGCAAAAAGTTGCTATCATATTGCACTAAAGTAAAAAATAAAATCAGAATTTTAATAATGACCTCTGTAATCTGCAAAATTTTAAAATTTGTTTTCCCTTTTTTTAGTTCAGATCATTTCTGTATACTGATACATTAGTTTTTATTTCCTTCAGACATTTTCCTGATACATATTTATGATTACTTTGCATTTCATTTCTAAAAATATAGAAATAAGATCAGAGGTTGTAGTTTTGATTTCTCCTACTGTAGAATGCCAACATGTCACTTTTTATTCTGTACATTTTTTCTAGCTGATGAAAATTGGTTATTTTATCTATCTAAGTATTATGTTGTAATACATTTTAATTCATATCACAGGGCAAGATACTGGATCTTAGTTGATGATAGAACATATTTTGTTATTTTATCTACTGAGCTCATATCTGGCAATTTTATTTTGTAGTATGGATTTGTGTATTGTTAAAAAGAAAGTAGGGGGCTGTTGTGGCTAAGTGCCTGAGCCCCAGCTTCCCACATACAAGGTCCAGGGTTCAATCCCTGGCCCCTGTTCTTTTTTTTTTTTTTTTTTTAAAAAAAAGCAGATTAATGAAATTTCATAGTGATTTATTGAACACCTTCTATATACCTATGAACACAATAGTAAGCTAGTGTTTGTACTATGATGACTTAATTACAGAGCTGATTACCAGGTCTCCCATTTCAAAGTTGTCAGAAAAATTATTTTCTAAGATTTAATAGCAAAATTAACTTTGAATCTAATTCCATATAACTTATTGATATGATACTTTTAGCAAATTGGAGAGTTGGCATTAAATCACTAATTTTATTAGTTTGAAAATCATTGCTCTGATTTAAAACACTTCCCCCCCTCCCCCATGTATGATCCACAAATTAAAGAAAAATTTACTGATCCATTTAAATTGCTTTTCTGTTGGAGGTATTCATGTTCATAACTGAGATTATGTGGTGTGAGATTCTGCTTTGTCTGGCACTTAGTAGGAAGTCAATTAATATTTTTTGAATGATAAGGAAACCAGGTGGTTAAAAATTTCTTCAAGACCCCCAAGCTTTTAAAATAGGGCTTGGCACATAGATGGTACTCAGTAAATATTTATTGAATTAATTAGTATGTTTCATTTCAGTCGCCTGGAATCTTGATATCTCATGGTCTTCCATGATCTGTAAAATGACCCAATAATCCCACACCTTTTGGGTACCTATGTTTATTGATTTTTCCGTATTCTCTGACAAGTGCCCTGTTCCTTCACTTCTCTTCCCAACCCCCTGTCCATTCTTCATATTTTCCTCAAGCCACACAAATTCCCCCATGACCTGATTTCTTTACCACTTTTAGTCTTCCCCCAATAGTGATAATCATGCAGCTTACGAACTATCTGTAATTTTATTATTTGGTTGCATCCCAAAAGTTTGTGGGATGTTTTGTGTTTGTGTTTGAAGTCACAGTTTGTAGGGAAAACTAATGAATCCTCGAGGAGAGGACAAAGGTTCAGGAAGAAGCATCATTGAAGCAGGGGAAAGGGTTCTTTGACCTGATTGTGTTTATATGCAAGGAACACATATTTTGGAGGCTGTACTTATAAAGTTGAAATTATAAAATGTTAAGATAAGCTTCATGTGAATTAGTTTCCTTGATGTAAGTTTTTCTATTCTGGACTTCTTACTACTTATATTCTTAATTTCGAATAGTTATTCTAATACAGAAAAAGCAATTATATGTTGTCAAGCCCTCCTTTATTCCTTGTCTCAGCATCCCTCTTATTCTTGCATTTAGGATCACTTGATGCAGATCTACCCTGTTCTGTTTAATATACTCAGCACTGTTCCAAACTAGGACCAATTTTCATATTCAGTAGTGTTCTAAGGAACTGTGGAACGATACATTTAAACTTCGCTACTTTATTAATCATAAGCAAAAAATTCCATATCTACCTGGTGATATCAGTGTTTTTAAGTAAGAGTAGCAGTCATCTAAATTTTGAATCACTCTGAAGTGTTTGGTCACTGTGAATGTATGTTTAACAACTTGGTATATCTTGGGCTTCTTGAAAATCCTGTGCATGAGTCCTCATAAATATAGGATTCTTCTCCCCACAAACAATTGACATAGCAAATTAAGATGAAAGCTAAAAGCATTGAAGCTCTGTCTTCCTAGGAGTGAATAGAACAGGCACGATGACTTGCCATAACTGAAGTAGAAAAATAAAGTTTTCATAAGAGTGGATATGTTAGCCACATGTGTTGGATAATCTTATTTTTAGAGGGAAAAAATTATCTTAAGTACAAGAAAATACTGTTCAAATACCCTTGTGGAAAAATATATAGGCTTACTTGTATAAAAAAGAATACTAATTGTCCTTAACAGGAATATTCTGGGCTGTAAAGAATTTCATTTTTGGAGATATTTGTTGGATATGTTGTCTGAAAAATATGCAAATCATAATAGTATCAACCTCATTAAGTTACTTGGATTAAATGATTTAATATATGTAAAGCACTTAGAACAGTGAATAGTAGTATATAGTAAGCACACATTAGAATTAGGTGCAGCTATTATTGTTTCTTTTTATACCATTAATTTTGATAGTCTGTGGACAAATTCAACTATAGATAATTAGGAATTATAGCACCTAGAGTAGTGCAGTGCATTCAAGCATACAGTAAATATTGGTGACTGAATAAATTAATCCTAAATGTAAGCCATCCACTTTTTTTATGAACCACAGGTGTTAATAATTCCAGTTCTAGGATTTCAAGGAGCTCTTCCGGTTCTTCATCATACTGCCAATTCCCAGACCGCACCTACTCACCCAACACTCCCTTCTACAAATAGCTGAAGAGAAAAGATGATGAAATTTAACACTGTCTACCTCTTAACCAGGCCTCCCTTAGCATACACAATCAATACTAATCTTAAACCCTACATCCTTTTTAACGTCAATGAACACAAAATTTTCCAACTTTCCAGATCACTCTTATTCATTTCCTTATCCCTCTATGACTATGATGCATCCCTAATTTTTGTTTGTTTGTTTGTTTTAAGGAGGCAACAGGGATTGAACCTGGGACCTCATACATGGGAAGTATGCACTCAATCACTGAGCTACATCTGCTCTCCCTAATTTGTTTTGCACTCCCATTTACCTCTAACCACTTAAACCCCTTTAATCAGCAGAATCTCCTATATCTTTAACCTTTTCTGAGTTCCTCTCACCATTTTTTCTTCATGGAATCCTGACATTCCCCTGACAATTCTTTTTTCTAAGGCCCACCCAAAAAATAGAAGTTTTATCTCTCACACCCCATGAACCATGGGGCCGGCCAACAAGTGGTATCGGTATTTAACTTATCATTGATATTTCTGGAAGGTTGTACCTCTTCCCTCTTTTAAAAAATGTATATGTCATGAGGCAGTATTTTCTACTTCCCTTCCTTTTCTAATCATCTGCATTCCTCCCACCTTTTTTTTTTAAATTGTGGTAACATACTTGCAACATAGCATTTCCCATTTCAACCACTTTCAGGTGTTGATTACATTCACAATGTTGTGCTACCATCACCACCATCAATTTTAATCATTGATGGTTTGAACATCTGGTTTACTCTTTTTTTTCTGCCCACTATTCCTATTAGCATTATTAGTGATTTTCAATATATTGTGTGATCCATCCAAAAAATGTTATACAGATGTGTACTTGGATTTGATTTGATGATGGCTAAGAGGAATTTTGGACCTTCTGAGTATGATTTTGGCAATGTAAATTTCCTAAGCCATTTTTATGTAAAACTATTTGAAAGTTAGTTGGTCCAGAATATTTTGTAAGCTCGTTTCTATTTCAAAAGTCATTCAAAGCCCCCTATGAAAAAATAGGTATGCATATTTTGCACAATGAACTTCTTCTTTTCATTAATATTTTACTTAGTTTCTTTAAAGATCTTTTACTGTGTTATTCTTTTTAATTCCTAGTGCTGTTATTTAGATACCATTTTTAGTCCTCCACTTTTATATCAAAGTTTCGAATTTTGAAAAAGGTAAAAATAGTTGTTCAGACCATGTGGAGAACAGTAGCCTACAATTATCACCTTATTTAACAAGCTTTAAATAAACCAGCTGATGTGATAATTTTACAGACATATGCAAATCAGTCAGCAAAGACTGGACCTGTTTTCTGCAAATGTAAACCAACTGGCTGGGACATCTGGAGGCAGAGGAATTTTAGGAGAAGCCTAAACACAACTTCTGCAGCCCCTGGATAAATTTATTTTAAAAAATTTCGCCTCCCTCACCCTTTTACACTGGAGCCCCTGTCGTTCCTCCCTCCATCCCTCCCTCCTGTAGTTAGCCCCAGTTTAGTCACATTTCTGAACAGTATGTTTTGAATATTTGTTAAGATTTAATCATTGTTGACCCAGCTAGCTCTGGAGTGTGAAGAAGTAGTATGGTTATGGCAGAGTGAGGCCACTTTATTGTCCTACAGATTTTTTTGTAAGAGAACTGGAGATTATAATCTTTGATTTGAATTAAAACAGATTTCAGTTTTGTTTTTCTGTATGTAACTGACTAATATTGATAGACCCATTTAATATAGGGTTATATATTTGAAATAGAAATCATTTTGAAGGTATTTTGGAAAATAGAGGAAAAGCAAATAAGATGTATAGCAATTTTAAGAATAAATTGTTTCAGCTATATTAAAGACCATAGCAGGATTTTGGAGAAAAAAAGTAAAATCATTATTTTAGTCACCATTTCCAAACTGGAAGGCTGCATAAGGTATAGACCCTAAATTATTTCCCTTATAAGAACAAAACTTTGTTATGTAGAGTGTTTAAAGCACTGTAGGTGAAACTTGAAATTTCCGTATGTATTTCTTGTTGGTTTTTAAAAAATTCTCTTCTATGTTTTTGGAGGGGAAGAAGTGGGAGTTGTTTAATTTTATCATAGGTAATGAAAGCACTGTAACAGAATTAAACCAGCTGTAGTTAATAAAAACTAACTTAGATGTCTTGAAGTCATTTTCTATTTTCTTCAGTTGATTTAATCAGCCTCTCAGCCCCCCTTTAAAAGAGTCACCTAAAACCGGGATCAGCAAACTATGACCTACAGGCCAAATCCAGCCTATGGCCTGCTTTGTATATAAGTTTTTTTGGGACACAGCCATGTCTATTTGTGACTATATTGTCAGTGGCTGCTTTCGGGCTGCATCAACAAAGCTGGGTATTTGCAACAGAAACTAAATGGCTCAAAAAGTCTAAAATATTTAGTTTGCCCACCCCTGACTTAAAAATTGATGGAATATTCTGTTTCTTTTTTAGAATATTATATATTGTCTTTACAGTAAAATGTAGTGGTAACAATAAAGACAAAACAGAACTATTTTAAAGATAGTCTTTAGAGGATGATGGCCTGAGTTTAAATCTCTATTCTGCCACTTACTAGCTTTGAAACCTTGGGCAAATTACTTCAATTCTCTAAGAGTGTTTTCTTACTTGTATAAAGGGGGTGAAAATATTACCTGCCTCAAGCTTTAGTGAGAATTAAATAAAACAGTACATGCAAAGCAGTTATTACAATACCTGACATTAGTAAGTTTCCTACTATAATCATCATCATCTTCATCACACATACACACACCCATCATCATCATTGTCCTCGTCATCGGTTCCATAAAATATTCTGGTCTTTTTAGTGAGGCTCTAGAGATGTGAAGAAGCAAACTAAGTACAGAATGATAAGAATTATGTCTTAGCTAGAGAACTGGTAACCTTGAAAATGTCCAGCCAAGAAAACACAAAGCACAGCAATTGTTTTTAACAGAGAGAATTTAATGTAGGAGATGGGTTAAATAGGCATCAGAATACTGAAAAGGCAAAACGGGAATACCAAAGTAAAGCAGGGATAGTAACTCCAGGAAGCAACTACCACTTGAGGTAACTAAGGGAACAAGTTGAAGTTAGTAGAACCTAAAAGTTTTTGAAGAAAGGCAACATAGATTTTTAATAGGAGCGCTCATTGGGAACATTTACTTTATAATCAAGTTAGGAAAGGAGAGATGGAAATCTTTTGAGCGAATTTATTTGACCAAGACATGTTTATTTTGAAACAGGACATTCTTCGGCAATTAGCTATTGTTAGAGAACAACATGAAACTAGTGATTTTTTGGCATTTTTACATTTCAGAACTTCTTTTCTAAGGTAGTCAAATGATAGAACACCTTGACCACTGTTTTAGGTTGCTAAGGCTACCAATGCAATACCAGAAATGGGTTGGATTTTACAATAGGGATTTATTAGGTTAAAAGCTTATTGTTCAGAGGCTGTGAAAATGTCCATATCAAAGCATCATCAGAGATGCCGTCTCACCAAAAGTCAACTGCTGGTGACCTTGAACTCATGCCACGTGGCAGGTTACAATGGTGACCTTGCCAGTCTCTGCCTTCTCCTCCAGGCTTCCTTTCTCCCTAATCTCAGCTGTGGGCAATCAGGCATATGACAAGGTCAGCTTGTCTCTTTCCCCTCTTCAGGCCTTGTTGCTTCAGCTTCAGGCTGCTCTGCCTGTGGCTTTTTTCTCCCCGGGTTCATCAACATCTGGAGGCTTCTTTGCATCACTGTGGCTTTTTCCCTATGTCTGCGAGAGTTTAGTCCTCAAATCACTGTGATTCCCAAGCAGAGTTTTGTTTTTGTTTTCGTTTTTAAATAAATCTGTGCTGTGTTTTATATAAACATTCAAAAAACTTGCAGTTTTTTTTCAATTTCTTCATCACTTTTAGTTTCCTTATCATTTAACTAGGTGTAACATGCCTCGTTGCAACATGGTAATCTTTAAAGGAGACCAAATAACTTGGATTAAGAACATTAACTGTGCCGTACAAAAATCGAAAAGGTCCTCTTATTTTTCTTTTTTATATAATATACTGACACCAAAATATTTGCTTATTTTCATGTCTCATTTTCCCTAAATATACGCTATAAGTATATTTGGACCTTCTTGAATCTTTGTATATATTCTAAGCTCAGTTTACCCCATTCATATAAGTTGTTGATATAAGATAGAAGCTGTTATTAGTTACTTGGTACTATGGTTTCAGTTATCTTTCTTTGGAGTTTCATTTTGTGCTATGAAAATCATTTTAATAATTTAGTGAGAAAGTTTTAAAAATGTTCTCAGCCTTGCAAATCTTTTATGCCTGGGTTTAACTATGATATAAAAGATAATGTTTATGGCCATTGTATTACTCTTAATAGTCCTTTCTCACTCCCCTCTTCCCACCGTCACCAGATATGCAATTCTACATCAAAATTTTATCTTGATTTGACTACTTATAACCATTTTCACAATTACCATCAGTTGGTATGAGCCACTGATCATCTCTCAGCTAGATTATTATAGTAGCCTCCTAACTGTCCCCTCTCTCTCTCCCTGTATCAGACATGATTCAAATGCATATGACAAAAACCACTTTAGCTATTTGGAGCAGAAAAGGATTTAATAAAAGTAGTAGGTGAACTCAATATACAGTTATTGTTGGATAAATGTAGATGTACAGAGCACATTATATGCAGAGCTGAACCTGTTGAGACTTCAGACTACTTTCATGAAACCTGTTATCTAAAGAGCTGATTTCATAATTTTAAGGCCTTAAATTAGATGTAAAATATAAAGCTATAAAGAAAATAATCTCTAAAAACAAAGAAGCTTAAATTTTCAGAAAGCTGTCAGTATGGTAGTTTCAAAAAGTACTCTTAAAATGCATACAATATGTCCAGTACCATAAAGAAATTTACCATTTTCTGCAGTATTCATTGAGACAGTGTTAATATTATAGCCTCTGTTGTCATGGGAACAGATCTCTGAAGGCAATCTCAGAGGCTAATGATTCCATGGTGTTGCTATGGGTAGAAGCAACTGAGACTCTTGTTAGTCACATGACTAAGATTAAAAAAACAAGAAAACCTCTTCGGAGCTGAACTTATTGAGTGATGCAAATGGAACAAAACTAGGATGATGGCATAGTATTCATTATGAAATATGTGTGTGAGATTTTAAGTTTAAATAAACTTATTTTGGACTTTGATGATTTTGACACTTTCAAAGACTACAGCCAGTTGTTTTGTAGTGTTATCACTCAATTTGGGTATGTCTGATGTTTAATGATTAGATAAAAGTTATGCATGTTTGGTAGGACTATCACAGAAGTGATTTTCCTCATTACCTCCTATCAGATAGCATATGATTTTAATATGTCTGATTACTGGTGATACAAACTTTGATCATTTTATTTTATTTTTATTTTTTTAAAGATTTATTTATTTATTTCTCTCCCCTTCTCCCCCACCCCGGTTGTCTGTTCTCTGCGTCTATTTGCTGCGTCTTCTTCTTTGTCCGCTTCTGTTGTTGTCAGCAGCACGGGAATCTGTGTTTCTTTTTGTTGCGTCATCTTGTTGTGTCACCTCTCCGTGTGTGCAGCACCATTCCTGGGCAGGCTGCACTTTCTTTCGAGCTGGGCAACTCTCCTTATGGGGCGCACTCTTTGTGTGTGGGTTTCCCGTACGCGGGGGACACCCCTGTGTGGCAGGGCACTCCTTGTGCGCATCAGCACTGCACATGGGCCAGCTCCACACAGGTCAAGGAAGCCCGGGGTTTGAACTGCGGACCTCCCTTGTAGTAGACAGACGCCCTAACCACTGGGCCAAGTCCGCCGCCTGATCATTTTATTGATACAGTTTCCACTAGGTTTTTCATCTCTAATTGAGACATATTTTCAGAGAAGATACTTTTGAGTCTCTTCATGTATGTTACCACGCAATTGTGGGTTTTTCTGCCCAATGTACCTCAAATGACCAATTCCTTAGACATCCAGATTTCAAAGAGAGAAAAAGTTTATTGCTAGTGAATAGCAAGGAGATCAGAGGGCCTATCAGCCTAAAATCTGGCTTTCCTAGTCTATGGATATTAGGGTTTTGTGGATTCAAACAAGAGAGAGTGGAGTGGTTATTATTACAATAGCAAGTATAAACAAGGCTGAGGCCAGTTTGGAATAACCAGTGAACCAGGGAGAGACCAGTCTAGGATAACTATAAACAAGCGTGAGGCTAATCTTTCAGTAACTTCAGGCATTAACTTTTTTGGCTATTCAACAATACACAGGAAAAGTAAAAACTAAAACATATCTACATATTAATTATGTAATCATAATTATTTGTTAACTTTTAACTGTTACATGTGTAGGGGGGTTGTGGCCTATTCAAACTTTGATCTACTGGTTTTAACATCCATTGATGTTTCTTAAATGAATTTTTGTAATCGTGATTGCTAAATGATTTTGTAATTCCTTTTACAGTTTTTAGTTGACATTCTACTGTAAAGTTATGCTTTTCATCTCACTATTCATGTACTTATTTACATTAGTATGGACTCTTCAATTCCTATTTTATTCAGCGGCCTTTATGCCATTATTATCGCTTATTTTGGATCTCAAATTGTTCCCAGTTGGCCAATAGGTGCCTCTTGAAGCTGGCTTCCATCTCTTTTGTCATGCTACTGTTGATCTTTGAGCATTTATTTATGGCATAGCAAAGTGTCCTAGGCCCATATCATACTTGCACAAATGCAACACTGGAAATAGTCGTTTATCTGAGGAATCTTTTGTTGTTGTTTTGTTTTAATTGGAGATTAGGTTTTTAGAAATCAAATCTGGGTGTGTGTTGCTGCTCCCAGATCTTCTCAGTAGGCAGAATTAAGGAATATATGTATATGTGTGTGTGTGTGTGTGTGTGTATATATATATATATATATGTATGTATATATAGACACAAAAACATAACTTATGTCAATGTTTATTAAGGTATCCCCCTATAATGAAAACAATGCATTCATACCAATACCTCTAACTCCAGTCTAACACCATAGGTTTCTTTCTTTTTCTCCCTTTGCTTTTTTGTAACTCTGTTCTCTGACATGAGAAGCTGTGCTCCCATTATGCTTTGCTATTTATATTTATTTATTGAATCAAAATCCCCTATGTGAAAAGAGTTTCCCATCACTACTGCCACAGTGGTTTATAGTCCTTTAACATACTGTTAAACTCAGTCTGCTAGTATTATTGAGGATTTTTACATCTATATTCATAAGGTAAATTGTTCTGTAGTTTTCTTTTGATATTTATATCTGACTTTGGTTATTAGGAAGAGTTTCCTTCTCTTAAATTATTTGGAGGAGTTGCAGAAGGATTGGTAAAATTCACCAGTGAAGCCATCTATCTGGTCCTGGGCTTTTCTTTCTTGGGAGGTTTTTAATTACTGATGCAAATTCTTGTTATAGATCTGTTGATTCATTTCTGTTTCTTCTTAGTCAGTTTAGGTAAGTTGTGTGTTTAGAGGAGTTTGTTCATTTCCTTTAGCGTAGCTAATCTTTCTGATTAGCTAATCTTTTAACATTTCCTTCCTTATGTTTTACTATTATTTGATCATTATTATTTCTTTCCTTCTACTAACTTTATTTTTTTTTTTAAAGATTTATTTTTATTTATTTATTTAATTCCCCTCCCCCGGTTGTCTGTTTTCTGTGTCTTTTTGCTGCGTCTTGTTTCTTTGTCCGCTTCTGTTGTCGTCAGCGGCACGGGAAGTGTGGGCGGCGCCATTCCTCGGCAGGCTGCTCCCTTCTTCGCGCTGGGCGGCTCTCCTTACGGGTGCACTCCTTGCGCGTGGGGCCCCCCTACGCGGGGGACACCCTTGCATGGCACAGCACTCCTTGCGCGCATCAGCACTGCGCATGGGCCAGCTCCACACGGGTCAAGGAGGCCTGGGGCTTGAACCGCGGGCCTCCCATGTGGTAGACGGACGCCCTAACCACTGGGCCAAAGTCCGTTTCCCATCCTTCTACTAACTTTAGATTTAATTTGATCTTTATCTGGTTTTTCAAGATGTGAAATTAGGTTGT
Source organism: Dasypus novemcinctus (assembly GCF_030445035.2). NCBI lineage: Eukaryota > Metazoa > Chordata > Mammalia > Cingulata > Dasypodidae > Dasypus > Dasypus novemcinctus. The sequence goes on from NC_080676.1 coordinate 71,924,924, forward strand.
TGATTTCAGATCTTTCTTCTTTTGTAATGTTGGCATATCTACCTTTAAATTTTCCTCTCCGCACTGCCTTTCCTGCATCCCTTAAGTTTAGGTGTATTGTGTTTTCCTTTTTGTTAATTTCTAAGAATTATCTGACTTCCTTTGTTATTTCTTCTTTGATTTAGTGCTTGTTTATGAGAATGTTTGATTTTCATATATTTATGAATTTTCCAGTGTTCCTTCTGTTGTTGATTTTTAGCTTCATTCCACTGCAGTAGGAGAAGATGATTTGCATCATTTCAGTCTTTTTACATTTATCGAGATTGCCCTGACCTATGTTGTATCCTAAGATTGATCCATGTACACCTGAGAATAATGTGTATTCTGCTATTATAAAGTGGAGGAGTGTTCTGTATATGTCTCTTATACTTGGTTTATAGTAACATTCAACTTATCTGTTTCCTTATTGATCTTCTTTCTAGATATTCTACCCATTATTGAAAGTGGTATATTAAATATTGTATATAACATTTTGTTTATCCATTCATCTGTTAATGGACAGTTGGGTTGATTTCATCTTATAATTATGAATAATGCCACTCTGAACATTGTTGTGCAAATATCTGCTCAAGACACTGCTTTCAGTTCTTTTGGGTATTGACAGTTTGAAATTATTTTGTGAATCTCCAAAAGAAAAAGATTATGTTTTTGAACTAATCCATTCCTGTGGGTGTGGGACCCTTTTGATAGACTAAGTCAGTGAGGCATGACTCAAGTTGGATCTCTGCCCTCTTACTGGAGCTTTATATAAACAGAGACAGAGGGAGACACAGAGAAAGGAAGCTGCCATTTTTTATCCTGCCATGTGAGAGAGGACTTAAGGAGCACTAGCAGCCAAAGCTTAAGCATGAAGCCCCCAAGAGATGGGACCCATAGAGCAGCTCGAGAGTAAAGAGATGAGCCATATGCCCACAGCTGAACTCAGGAAGAAAGTAGAGCAGCTGAGACTGAGAGGTCTGGAAAGAGACAAGCTCTCTGTCTGGTTGCCCACAGCTGAGCTCCAGGAGATGGCACATTCTCAAGAACAAGTCAGGGATCTTGGCAGAGGTCAACTACCATCTTCACCACGTGGCGGAAACCAGGATCATCAGTAGCTGATTTTGGTGAGAAAGTATCTCTGATGGTGCTTTGATTTGAACATTTCATTGCCTTGAAACTGATTTTACAAAATAAAATCTCCATTATTGGGAAGCGGATGTGACTCAAGTGGATGTGACTCCCACCTCCCACATGGGAAGTCCCTGGTTCGGTTCCCCGTGCCTCCTAAAGAAGACAGCAAGCTGGTATGATGGGTAGGCTTGATAAGCTGACATAACAAGATAGCACAACAAGAGACAAGAAGAAAACATAATGAGACACACAGTAAAGTAGGGAACAGAGATGGCTCATGCAATTAGGCACCTTCCTCCAGTATTGTAGGTCCTGGGTTAGGTTCCTAAAGAAACAAGATGAACAGATACAGCAAGTGCAGCCACGAGGGCGTGGGGAGAAATAAATGGAATAAATCTTTGGAAAAAAAAATCCCCATTATAAAAGCCAACCCATTTCTGGTACTTTGCATCAGTAGCCCTGTGGCAAACTAAGCCAATTAATATACCTAGAAGTGGGATTGCTGTGTCATATAGTAATTCTATTAATTTTCTGAGGAACCACCAAATTGTTTCCCACAGTGGCTGTACCATTTTACATTCCTACTAACAATAAACGAGTGTTCCTATTTCTCCACAACCTTTCCAACACTTTTTACTTTCCATGTTTTAAATATAACCATTCAAGTAGGTGTGCAGTGTTATCTCATTGTGACTTCGATTTGCATTACCCTAATGGCTAATGAAGTTGACTGTCTTCATGTGCTTTATAGCCATTTGTATATATTCTTTATAGAAATATCCACTCAAGTCTTTTGCCAGTGTTTTAAAATTGGGCTATTTGGCCTTTTCTTGTTGAGCTGTGGGATTTCTTCATATTGTTTGGATATTAAATCCTTACCAGATATGTGGTTTCCAAATATTTTCTCCCATTCTGTAGATTGTCTTTTTTGCTTCCTCATTGAAACCCTTTGATGCACAAAAGTTTTAAATTTTTAATGAAGTCCCATTTATTTTTTTCTTTTGCTGCTCTTGTTCTAACACAAGATCCTGAGGATGTTTTAACAGTTTTAAAATTTTGGTTCTTATATTTAGGGCTTTGATAAATTTTGAGTTAATTTTGTATATGAGGTATGGGTCCCCCTTCATTCATTTGCATATGGATATCCAGTTTCCCCAACACCATTTGTTCAAGAGACTGTTCCATTTCCATTGAGTGGACTTGGCACCCTTATCAAAAATTAATTGGCTGTAGAAGGGAAGGTGTATTTCTGAACTTAAATTCTATTCCATAGGTCTTCATGTCTGTCCTTGTGCTAGTATTATGGTGTTTTCATTGCTGTAGCTTTGTTGTAAGTTGTAAAATCAGAAATTGTAAATCCTCCAAATTCATTCTTTTTCAAAATGCTTTTGGCTGTTTGGGGTCTCTTACCCTTCCATATAAATTTGATAATTGACTTTTCCCTTTCTGTGAAGAATGCAGCTGTAGTTGTGGCTGGAATTGTGTTGACTCTGTAAATCACTTTGGGTAGAATTAACATGTTAACAATATTTAGTCTTCTACTCCGTAGACACTTAATAGCCTTCCATTTATTTTAGGTCGTCTTTGAGTTTGTTCTGTAGTTTTTGGTGTACACATCCTTTACATCTTGGTTAGATTTATTTCTAGATCTTTGTATTTCTCATGTTGCTATTGTAAATGGAATTTTTTTCTTGATTTCAGATTGTTCATTATTAGTGTAAAAAAACACCACTGACTTTTGTGTGTTGATCTTGTAATCCGCCACTTTGCTGAACTCATTTATTAGCTCTAGTAGCTTTGTTGTAGATTTTTTCGGACTTTCTAAATAGAGGATCATTTCAGCTTCAAGGAGGGAAAGTTTTACTACTTCTTTTCCAATCTAGATGTCTTTTATTTCTTTTTCTTGCCTAATTGCTCTGGCTACAACTTCCAGTACAATGTTGAATAATAGTGGTAGCAGTGGGAATCTTGTCTTGTTCCTGATCGTGGAAGGAAAGCTTGAGTCTTTCACCATTGATTATATTGTTACCTGTGGGTTTTTCATATATGTCCTTTATCATATTGAGAAGTTTCCTTCTATTCCTAGTTTTCTGAGGTTTTTTGTTTTTGTTTTTAAATCAAGAAGTGGTACTGGACTTTGTCAAATACCTTTTCGTAATCATAGTGCATTTTTCCCCTTTGTTCTGTTAATACGGTATATTATATTAACTGATTTTCTTATATTGAAACACCCTTGGATACTTTTAGGTAAATCCCACTTCATCATTGTTTTAGTTTGCTAGAGGCTGCCAAGGCATTATACCAGAAGTGGGTTGGCTTTTTCATGGGGATTTATTATCTTAAAAGTTTACAGGTCTGAGGCCAGATTTGGAAGTATCCAACTCAAGGCACCATCAGGAGATGCTTTCTCTCCGAGCTGCAGCTGGGGATGATCAGGCACATGGCAGTATCTGTTTGTCTCTCTCCTTTCCTCCAGGCCTCATTGCTTTCAATTTCTAGCTTCAGTGGCTTCCTCTAAGCCTATGTGTTCCGTCAGTTTCAGCTTCTGTTTCCCAGGGCTTTCTCTTTGAATTTCTGGGTTCCATTGAATTTAGCTTCTGGCTCCCAGAACCTTCTCTCTCAGCCTCTGAGGGTTTCTCACTGTCTCTGCAGCCTTTTTCTGTAACCGCAGTTTTTTATTCATGTGTTTATAAAGGAGTCCAGTAAGAGGTTTAATAGCCACCCTAGGTCATGTAATCTAATTAAAGGCTCTAACTAAAGTAATTTAATCAAAAGGTTCCACCTACAGTAGGCTTACTCGTTAATGGATTTGCTCTAAGGACATGATTTTCTGGGCTGCAAATCTCCTCAGTTGATTTTAGATGTAAGAGCGTAATCATCTAACTAATGGTTTAAGTCCACCAAATGTCCTCACAATAACAATTAGGCCAGTGCTTAACTTGACCAAAAAACCAGGCACCATTACTTGGCCAAGTTGTCACATGAGCCTAACCATCACAGTTCACCCCTTGTCAACTTGACAGACATACTCATCATCTTAAACCATACTTCATCCTATAAAAAACAACAATAACAGACATTTTTTCTCCTAACAATACTCAACTTCCCTGCATACAACTGGAAACACACTAAATCGCTCCAGAATAGAATGCAAGTCCCCTTAATATTTTTTTTTAAGATTTATTTATTTATTTTTTATTTCTCTCCCCTTCTCCCCCCCCATCCCAGTTGTATGTTCTTTGTGTCTGTTTGCTGCATCTTCTTTGTCCACTTCTGTTGTTGTCAGTGGCATGGGAATCTGTGTTTCTTTTTTGTTGTGTCATCTTGTGTCAGCTCTCCATGTGTGCAGCACCATTCCTGGGCAGGCTGAACTTTCTTTCGCACTGGGCAGCTCTCCTTATGGGGTGCACTCCTTGCGCGTGGGGCTCCCCTACGTGGGGGACACCCCTGCATGGCACGGCACTCCTTACGCGCATCAGCACTGCGCATGGGCCAGCTCCATACGGGAGGCTGGGGTTTGAACCGCGGACCTCCCGTGTGGTAGACGGATGCCCTAACCACGGGGCAAGTCCGCTTCCCCCCTTAATATTGATATGCTATAACTTAACTACATGAAACTAATGCAACTTAAGACTTTTTGAAATATTGTGAAGGATTGAATATATTTTGCATGTGGAGAGAATGTGTATTTTGGGGATCCAGAGGGTAGAATATGATAGCTTGAATCTTTTGTGAACCCCAGAAAATTATGTCCTTGAATTGGTCCACTCCTTTGGTGGGTTGGACTCTTTGATTGAGTTGGATCCAGTCCTAGATCTTCCAATAGAAGGCTGTTTCATCTACATTGAGAATCTGTTGTTTACTTGAGCCACTTTAATGAATTATCTTAGCTAGGTCTTCTAGATAACTTGCTCCAGTTTCTACATCAGTAATTGCTGTTGCAGCTTGTATTTTTATGTTATGGGGGCAATTATTTCCTTAAACCTCATGAATTAAGGTCTGATAGTTTCAAGCTGTTCTTCTACAGCTTCCTTACCTTTCTTGGCCTTCATAGAATTGAAGAGAGTTAGGGCCTTGCTCTTGATTAGGCTTTGCCTTAAGGGAATATTTTGGGTCCTTTGAGCTTTTCTATCCAGACCACTAAAACTTTCTCCCTCTATCAACACAGGGCTGTTTCACTTTTTTATCATTCATGCGCTCACTGGAATAGCATTTTTGATTTTCTTCAAGAACGTCTCCTTTGCATTCACAACTTGGATAACTGGTGCAAGAGGCCTAGGTTTTGGCCTAGCTCAAGCTTTTTTTTTTAAAGATTTATTTTTATTTTATTTTAATTCCCCCCTCCCCCGGTTGTCTGTTCTCTGTGTCTATTTGCTGTGTCTTGTTTCTTTGTCCGCTTCTGTTGTCGTCAGCGGCATGGGAAGTGTGTGCAGTGCCATTCCTGGGCAGGCTGCACTTTCTTTCGCGCTGTGCGGCTCTCCTTACGGGGCGCACTCCTTGCGCATGGGGCTCCCCTACGCGGGGACATCCCTGCATGGCGCAGCACTCCTTGCGCGCATCAGCACTGTGCATGGGCCAGCTCCACACGGGTCAAGGAGGCCCGGGGTTTGAACCGTGGACCTCCCATGTGGTAGACGGACGCCCTAACCACTGGGCCAAGTCCGTTCCCCCCCTCCCCCACCTCAAGCTTTTGATGCACCTTCTTCACTAGGATTATTTTTAGCTTTTAATTTAATGTGAGAGATATATGACTCTTCCTTTTACTTGAACACTTACAGGCCATTGTAAGGTTATTAATTGGCCTGATGTCAATATTGTTTATCAGCTAGTGGGGAGGCCCAAAGAGAGGAAGAGAGACTGGGTAATGGCCAGTCAGTATAGCCATCAGAGTACACACATCATTTATCAGTTAAATTTGCCGTCTAATTGGGTACAATTCGTGATGCCCCAAGACAATTTAAATAGTAACATCAACGATTGCAGATCACCGAAAGAGATATAATAATAGTGAGAAAGCTTGAAGTATAGCAATAATTACTAAAATGTGACATAGAGACACAAAGCAAGCACATTGCTGTTGGAAAAATGGTGCCAGTAGACTTGCTTAATGCAGGGTTGTCACAAACCTTCAATTTGTAAAAATAAAAATAAAACAAATGCAATATCTATAAAGCACAGTGAAGCAAAATGCAATTGTATTTTTAATTATCAAGACTTCTTTTGTGACATATGTAGTCTATCCTGGAGAATGGCCATGTGCACTTGAGAAGAATGTGTATTCTGCAGTTCTTGGGTGAAGTGTTGTACATATGTCTGCTCTGCTTGGCTTATAGTATTTTTCAAATGTTCTGTTTTCTTATTGATTTTTTTTCTAGATATTCTATTCATTCTTGAATGTAATGTACAGTTTTCTACTGTTAATGTACAGCCATTTATTTCTCTCTTCAGATATGTCAATATTTGCTTCATGTATTTTAGGACTCAGCTGGTAGGTGCATATTTATCATTTTTATGTCTTCTTGTTGAACTGACCCCTTTTCAGTATGTAATGACCTTCTTTGTCTCACGTTACCATTATGACTTTTTTCCCCCATTGGATAGAAGTGGTATTTCAAAGTAATTTTTAAAATAATTCATTTTAGTTGTGATAAATATAAATAATATAAAAACAATTTTAACCATTTTAAGTGGACAATTCTTTGATATTAAATATATTGACAATACTGTGTAACTTTCAACACTATTTCCAGACCGTTTTCATCACCCCAAACCAAAATTCACACTCATGCAATAATACGCCCCATTTTCGCCTTTCCCTACCCATGGTTGCTACTCTTCTGCTTTCTGTCTCTATAAATTTCCTTATTTTAAGTATTTCATATGAAATAAATCATGCTGTATTTCTCATTTCGTGTCTGACTTATTTCCCTCGGCCTGCTGTCTCTAGGGTTTTTACATGTTGTAGCATGTACAAGCACTTTACTTGTTCTTAAAGCTGAATAATAGCCCATTATATGGATATAGCACATTTTATTTATCCTTTCTTCTGTTGATGGTCTTTGGTTGCTTCCATCTTTTGACAGTTCTGAATAATGTGTGATGATCGTTGGAGTCCCTGCTTTCATTTCTTTTTGGTATGTACCTAGAAGTAGGATAGGCAGGTCGTATGGTAATTTTGTGGTTAAGTTTCCAAGGAACCGCCAAACTGTTTTCCAGAGTGGCTGTACCATTTTACATTCCTACTAAGAATGTACGAGGGTTCCTATTTCTCTGCATCTTCATGAACATGTTATTTTCCAATTTTTTTATTAATAGCCACTCTAGTGGGTGTGAAGTGGTATCTCATTATAGTTTTTTTTTTAAGATTTATTTATTTGTTCCTTCCCCCCTTCCTCTTCCACTCCCCTGCCCTGCTGTTTTTGCTGTCTGTATCCACTCACTGTGTGATCTTCTACATCTGTTTCTCTTTTTGGTCTTCTCATTTTTTTCTTTTTTAGGATTCACCAGGATTCGATCATGGGACATCTGATGTTGAGAGAGATTCCTTGTCAGCTGCGCCACCTCAGTTCTTGGTTTCTGCTATGCTTCATCTTGACTCTCCTCTTTGTCTCTCTTTTGTTCTGTCATCATCTTGCTGCATGACTCACTTGGGTGGGCACTGGCTCACTGTACGGACACTTTCACTCTGCGAGCACTCAGCTTGCTGTGTGGGCACTCTAGCCCCACGGGCACTGGCTCACCATGCAGGCATGCTTTCTATTCTTTTCCACCAGGACGCCCCAGAGATTGAACCCAGGTCCTCCCATATGGTAGGTGGAAGCCCTATCACTTGAGCAGCATCTGCTTCCCTCATAGTTTTTATTAGCATTTCTTTAATGGTTATTGATGTAATGAATGTTTTCATATACTTATTGATCATTAGAATATATTCTTTGGCCAAATATCTCTTCCCTCTGTTTTCTTAAAGAGCTTTATAATATTAGGTCTCATATTTAGGCCTTTGAATGAATTTTTATATGTTATGAGAGGTAGGGGTCCACTTTCATTCTTTTGTACACGCATTTCCATTTGTCCCACAGTCATTTGTTGAAAAGAGTATTGTTTCCCTTTGAATGGACTTGGCATCATGTTTAAAAATCAACTGGCCACAGATGTGTGGATATATGTCTTGACTCCCAGTTTTATTCATTTGGTCTCTATGCCAAGGGTTCATATCCTTTTTTGTTCCATGGACCCCTTTTGCCAGTCAGCAGAAAACCATGGAATACTACTGTAATTTATTGCATACATTCATAAGTGAAGGAAATGCTGGAGTCTAGTTAGAGGTCAGAGAAAATAAAGATAATTTTTTTCAATTCAAGCTCACAGACTGCCTGGTCAAGAAGTCCTGCTCTATGTAGTTCCACACTTTTTAAATTACTGTATCTTTGTAGTGAGTTTTCTTACTATTGAGTTGTTGGTTTTTGTTTTGTTTTGTTTTGTGGTATTGGGGGCCAGAGATTGAACCCAGGACCTTGTATGTGGGAAGCCAGCACTCAACCACTGAGCTAAATTGGCTCCCCTGAGTTGGTTTTTTCATTTGTTTTGCTTGTTGTTTTTCTTTTTTTCCAGGAGGCACCAGGAACTGAATCTAGGACCTCCCATGTGGGAAGCAGGCACTCAACTGCTTGTGCCATATCCTCTCCCCTATATTAAGTTTTTTTTTTTTTAAAGATTTATTTTTATTTATTTAATTCTCCTCCCCTCCCTTAGTTGTCTGTTTTCTGTGTCTTTTTGCTGCATCTTGTTTTTTTGTCCGCTTCTGTTGTCTGTCAGCAGCAGGGGAAGTGTGGGCGGCGCCATTCCTGGGCAGGCTGCACTTTCTTTCACGCTGGGCAGCTCTCCTTACGGGCGCACTCCTTGCGCGTGGGGCTCCCCTACTCAGGGGACACTCCTGCGTGGCATGGCACTCCTTGCGCGCATCAGCACTGTGCATGGGCCAGCTCTACACAGGTCAAAGAGGCCTGGGGTTTGAACCATGGACCTCCCATGTGGTAGACGGAAGCCCTAACCACTGGGCCAAGTCCATTTCCCTCTTTCACTACATTAATGTGCATAACATTTATTGATTTCATATTGAACCTTTCTTTTATTCCTAAAATAAATCCCTCTTGGTCATAGTGTATAATCCTTTTAATATATTTTTGAATTTGGTTTGCCAGTATTTTGCTAATGATTTTTACATCTATATTCACAAGAGAGATTGCTGTAACTAGGTTTTCTTATGCTGGCTTTATCTGACTTAGGTATCATGGTAATGTTGGTATCATAGAATGAATTAGGAAATAATCCCTTCTCGTATTTGGAAGAGTTTGAGAAGAATTTGTGTTAAATCTTTAAATTTTGGTAGAAATCAGCACTGAAAAGTCCTGGACTTTGTTTGTTGGAAAGTTTTAAATTACTGATTCTATCTGTTTACTTGTTAAGATCTGTTGAGATTTTCTATTCTTGCATCAGATTAGGTAATTTGTATTCTTCAAGGAATTTGAGCATTTCATCCAGGTTTTCTAGTTTGTTGGTGTACATTTGTTCATACTACCCTCTTTTTTAAAAAAATTTATTTCTTTCCTCCCCCCCCCCCCCCCCAGTTGTCTGCTCTCTGTGTCCATTCACTGTGTGTTCTTCTGTGACCACTTCTATCCTTATCAGTGGCACTGGGAATCTGTGTTTCTTTTTGTTGCGTCATCTTGTTGTGTCAGCTCTCCCTGTGTGCGGTGCCATTCTTGGGTAGGCTGTACTTTCTTTCATGCTAGACGGCTCTCCTTATGAGGCATACTCCTTGCGCGTGGGGCTCCCCTACGTGGGGGACACCCCTGCATGGCATGGCACTCCTTGTGCGCATCAGCACTGCACATGGGCCAGCTCCACACGGGTCAAGGAGGCCCGGGGTTTGAACCACGGACCTCCCATGTGGTAGGCAGACTCCCTATCCATTGGGCCAAGTCCGCTTCCCTACTATCCTCTTTTAATCTTTTTTGTTTCTGTAAGGTCAGTAGTAATGTCTGCAGTATCATTTCTGATTTTAGTTATTTTTGGTTTTTTTCTTTCTTTGTCAGTCTATTAACAGTTTGTGAATTTTATTTTTGATCTTTTCAAGAAGTGCCTATTGTCTTGATTCAGTTGTTTTTATATCCTCAGTTTCATTTGTATCTTTTCTCATCTTTGCTATTTCCTTCCTTTTACTAACTTTGAGTTTACTTATCTTGTTCTAGTTTCTTTAGGTAGAAAATTAGGTATTGATTTGTGAACTCTTCTTTTTAAAGAAGGCATTTGTAGGTATAAATTTCCCTCAAGCACCGTCTTAGCTTTTTCCCTTAAGTTTTGTAATATGTGTTCTCATTTTTATTTGGCTCAAGATATTTCCTAATTTCCCTTGTGATTTTTTTCTTTGATCCATTGATTGTTTAATAGGATATTGGTAATTTCCACATATTTGCAAATTTTCCCAGTTTTCTTCTGCTCTTGTGTTCTAGGTTTATTCCATTATGGTCTGAGAAGATACTTGTATGATTTCAATATTTTAAAATTTATTACAATTTGGTTTGTGACCAAAGTGATATATCCTAGAAAATGTTCCATGTGTACTCGAGAAGAATATGTATTCCACTGTTGTGTGGTATGTCTATATATGTCTTTTAGGTCTAATTTGTTAATGCGTTGTTCAGGTCCTCTTATTTCCTTGTTGATCTTCTGTTTCAATGTTCTATAAGTTATTGAAAGTCCTGCATTGAAATTTCCAACTAGTACTTTAGAGGTATCTATTGCTTTTAGTTCTGTCAATTTTTGCTTCATACATTTTGGGGACCTGTTGAAGTTTATACATGTTTATAATTGTTATATCTTCTTGCTGGACCAAACGTTTTAATACTATATAATAACCTTTTAATACTATTTAATTTTCTTTGTCTCTTGTAATGTTTTCTGACTTAAATTTGTGTTGTGTCTGACAGTAATATAGCCAGGCCAGCTCTCTTTTGAATTATTGTTGGTATGGAATATCTTTCCACATTTTACTGTCAACCTCTTTGTGTCTTTGTACCTATAGTTAGTCTCTTTTGGACAGTATATAGGTGATTCATGCTTTGTCAGCCAATCTGCAATCTCTGCCTTTTATAGGGAAGTATATACATTGACAGTTAAGATAATAGCTGAGAAGGAAGGATTTACTTCCACCATTCAACCATTTGTTTACTGTATGTCTTGTAAGAGTTTTCTTTCTCAATTACTTCTTTTTGTTTGTTTTTAGTTGCTTTCTTATAATGTAGCATTTTGATTGCTTTCCTTTTTTAAAACATTTTTTAATTATTTGATAAGTGGCTACCCTTGTAATTACCATAAAAATCTTAAACTAATAACCTAATTTGACTAATACATCTCATTTCAGTAGTATGTAAACTTCTGCTATGTATCTCCATACATTCCCCTTTATATTTTTATTGGCTCAGATTACATCTTTATATATTGCATGCCCATTAACATAGACATTAAATGTTATTTTACACATTTGCCTGTGAAGTCATACCATATGGGGGACGGGGAAGCAGTTACAAACAAAATGTATAGTATTATAAATTTTTATATTTATGTAGTCACCTTTACTAATGTTCTTTATTTTTCTGATGGCTTTCAGTTATTGTCTAGTGCCCTTTTATTTCAGCCCAAAGAAATCTCTTTAGCAATTTTTATAGGGGAGGTCTTCTAGTAATGAACTCTTTGACCTTTTGTGTATCTATAAATACCCTAAATTATTTGATTTTTGAAAGATAATTTTTCCAAATATAGAATTCTTGTTGACACTTTTTTTCTTTAGGGAATTTAAATATAGCATCCCACTGTTTTCTGGTCTCCGTGTGTGTGTGTGTGTGTGTGTGTGTTTGTTTTAAGAAGGTACTAGAGATTGAACCCTGGACCTCATACATGCAAAGCAGGCGTTCAACCACTGAGCTATTCCTGCTCTGTGGTCTCCATGATTTCTGATGAGAAATACACTGCTAATTTTATTGGGGATTCTTTATATTTGACAGATTGTTTCTTTCATCTTTCAAAATTCTCTTAGTCTTTGGATTTTGGCAGTTTCACTCTAATGTGTCCTGGTGTGGATTTCTTGAACTGTATCCTGATTTGAGTTCATTGAACTTCCTGGGTTTGTATACTCATGTCTTTCATCAGAATTGGGATATTTTCAGTCATTACTTATTCAAATACTTTTTCTTAAAATCTGTTTTATCTGATATTGGTGTAGCTACCCTAGCTCTTTTTTGGTTACTATTTGCATGAAATATTTTTTTCTATCCTTTCAACCTCCATGTGTCTTTGATTTAAGATGTCTCTTATAAATAGCATATAGTTGGGTCATGGTTTTTTATCCATTTTGCCAACCTCTGCCTTTTGACAAGAGAGTTTAATCCATTTGCATTAAGTGTAAGTACTGATAATGCATGACTTTCTTCTGCTGTTTTGCTAATTTGTCTTTTTGTCTTACACATTTTTTGCCCCTCAGTTCTTCTGTTAATGCATGCTTTCATATTTTATTTATTGTACTGCATCATTTTGAAGCCCTTCTTGTTTTTTTCTGTATCTGTTTTTCATATGTTTTCTTTGTGGTCATCATGAGGCTAACCCTTAATATCCTAAATTTATAACAATTACGTTTATTTTGTTACCAACGTAACTTCAATAGCAAACATATACACTGTTCTGTACCCCTAGTCCCCTACTTTTTTGTTGTGTTACAAATTATATCCCTGTACATTGTATGTCCAAATTTATAGATTTATCTATTACTTTTTGTTCTTTTACATTTTGATACTTGCAAGAAGTAAAAAGTGGAGTTTACATATCAAAAAAATACAGTGTAATACAACAGTACTGACATTTATAATTACCCTTACGGTTTTCTTTACCAGAGATCTTTGTTTCTTCATGCAGCTTTGATCCACTATCTATTATCTTTTCCTTTCTGCGTGAAGAACTCCTGTAAGAATTGCTTGTAGCCAGGTCTGAATGAGTAGAATGAGCTCCCTCCATTTAAAAAAAAATCTGGATGTCTTAATCCTTCTAATTTTTTGAAGGAAAATCTCACTGAATATAAAAATTTGTTGGCAGTGTTTTCTCTCAGCACTTTTAAGTTTTTTTTTTTTTTAAAGATTTATTTATTTATTTAATTTCCCCCCCTCCCCTGGTTGTCTGTTCTTGGTGTCTATTTGCTGCTGCGTCTTGTTTCTTTGTCCGCTTCTGTTGTCGTCAGCGGCAGGGGAAGTGTGGGCGGTGCCATTCCTGGGCAGGCTGCTCTTTCTTTTCACGCTGGGCGGCTTTCCTCACGGGCGCACTCCTTGCGCTCCCCCACGCGGGGGACACCCTTGCGTGGCACTGCACTCCTTGCGTGCATCAGCACTGCACATGGCCAGTTCCACACGGGTCAAGGAGGCCCGGGGTTTGAACCGCGGACCTCCCATATGGTAGACGGACGCCCTAACCACTGGGCCAAAGTCCGTTTCCCACTTTTAAGTATTTTGCGCCATTGTTTCTTGCCCCCATTGTTTCTGATGAGAAATTGACAGTCTTATTGGGACTTCCTTGTATAAAACGTTGCTTTTCTGTAGCATCTTTTGCACTGCCTCCTTATCCTCTGCATTCATCAGTTTGACTACTTTGTGTTTAGATATGGTTACCTTCAATGATATCCTGTTAGGGGTTTGTTATGTTTCTTGTGTGTGCTTATTCATGTCTTTCCCCAAATTTGGAAATTTATCTGACATTGTTTATCTGAATTTTCCTTCTCTCCCTTTCTCCCTTATTTTTGTGGGAGTCTGTATTAGTCAACCAAAGGGGTGGCTTTTATAAAGGGTATTTATTTAGGGTAAAAGCTTACAGTTACAAGGCCCTGTCCAACTCAAGGTACCGTAAGGGGTACTTCCTCACTCAAAGTCTGTTGCCACGTGTTGCCCCAAGATGGTGGGCTTTTTTTTGCAAGGGTTCAGCCTTCCTCTTTCCTCTTAAGGCTCCGTGGGCCCAGTTTCTTCCAGTCTCTGCTGTAGGCTGGCATAGGGCTGGTCTCTCTTCCTCTGGGGCTTTTTTCCTTCTGGTTCAGCTGCTCTCTCTTCACAAGGTCAGCTGTGAACTATCTGGTTCATCTCTAGGGCCACAGCATCCTCTGTGTATCTTCTGTGTGTTTCTACTTCCTTGTGAGAGTCTTTTTGAACAGCCCACCAAGGGGATGGGGATTCAACCCTGCATGCCCTATTCTTGATTTAATCAAGTAAATGTAAAACCTTTGAATTTATGCCTTGGGAAACAGACCAGTTTACAAGCATAATCAATATCTTTTTGGATTTCATAAATAATATCAAACTATGACAGATTCCCATAACGCTTAATTTGGTGTGCTTTATTCGGTCCCACAGCTTTCTTAGACTCTGTTCACTTTTTTCATTCTGTATTTTTCCTCTCCTTAGCCTGAATCATTTCATCTGTCTTCTCTTCAAAATCACTAGTTCTTTCTACTCTCAGCTTCAGTCTTCTGATGAAATCCGTTATGCAGAATTTTTCATTTCAGATATTGTGGTCTCGATACCAGTATTTTTGCTTGGTTCCTTTTTTTTTTTAAATACCACCTCCTTTCGACTTTTTGTGTGCTGTCTGCTATCTGTGTACATTCTTCTGTGTCTGTATTTATTTTATTTATTTCCCATCCGCTCACGTTGTGGCTGCTTGCCCTCTGCTCTCTGTGTCCCTCACTCTGTTCTTCTGCATTTTTTACAGTCTCCCTTTTTGTTGCAATACCTTGATGAGTCTGTTCTCTACGGCACTGGCCAGTGAGCATGCCTTCACAAGGAGGCCCTGGGATGCAAACTCAGGGCCTCCCATATGGTAGACAGGAACCCAGCTGATTGAACCACAGCTGCTTCCCTGCTTGGGTCCTTTTTAAAATTTCTGTCCCTGTTGAGATTCTCTTACTGTTATTTCTCTCTCTTTTTTTTCCTTTATCTTCTTGAGCATATTGGAGACTTTTTTTTTTTTTTTTTAATGTCTTTGTCTTGTATGTCCAAAGTCAGGTTTTCTTTACTGATGGTTTTTGGATTTTTGTGTTGCTCCTTTGGGTGCACTGTTATTTCCTGTTGTTTTTTGTTTTGTTGTGTTGTGTTTTCTTGGTGTTTGTTTCTTTTGTAATAATATTTTATTGCACACTGTACATTATAATATTTTAAAGTGTTAACTTTGTGTTTTTTTTCCTCAAGCTCTCTGTTTACTAAGTTTGTATCCAGCTAGTTATATGACAGATTTCCATGTGTGTTTCAACACAAACCTGTCCAAAAAACACATTTCTCTGAACTTAAAAAGTTGGCTGTTTCTCTGGTGCTCGGGTTCAGAGTTTAGCCCTCCTCATTGAGAAGATCATCAGCCCAAAGTAAATGCAAAGTGCTAGGTCCTCTCCTTTTCTGAATCTGAGTCTTATCTTTGTTTACTTTTGTTCTAAGGAATTCCAGCGCTCTCTCTACTTGCTCTGAAATAGACTTTCTCTGCATCCTGGTTGCTCTATTGTATGACTTAAATCTGCTCCAGACACTTTGAATGATTTCTTATGCTGCTTTACTTCTCTCTAAGCTGCTCTGGTCTGCAGGAAAAGTCCTGCAAGTGCAAGCCAGAGAGGAGTTTCTTGGTTCAATCTTTGAAGCTACTACTCCATGGACCAATGGCATACAAACACTGCTGTATACACAGTAAGGTTACTCTGCTTCCTTTGGAAGAGGGCTAGGAACCCACAATACGTGGTCAGCTGGCAGCACACTGATTCTGGGAGGAGGTAGCAGCAAGGGCTATAGGAGCTTCTCTTACCATTTTTTAAAAGTTGCATTTTCTTGATTCCACACTTTCCAAGTTACCATAACCTTTTAACTGGTTTTGTGGAATTCTGTGGAAGATAGTTCTGATAATTTTTGCTAGTTGTTAAAAGTTTCTGTGAGGAAATGGCACCCTGGAGCATCTTATGTTGCCATCTTGGTGGGCTGGAACCAAGGTAGGGTTCTCATTTTTGAAGAGCATTTGTACTAGATATTGAATTCATGGCTGGTAATATTTTTCTTTCAGGACTTTAAATGTGTCATCCCTCTGCCATCTTGTCTCCATGGTTTCTGTGAGAAATTGACCCTTAATCTTATTAAGGATTCTTCATATGTGACAAGTTGCTTCTCTCTTTTTGCTATTAGAATTGTCTCACTCTTTGGTCTTCAGTAGTTCAATTATAATCTGTTTTAGTTTGGATATATTTGAGTTTTTAATATTTGGAGTTCTTCAGATAATCTTGATGCCCCTTTCTCTTCTCCTTCTAGGACTGCCATAACGCATATATTGGTAATATGTCATGTCCCTCAGATCCCTTAGGCTCTTCTCATTTTTAATTTTTGCCCTTCATTTGAACAATTACAGTTATCCTTTCTTTAATTTCACTCATTCTTTATTTTGCTTGTTAAATCTGCTATTGACCACCTTGGGTATAGTTCTAGAATTTCTGTTGGGTTCCTTTTTAAAATTTCTACTTCCTCCTTTTGTTCATGCATCATGTTCCTGATTTCCTTTAGTTCTTTCTGTTTCCATGTTTTTGTTTTGCTCATTGATTATATTTAGGAGAGCTGACTTAAGGTCTTCAATTAGTTAATCCAATTCTGGGCTGCTTCTGTTGTTTCATTTTGTTCCTTTGAATGGGCCGTCTCTTCCTTTTTCTTTATCTGTATTATGATCTCTTGTTAACATCTGGGTATTTGGTTAATTTGATGTGCTAACTCTAGAAGTCAGATTCTCTCTCTTTCCCAGGGTTTTAGTGCAGATTGGCTCTGTGTTGAAGCTCCTCTTTAATGCTTAGCCCAGTTTATCCTGAACCTATAGATAACCCTGTGTTGAACAGTTAGGTGCTTCTTAGATGTTTCTGAGCATCAGTCTTGTCCTAGGTAGGTGCTGTAGCTTTTAAGAATTCCTAGTATATGTAATTGTTTCCCCTCCAAGAAAGGAGTTTCTTTCCCCAGCTTCTCTCTCAGTGCTCCAGGCTGTGCTCTTTGTCTCAATTACAGATTTTTGCCCCAGTTGTCAACTTTGCTCTGCTCCACCTTTCCACATTGCTTCTCTGCCCTGGGGAAGTTCTGGGTTAGGCCACCCAAACATATGCCCTGAGCCAGTCTTCTAAGGAATGGGTTGGGGTAGATGTAAAAAGACACCCAATTTGTTTGTTTAATTCAACTAGTCATCAGGCACCAGGGATGTGTACTTGAAGGCATGTGGGGCTGCCCAGCTGCCAATCCACCATCCATTGCACAGACTGTTGCACTGTGTGGGGTGGGGAGTGAGTGGTGGCAAGACAAGTAAATGTGCCCCACAGGTTAGTCATCATTTGTTTTCTATCCTCTACCATTTTCCTAATTTCTGGGAAAGTTGATTCTGAACAGATTCTGCCCATTCTTTACTGTTTCCAATGGGCCCCATTTGCCAGGGACGATTTCTCCATCTTGCTGATGTCATACAACCCCTTCTTTAAGTTATTAATCTTAAGGTCATTATATGGAATTCAAAATATTTTTTTCTTTAGAAATTGTGTTTGAAGATCAAGCAAGACCCACAAAGGCTTAATTCATAATGTGCTTTTAATACTTCAGCTCTCATTATCAGCTGATACTATTTCTCTGGGAAAATGTATTTTAACTCTTATATTTGGGCTAGAAACTCCTTCCCTGGGTATGCATTGCTGCTACCTTTCAAAAGAAAAAGGTCATTCAAAGAATCTTCTAGAATTTGACTCTTCTATAGGTTAGTTTTTAATTGAGTTTTAATTTTTAGTCTTCTGATGACTTTTGCTCCCTCTCCTTTTTCTTCTTTTTGATAAAGTGAGTTGGGCACCTGGTAAAAAAAAAAATTGTAGACAGGACTAAATGTATAGAGTGAAAAATAAACTTCCCAATCATTGGCCTTCAGTTCCCCTCCCCATTATGCTGCTAGAGATTTTGGATATGGAATATAGGCCAAGGGGGACAGAAATCAATAACCAGGAATCACACAAGATGGGGAAAGTTATTAGGAAACCCTTCATATATTAGGCTGGAATCTTAAAAGAGCTGCGTATTTAAAATAAGGATAAACCAGAAGTAAATCAGCCCTCATGTGGAATTGGAATCAAACGCTGTAGTGCCAGGATAGTCCAGAACATCTGAAGCCTTAAACTTTCTTTAAGATGGTCAGAAACTAGAACATCCTTAGGCTTCTAGCATAAGCAAACACAATTTTTCTCTGGAGCAAAGTACCTTCATCCCAGGTCTCAATATTATTCCTATATAAATGGTATAGGAACTAGCACAGAAAAATAGCCTGGAACACAAGGGAACAAGTCACCTTGACGGAGGACCAGCAGAATCAACAAGAGCTGATGCAGGGAATGGATATGGCTCGAGCACTTGAGTGTCCACCTCCCACCCATGGGAGGTCCCGGGTTTGGTTCCCAGTGCCTCCAAAAAATAACAACAACAAGCAAACAAATAAAAAAAGCCAACTCAAGGGAGCCAATGTGGCTCAGTGGTCGAGTGCTGGTCCTCCCACATATGAGGTCCCAGGTTCAATCCCCGGTCCCGGTACATTTAAAAAAAAAAAAAAAGTGTGAGAACTTCAGATACTTAAATTATTGGTGTAAATGCTGAAACAGTTGTATTTGCTGTTTTCCAGGAACTAATGAATTATTTTGAGTTTATTTGCAAGAAAAGCAAACCAGGGAAGTGGATGTAGCTCAAGTGATAAGGCTTCTGCCTACCATATGGGAGGACCTGGGTTTGATCCCCGGGGCCTGAAAAAGAAGAGAAAGCATGCCTGTGCAGCAAGCCAGTGCCTGCATGGTGAGCCAAGTGCCCACATGGCAAACCATGTATCCACGTGAATGCCCGCGTGGGTGAACTGAGTGCCCAGGTACTGAGCCAGTGCCTGCATACAAGCCAGTGCCCGCATGGCAAACTGAGTGCCCACACAAGTGAGTCATGCAGCAAGATGATAATGCAACAAAAGAGAGATGAAGGGGAGAGTCAAGGTAAAGCACAGCAGAGACTGGGAACTGAGGTGGCGCAATTGACAGGGAACCTCTCTCCACATCACAGGTCCCCAAGATCAAACCCTAGGAAATCCTAGAGGAGAAAGATAAGAAGAGAAGGCAAAAAGAGAAATAGATACAGAAGGTCACACAGTGAATGGACACAGACAGCAAAAACAGCGTGGTGGGGTACAAGGAGGGGAAGAACAAAAAAAAAAGCAAACTATAAAAAATGCTAGAGATTTGGAAAATAACAAAAAACAACTCTGAATGAAAATGCAATAACAAAAAGAAACTTCTCTGAATGAAACTGCAATAACAAATTAAAAGTAGTTTAACAAAGAACCAATTAATGAGCTGGAATATTGGTCAGAAGAAATTATCCAGAATGTTGAATGATAAACAAAAAGCTGGAAAGTACAAGAGAGGTTGAAGAGACAGAAGGTAGCATTTGCTCAGAATTACAAAAAGAGAAAGAAAAAATGAATTTTAAGGCAGTATTTAAGATAATGGCTAAGAATTTTCCAGAACTGATGAAAGTTCCTAATGTATAGATTTAAGAAACAAAGGGATCCTAGGCAAGATAAATTAGAAAATCACTTGTCTACATAGTACAACTTAGAGAAACCCAAAAATAAAGGAAATCTTAAGAGCAGCCAAGAAACAGGTCAGATTATATTCAAAGGAACACAGTAGGTTGACTGCTTCCTCCTCAACAGCAACAATGGAAGCGAGTGAACTGTGGAGTCTTCAGTGTGCTGAAAGAAAATTACTGTCTACCTAGAATTCTGTACAAGGTAAAATAAAGACATTTCCTGATAAATGAAAAGATATTTTATCACCATCATACTTGCACTTTTGAGAATTTTTAAAGTTTTACCTTAGATATAAGGGAACTTATGTTAGATACAATGTCTGAGATGCAAGAAGAACAAACAGTGGTAAATATGTGAGAAAATATAAATGAGCCTCAACTATGAAAAACAATAGTAGTTTCTCATGAGATTAAAAATAGAATTAAAATGCATGGCAACAGTAACAAATTGTAAGATGTTTAAATAGGAACTTTGTATCATGTGGGAGAAGAGTAAAATATTAACTTTAGACTTGGATAAGTTAAGTTTACTGTCATTTCTAGGGTAACTACCAAAGTAATAACAAATGAACAAACAAGTTTCAAACTAGTAGAGAAAAATACAATGGAATAAGAAAAAATAAACAATCCAAAGGAATTCAATATAAAGGTGAAAAAAATAAACACAGAACCAGCAGGGCAAATAGAAAGTACAAAATAAGGTAAATATTAACAGTTGAATGATGGAAATCCTCTGTGCAAAATAATATCAAGTTCAGTAAATCTGTATTTTAATAATATTTGAATCATAACTATAAGCATTATAAAATACCTAATATAGGCCCTGTCATCTAATTACATGCTCAGTAAATATTTCTTGAATGACTTAAATGTATTCAGAGAATTTAAATAAGTTTATTTTTGACTAGGAACATGGAAAAGAAAGAGATAGAGGAAAGAAAATCAATGGTTCAAAATCTCTCCTCCAGGAATTAAGAAATCTAGGTAACAGGAGTCCAGAAATTCTTTTCCTAATTCCCTATCACTTAGATAAATTTTCTAAGCTGAGCCTTAGTTGTAAAATGAAGAGTTGAAGTTGATCCCTAGCTTCTTCATCTACTCTTATAATCTTATAATAATATTGAAATTCATAGCATCTTTTAGAACAATTAATGTGAAATAAAATTGCAGTTTATTTTCCAGAGAATGTGATGGCAAAAGGGCATAATAACAAGCTTTCTCTTAATATGCACGGTAGATATTCCACCCCTCACCATTATAAAAATTACTACTTGTCCGTTTGTTGAAACTGGAAAAGTAAAACTCAAAGAAGCAGAAAGAAAAAACCATCCATGGTCCTGTCCTTAAAAGATTAACTTTTCAAACATTTCTTTCCTTTTTTTTTTTTCAGAAATATGATTTTCACCTTCCCTTTTTTACTTAAAGCTATGTCATAAACCATGTCCTATATCATCTATAAACTCTTATTACTAATGATTTTTGTTGTTGTTGTTTTAAGGAGGTAATGAACCTGGGACCTTGTAAATGGGAAGTAAGCACTCAACCATTGAGCGTCATCCGCTCCTGGATAAGGGTTGGCTTTTTTCATTTGTTTGTTTGTTTTCTTTTAGGAGGTATTGAGTAGCAAAGCTGTGACCCTGTACATGGGAAGCAGGTGCTCAACCACTTGAGTTATATCTACTCCCCTACAAATGATCTTTAATTGCTGTATAATATTTAATCTTATGTAATTATCAATATTAAACATTCTAGCATCCCTGGATGTATGGAATATTCCAAATTGCCCCAATTATAAACAAATGCCTAGAAGAATATATTAAGATTACTGAAATACTTCCTTTTTAAATTATCCCCTTAAGGTCGATTTCCAGAATTACTAGGTCAAAGGGTTTTCACATTTTTAAGGCTCTAGATACTTGCTGCCAAACTGCTTTTCCTAAAGATTTTAGTAATTTCTGTATCTATCAGCAGGGTTAAAGGACATATTTGCATACATTTTAAATAAATCTTGATTGACTAATTAAAAGGCAAAAAGGACATTGTAATTTTATTTTGTATGTCATTTATACAATGAGCATAGTGTATTTTCAGATTTAATCATTTGTTTCCTGTTGTAATAATTCTCTGTTGATGCACATTTTCCTCTTTGAATTTAGCATTTCTCATAAGTAAATATTTATGAATTAATCCAGTCTATAAGGATTGATTCTTGTTACAAAGCATCTTTTGTATGTTCTAGTTACATCTTTTGAAAAATAACTGAATCAAGCCAAATATAGTAATTTACTTTATTTTATTTTATTTAAATTTTATTTTAATTTTATTAAGGAGGTGTCCCAAATCGAACCTGGGACCTCACATGTGGAAGGCAGGTGCTCAACCACTGAGCTAAATCTACAACTTCATTTAAATTGTGTCACTGGGATTCTCTACAACTCTTTCTTCTCATGCTGTTTGTTTTCCTTGCTGTCAGAATGATCTTCCTAAAAATTTAAGATGATTACCTAACTTCCTGCCTTAAAAGTCCTTAATACCTCATCTCTTACCTGCCTTGCAATTTCCTAATTAGCGTTCACATTTCAAAACAGCACCTCTTCTATAAAACCATTTCTCTTGGATCTATCTGGCAAATAATAGACACTTAATGAATGGTGTGTAGGTTGGTTTAGGAAGGTTATTACTATTATGATAATAGAGATCATCTGTACAGATTATTTAAAACTGAATAGACTTAGGTTTCAAATCCTTTTGCCTTTTTTTGTGTGTGTGTGCCTTGGTAAATCTTAATACCTGCCTGTTGGGCTAATAAAATTACTTTTGGTTCTCTGAGTACAAGGGTGAATGTAGTTAAATATATTCTGAATGCTACAAAAATATTTGGCTATGAAATATGAGTGTCTTGTCTCTTGGTGGAGGAGGGTATTGTAAGTCATTATCATTTATTGTTTTTCATTTATACATTTAAAGAGCAGTCTTTCATTGTAACAACAGTCGTTTAAATTATTGCTGGTATAATTATTAAAATAATTTCTGAAGAGTATTTTCTCAAACTGTAGTACTGTATATTTTACCTGTTTTTCAGTTATTTCTAAAAACCATAATTTATATCACAACTTTGTTTCCCTTTTATTTTGGTGTTTATCCTGATTTTTGTCATTGATAATTTTTTAGCCAACAGAAGCTGTACTTCCCTCCTCTCCCACTGTCCCTGTGATCCCTGTCCTGCCAGTCCCTGCTGAGAATACTGTCATCCTACCCACCATACCACAGGTTTTTATTAGTTTATTTTCCTTTATAAAAACTTGGTTTGCTTTTAATTTTAATGTTTTGTTTGTTTCCTTAAAAAATTTTTTTAAAATTATTCCTTTGTTGAATTTTGTAATTTACTTTGGGCTTTATTTGATATTTTTAGGGAACTAAATAATTGGGATTTAGTATACAATGGGTTCAACATTTGCTATTTTATTAGGTTGCCTGTGAAGTAGGCATGTTCTAAACTTGTCTCTATAATATTGAACCTCCTTAAGTTTGTTATACTTTTATTTGTAAATCTGTGTGAAACAGTTTAAGTATTTTTGTTTTAGAAAATTTTGTTTATTCTCTAAAGATAATGAAAATCATTGTCCTCCTAAGCCTCTATTGGATGTATCTTTTAATATAGCATTTTGTTTCTAGGATATAATTATCTTCGTTGTAAATAGTCATGTTTCTATCATTTCATTGAATAATATATTTCATCTTTATTATTTAGAAATAAGAGCTGATGCGTGGGATATATAGGGGAACCCTACGTGCTATCATCAGAACTTTTCTGTATATCAAAAACTATTCTAAAATTAAAAGTTTAGTCTTAAAAAAATTTGACATGTAACAATCAAAAAATAAAAATAATAGCCAAATGTCAGGGAATCTGAAAATTTTTATTTTTTAGACCTTTAGTTCTAAGGATGACTTAAGAACAAATAAATTACTCTTTTAATAGAGTCATCCAAAGTCAAAATAATGGTGTATTACTACTAAGTATAATAACCATCATCTTTGAAGTGAAAGATCTCAATATCATTTAATATATGAATAAGAGTTTTTTTTAGACGTCTTTGTTATTATTAATATGCAAATAAAATCTAAGTACAAATAGTATGTTTGCTATGTAAACACAGTTTCAAAATAAACCACATTGGGGGAAAATGGGATATAAACCATGATCACTTACTTCCCTGCCTCCTTCCCTTCTCTTAGAAAAGAACATTAATAAGCATCCATATAAATAAGATTATAGGAAAAAATACATGTATTGCAAGAATTCCGTCTGTTACTGTATTACTACTTCTGTATAATCTTTGTTTACGAAATTTATTAAAAATTAAATCATATAAAACCAACGGGAATTGAATAGACAAATCCAGATAGCTGTTCCTTTTAACTTGCAGGGAAGAAATTGAACTGAGAAATAAAATACAATCAATTCAGATTGCCTTGAGTTGAAATTCAAGTCATATCTCTTAACTAGCTATATAACTTTGAGCAGTTTACTTAACTACACTGATTGTCTATTTACTCATCTTTAAATAAGACTGAAAATGATAGTCTTACTAACTGGAAATACTGTTAAAATTATTGAAAAGATAATTAATGCATGTGAAATGCACAGCATAGCAGCTGATAAGTATTTAGATCCTACTATTCATATTATTAGTTTTTTCTCATAATTCTTTCAGTATATATACGTAAGAGGAAGACCTCTTTATCCTCTCTAGACTTACTTTATTTTTTTTTAAAGATTTATTTTTATTTATTTATCCCCCCCCCCCCCGGGTCTGCTCTCTGTCCATTCGCAGCGTGTTCTTCTGTGACCGCTCTATCCTTATCAACGGCACCAGGAATCTGTGTTTCTTTTTGTTGCGTCATCTTGTGTCAGCTTTCCGTGTGTGGGGTGCCATTCTTGGGCAGGCTGTACTTTCTTTCATGCTGGGCGGCTCTCCTTATGGGGCGGACTCCTTGCATGTGGGGCTCCCCTACGTGGGGGACACCCCTGCATGGCACGGCACTGCTTGCGTGCATCAGCACTACGCATGGGCCATCTCCACACGGGTCAAGGAGGCCCGGGGTTTGAACTGCGGACCTCCCATGTGGTAGGCAGACACCCTATCCGTTGGGCCAAGTCTGCTTCCCTCTAGCCTTACTTTAGATTTTAAATACGGTACAAAAAATCAACTGAAGATAGTTGAACAATTTATGTTATGTGAGAAACCTATGGCCTTGCCTCATTTTTCAGATTAAGTAAAGGTTTTCCTGATTAATTGAGTATAAAATTAATATAACCCATTAAAAATGTTGCCCCTATATAAATTTGTAACTCATACTTAAAAAATATAAAATCCAATTTTAACATTATATGGAAATAATTTTTCTTCTGAAGATATGAAGATACATTTTGATGTATCAGGTTATAATAGAAGTAGAATCACAAGATTTTAAAATCTAGTCCTGCCATTTTCACTCAAATAAGTGACTTAACCTAAGTTTTATATCCCTTTATCTGTTAAAATGGGAGATAAAACTAATTCAGAATGAATTTGAGGGTCAGTCAAATAATATACCTCAATTCTTTATTTTTTAATTTTTAAGAAAATATTCTTTTATACTTTTCAGTACTTTTATGTTGGCCATATCATTTGAACTTTATGAAAGTCCTCTGCAATAGGAATTATGATT
This sequence comes from Dasypus novemcinctus, assembly GCF_030445035.2. Taxonomy (NCBI): domain Eukaryota; kingdom Metazoa; phylum Chordata; class Mammalia; order Cingulata; family Dasypodidae; genus Dasypus; species Dasypus novemcinctus. The sequence goes on from NC_080676.1 coordinate 71,950,477, forward strand.
ATTTTGCAGAGTGGTACAGAGAAAGATATATTGAGTGGCTACTTGAAGTTGTAGAAAGAGCATGTACTTTATAGTCCTGACTCTACCACTTTCTGACCGCATTCCTTTCTGCCTGTGTGATGGTGGGGAAATTACTTAACTTCTCAGAGCCTCCATTTCTCCACACAGAAACTGATTATGTAATAGGTGAAAAACAGATGCTAGTTCTTCCTACTTGGTATGTAATCATATAATCATGCCTGTGATAACCAATTTATTAAATACACAGGCTCATTTCCATCACAGAGTAAATATTCTGCTTTAAAACCAGATATTTCATACCTTTATTTCCTCTCACTTGTGAAGAGCTATTATGTAATGTTTTATGGCTATTTTTTTGGTAAAGTCCTATTTTCATTTTCAAATACATGCTTAGGAGTGGATTATTTTTCATTCTTATTTTTAATCATTCCAATTATATAGATACTAAGATGAATATAAATAACATTGTCCCTGTCCTCTCGGAGCCTACTATCTGTGCAGTAGAAAAGCTAACTAACTCCCACATGACATGTAAGAAACTATTAGAGGTATATCCAGAGCAAAACATCCTGTTGCTCAGGACCTTTCAAGTTTCACAAAGCAAGTGTGTTGAATCTTTTAAAGATGATATCATTCATACAATCTAAAGCAGGACTTGATATATTTTCATTTTACTAGTCATCTTAAATATAATAGCATATTTTGGATTATCTGGATAACCCTTTTTTAACTAAGCACTAACACCTGACTCTAGTGTCCTTATTTCCATTTGTTTTTATAATCACTTCAATACACAGTCATCACCTAAGTGATGATTAAAAGCACTTAACCTTTTAATGTCGTGTGTCTCAAATTAGAATTCAAGATGTATTCTCTGGGGTTTTTGAGTTCTGCATTTGAGAAACACTTGTTTATAATTTAGTAGGAGAGGAAGAGAGAGACACTAAACAAATAACATAATGAAGTTTTGATAAATGCTAAGAAGGAGAGATACAGTGTACATTGTAAAAGAGCAGTTTCTAAACATTTATTTATGGCCTATTTTTAAATAACTAGATCTTAGAATTTTTAAAAATTTAATATGTCATCAAATTGTTTAAGGATGTTTTAATTTTTTACAGCAGCAGTCATAATAAGACCATTAGTGAAATAGAATAGCAAAAGTTGTGTGAGAAAAATTATGTATTTTATTTTTAAAGTCTTATTATTAACTTCTTTAGGGGGTTGTTAGTTTTTCTTTTTGGGATATATTTTCCCCTGCCTCTAAGTGAATTATGGGGCTTCATTATTGTTGCAGTTGAAACATATACAGTAGTGTATATTGTTAGTACATTGTAATAGATAAGCATTTGTGTAGCTTTCTGTGGTTTAGGACATGTTTTCCTTTATATTACTTCACTGGAGACTCCATGCTTCTCTTGGGTAAAGGCAGATGGCACTATCTTTTTACAGATAGAGAAAATGAGTTTCAGTAACACTTGTGGTTAATTTGTAGTCATATATCACTAACTGGTAGAGTGAGGAAGAAAGAGACCTAGAACCTAATCTTGAGATACAGCATCACTTAAAATGAGATGCAGAGGAGGTTGGTTCTTTACTTGAAATAATTTCCACATAGATTCTTTTTTTTTTTTTTTAAGATTTATTTATTTAATCCCCACCCACCCCCCGGTTGTCTGTTCTCTGTGTCTTTTTGCTGCGTCTTGTTTCTTTGTCCGCTTCTGTTGTCGTCAGCGGCATGGGAAGTGTGGGCGGCGCCATTCCTGGGCAGGCTGCACTTTCTTTTCACGCTGGGCGACTCTCCTTACAGGGCGCACTCCTTGCACGTGGGGCTCCCCTACGCGGGGGACACCCCTGCGTGGCACGGCACTCCTTGCGCGCATCAGCACTGCGCATGGGCCAGCTCCACACAGGTCAAGGAGGCCCGGGGTTTGATCCGCGGACCTCCCATGTGGTAGATGGACGCCCTAACCACTGGGCCAAGTCCATTTCCCTCCACATAGATTCTTTTCAAGTATTTTTTTTGTTGTTGTTATTGTTTGATTTCCTCCTAAGCAAAGTTGATAATTACTTGTTACCTGTACTGCTGCTTACTGTCCTGGTTAAGGATTCCCATGTCTTAAATTAGTCAGATTTTCTAATTTTGAGTTTTAGTGTCCTGTACTTCAGCTGTCTGAAAGTATGTATTTTCTGCAGTTGAGCTTTTCTGTGTTTCTTCCTTTCGAGATAGCCTCTCCTTGTGTCTCTTCCTTCTGTGGTAGCTTCTGCTTTACCTCTGATGCTAGGGTAGATCTGTTTTTCCTGTTTCTGAATTGTATGTCATACCCCTCAAGCCCATTCAAACTGTACTATCTTATCATTCCCATGCCCTTCTCCATCGAATTAGAGACTATGAAGTGTTACCATTTCTTGAATTTTGTATTATGGGATCTTAGAAAATCTTAAGTTTGTAGATAAGGGTATAATTTATTCCAAGGTAGATGTTTTAATTCCCCACTTATTAATACATTCATTCATTACTTCTGGTGGCTAAATTTGATATTATCAAATCATCATGCCTCTTATGCTTCATTTCTATAGACTTTTCTTTTAGACCTTATTTGTGATACACCTTTTTCAAATTCCTGGGTTTTTATCATCCTGACCATTTTATTGAAATATTTTATTAATCCTTAAAGTGAACAGTCATGATTTTTGTTCAATTTCAAGTCCTTTTATTCCCATGGTTTCCTTTTAGGTATGATCATTCAGTCATGTTAACTCTGAGATACATCTGGAAATTAAACTACTTCCCATATATTACTGATCTAGTCATTATTTTTAAGTTAGAATTAAAAATGATCTTATTAGTATATATATTCTTTATTCTGAAATGAACTTTACACATTAAAATCAATTTTGTGGTGTGAATGCTAATATCTTGGCAACTCTTACCCTTGGTATTTTACAACTGTCTTAGAAATTAACCTCTTACAAACTGAGTACTTTATGCAATATGATTTTTTTGCTCTACTTTTTTATTATGGAAAACTTGAAAATACTCAAATGTACAGTGAATTCCCATCACCCAACTACAGTAGTCACTAACTCATGTCTACTCGTAATTGATCCATGCTTCTCCCTTTCATCCCTTCCTCATGTTTTTTTATTTTGAAGTAAATGTCACACCTCATATCATTTTGTTCATATATATTTTAATATCATCCAGTCTTTTTAAATGACTTGAACCAGTGATGATTTGATGCTTATAAATAGCTATTATTTTAATAATTACAGGATTAATTTGATTTAAAAAAAATAAATTTTTCCACTGAATGTTTGGTGATAAATGGACCCAGGGAACTAAATGGCTTTCTGCTATAATTTTTGAGAAAGGTAACTCCTTTAGGAACTTTAAGTGACTGGGTTCTTTCTTGTTCTCCTAATTTAATTACTTAAGCATAATAAGGTGATGTTTTACCTTTTTTTTTTTTTTTTTTTAATGAAGTGAAATATCAATTTGGGGAATCCCAGTAGATCGTTGAAAAATGAACAGTTCCAATAGTCCCGAATTCTTAAATGTCTGTAAGTTGAGTGAGTAGCTTTGCTTAAATAACAATCTTACAAATAGTGTGTTTGTCAATTAGGTTAGGTTTGGTTTTCACTGAAATATTCAAACATTGACAATATATTCAAAGGTACATCTGCACGTAAAGTAGTTAATATCATGTTATAGCAAAATATTACCTACTCATTTTTAGCCGGCTGTTTTAGGTACTTCCAATAAATATTGTAAACAATTATATAACCCTGAAACTGTGTTTCTTTAAGCATTTTATCATGTGACTATTTGGATCCAGTACCTAGTACTTTGCCAAAAATAATATGAAACATTGGAACTCAGAATATGTACTTTTTTTAAAAAAGCCTATACATTTAGAAGAAAATGATATTTTGTGTTTAATGTTCTTTCATACAGCCTTTTTGTACTTCTTTAGTTAGGAGTAGAAAAACTATTAATGTTTGTAAAAAATACCTGCTAAAATTTATTTAAAGTATGATCATATTTTTTGGTCTATTAAAATGTCACATTATTGATATTTTTATCATCTGAAATGTATAGTAAAGAGATAATTTTGAGAGATGTCAGTTTTCTGATCTGTTTTTTATTTTGATACTGATTGCATTTTATTTCTTAGTTGCCCTTACATAATAATCCATTTTAACTTAACCAGAAAACCAAGACCTTTTTCAATCCAAACTTACTTAGATGTAAGTTATTCAGCATGTTTTTGTGCTGTGGTGAACAGGTGGAGAAAAATAATTGGAGCTGAAAAAAATTGGGGGCTTTTGCCTTAAGAGTGTGTTTCCAATATTCTAAAAGTTGGAGATTGATTTGTTTGTTAGTGTGGTACACATTTTTTTGTGGGTTTCCTTGGGAATAGAAAAGATAAGGATTTCTAAGCAACACAGGAAGAATTGTTTATGTACTAAAAATATTTATGGATTTTATGAGAAGCTGGGTGAAATTTTTTGCAAGGGATTAGAAAATTTTGTCTATTTTAGCAGAAATAGCAATTCATTTCTCAAAAGCAAATCTAATTTAACTGCTTATATCTAAGTTTTTCCTTTTGGTACTGGAAACTAGATATAGTTTTTAGCATATGAAAAGCTCATATATAATTTAAGAAATAGCGAATCTTTCATACGCCTCTAACATTTATGAACATTAATATGCAATGTTTTCATTTCCCTGTTAAGCTTACTTATTCACAATTCTTTCTTTAAAGGCAAATCCTCCTCCAGTACTGGTCAACACAGATAGCTTGGAAACACCAACTTATGTAAGTTCCATTTCCTAATCACTCTTAAATAATTCTGACTTTCTTATTAGCACAATTTTTCATACAGGTTCAAAGATCATAGCATTATTTTCTTCTGATGTGAAAGAAAACTGCTGTCACTGAGCTGTAATTGTAGTAAATTAAACAGTGCTAATCACTAAATAACCAGTTAATTTGTCCTTTTTTTGGTTGCTTTTCTTTAGTTATTATGCAAAGCAGACAAGTTGAAATGGAAATTTGTGTTTTTATTTTGAAATAATAATGATTAATTTTCATTCAAAGCTGTCTCTGACCAGTGATAACTGTTAGACAATTTCAGAGTCATTTTACACTTGATCTTAGCCAAAAGGCCAAGAAGCAATTAGAGTCATTTTAGAAGTCTAATTGAGTGAATAGAGTTTTAGTAACTAGGTTTGTGTGTGGGTTCATATATTAAAATAATTAATTGTAATTTTGCAATGTTAAATTGATTAGTGTTTCTCTCTAAACCTCTACTCTGTTAACAAGCCCTCTTTCCCTTAAAAATCAATAGCCAGAAGCGGAATCTCATGTAACTTTTTTTTACCCCAAAGGGAATTCTATCTTCAGAGATTTTTAAGTAGAAGTAGTGCTTGAGAAGTAGTGGTGGTGGTGGTTTTTATCACATGGTACATAATTTTACAGATTATAAAAATCCTTTTCTCCCACTTTTGGACCATAGTTGATTTTCAGTCTGTGCTTCAGAACATTTTATTTAGCTTTACAGTGAATGAATATAGGTGAAGGCATATCAAATATTTGGAGATTCTGAAAAACTTCAAATAATAAAACTTAATGCCAAACTTAAAATCCTGTTCTGCCTATCTGTATCACACCTTCAGTTCATGCTATGTTACTTATTACACTGATGCAGAATGCTTAATCAAGCAGACTTTTGTTTATATTTTGTTAGTCTTCATGTTCTTTTTCTTTCTACCTCAGATCTCTTTGTTGGTTTATATTTTGCTTAGTGGAAGATTCAGCAATTAAATTTGATTTAATCCCAGGGTCCACAGAATGGAGGAATAAAATATGGATTAGAGTGGATTTACTGATATTCTGCTATAAAACTTTTGTGACTACTAATAGAAGAAATTGTATCATTGATGGGGAGAAAGTGGCCACAGTAGTTGCTGAGGGCAGGGAGTGGGAAGAAGAGATGTGATGAGGAGCATTTTTGGGACTTTGGAGTGTCCTAAATTATATGGCAGGGTCAGATGCTGGACAGTATATATAACCTGCCATAACCCACTGAATGTACTGGGGAGGAGTATAATCTACAGAGTACACTATTATCCACGTGGTGTAGCAGTGCTCCAAAATGTGTTTGCCAAATGCAATGAGTGTGCCACAGTGATGGGGAGGTTGTTGGTGTGGGAGGAGTGGGGTGGGGGATGGGGGGTATATGGGAACCTCTTGTGTTTTTTTATAATGTAACCTTTTTTGTGATGTATGTATCTTCAAAAAAATACAATTTACAAAAATGATTGGGGTGGGGGAGTGGAGTGTGGGTTATATGGGAACCTCTTATGTTTTTTTTGATGTAACATTCTATGTGATCTATTTAATTTTAAAAGTTTATTAAAAAAATAAAATAAACCAAATAAAGTAAATTTTCTTTAAAGGCCATTTCAGTGGAAAGTCCAATATATAACAGAAAAAATGATAATCCACAAAGAATATAAATACAGAGTCATTTTAGGGGAAATGACAACAAATTGAAAGCAAGATTACCATTTCAAGCAGCAAACTTACAATAAAAGTTGTATAATTTCAAATTTGTATGACATATTTTTCCCCCATGAAATGACTCACATCTGTTGGCTTGTTGTTTTTGTTTGTTGTTGTTTTCATTTGTCTGCTCGTTGTTATTGCTTGTTGTCTGTCTGGTTTTTTTGTAGGAGGCACTGGGAACCAAACCCAGGACCTCCCATGTGGGAGATGAGCACTCAGCTGCTTGAGCCTCATCCGCTTCCTGCTCATTTTGTTTTTGTTCATTGTCTTGCTTGTTGCTTTTGCTCAATGTCTGCTCGTTGTTTGTTTGTCTTCTTTAGAAGTTACCAGGAATCAAACCTGGAATCTCGCAAGTGGGAGATAGGCACTGAACTGCTTAAGCCACATCTGCTCCCCAGTATGGCATATTTTTTTCCACTTATTTTATTTTTTAAAAGATACTTCGATTTCATAAATGTTATATAGGAAATATATAGCAGACTCACATATGCCCCACTCCCCACCCCTCCCACATTCTCCCACATTAGCAACATCTTTTATCAGTGTGGTACATTAATCACAGTTGATAAGCACGTTTTGGAGCATTTCCACTAAGCATGGATTGTAGTTTACATTGTAGTGTATACTCCCATTCAACTCTGTAGATTATGGCTGGATATATAATGGCCTGTATCTGACATTGTAATGTCATTCAGATGATGCCCAAGTCCTGAAAAGGCCCTCCTTTGCACCTGTTTTTCCCTCTTCCTAACCCCAGAACATTCATTGCCTCCATAACAATGGTGTCTCTTCCATTGCTAGAATCACAAGTAGTCTATAGTAGAATACTAGTAAGTTTATTTTAGTCTATAGTTCGTTTACCAATCCTGAGGACTATGTATGGGATACTGATACCCACTCCACCATTAATTGAGGGGGGCTTCGAATATGGGATTATATCCAGTAGATGGGACTCTCTTGCTTACAGTTGTAAGTACTCTCGGTTCCTTCATATGTTGTTAGTCCATCATCTCCTCCCTGTTAGTTGTCCTGAGTGAGTCCATTGAACTGAAGAGTAGATGTTGCAACTCAGTTGAAGTTCAGGGCTCGCTGGCACATGGACAGCCCAAAGATTTAAGTCTCGTGGATGTATACCTACCAACTCCAGTACTAATTATAGGTTCATATAGAAGGAAAAAGAGTCATGCATAGGGAAGCTACTGCTGGGTCTTAGTCACACTGGGGAGCATAAATACCAGAGTAGAGCCCACTGGTAAGGGGCCAGGTTGCTGAACTGTCTGCTCTGACTGTAGTATCTGGATGTCTCCATATTCCTGAGGAACTTCGCTCTTCGGGATCATATCTGCTTTGCTGTCGGTGAGACCCTGCTGAGATGTGCGTAAACACTACCTCTGAGATGGCCTCCCAACTCACTTTGTATTCTCTTAGCCATTCAAACTCGTTTGTCTTCAGCTTTTCCCCTTTTGGTCAAGGTTTTTTTGGGTTGGTTTGGTTTGGTTTGGTTTTTTTCCCAGATGCGTTGCTCGTTTGTACTTGGTAGCAATCCCTCCAAGCCAGGGAAGCTCATCCCTGGAGTTGGGGGCAAATTACTGCTTTTATATGCTAAGTTCAGCTGAGAGAGAGATCACATTGGAGTAGGCACCCTATATCACTAGGCTACATTTCAGTCTCAAGAACAAAGGCTCATAAGCATGGTCAGTCAATATAAAGGGTCCTTCAGTGGACCATCCTCCTTCACAAGTCATTGTCCCTGTACTTGGGACATTCTTGTTGTTCCATTTGAGAAAGTGGTAGAGTTCCCCTGGATGGGAATTTGATATTTTTTTGGTTATTGCGTGAATCTCCACCCACTGTGACAATGCCCCATGAGCATTTGAACACATTTATATGCCTTATATGTATACCCAGGTGAACTTCCTCCCAAGTATCGCCCCGTCACTGATACCGACACCCTGCACCAATGATCCTCCCCCTCTCACAGTTGTAACCCTTCTGTGATCTAAAACTTGTTAAAAAATGAAGTCAGTAAAATAGCCACATACTTTTAATAAGAAAATGAAATAGTAATGGTAGTTTTATACATAGGACAGAGAGACATAAAATGCAGAAAGAACTAATAAAAAGTAAAAGTAGAATAATGTTTTTAAAAATTAGAATATTAAAAAAGACCTTGACCAAAAGAGAGGAAAGCTAAAGACAAATGAGTTTGTCTGGCTAAGAGACTTCAAAGTGAGTCGGAAAGTCATCGCAGAGGTAACGCTTATGCATGTCTCAGCAGGATCTCATAGACTGCCAAAGTAGATACTACCCCGCAGAGTGGGGCTCCTGAGGGCTCTGGAGACACCCAGATCCTATGGTCATGGCAAATAGCTCTGGAGTTTGATGCCTTGCCAGTGGACCCTAACATTGGAGTTTGTGCTCCCGAGTGTGACAGAGTTGCACTCAGCTGTAACTTCTCTATATGTGCCTCTTTCTGTCCATTCTATTTGAATCTATAGTTGGTGCTGGAGTTGATAGGTGTACGTCCATGAAATTTGAATCTTTGGACTGTCCATGTGCCAGCTGGGCCCTGAGGCTTAGCAGAGCTGTAACGTCTACTCTCCAGTTTATTGGACTCACCCAGGACAACTAGCAAGGAGATGAGGATGGACAGTCACCATACCAAGGAACCAGAAGAGTCTACAACTGTAAGCAAGAGAGTCCCATCCATCAGCTGTATGGGATCAAGGCCCCCTTCCAGTTAGAGGTGGAGTGGGCATCACCATCCCAGAATCTTCAGGACTGGGAAATAAAATATGGACTAGAGTGGACTTATTGGTATTCTGCTGTAGACTTATTGTGATTCTAGCAATGGAAGAAATTACATCTTTGATATGGAGACAGTGGGCACTGGAGGTGCTGAAGGCAGGGAGAGGGGAGAAAAAGGTGTAATATGGGGGCATTTTCAGGACTTGGAATTGTCCTGAATGACATTGCAATGACAGATACAGGCCAGTGTATATCCTGCCATAACCTACAGAATTGAGTGAGAGAGAGTGTAAACTAGTAATACAATGTAAACTATAATCCATACTTAGTGGCGGTGCTCCAAGTGTGTTCATCAATGCAATAAATGTACCCCACTAATAAAAGAAGGTACTAATGTGGGAAAGGGTGGGAGGTGTGGGGAGTGGAGCATATGGGAATCCCTTATATATTTTTTATGTAACATTTTGTGTAATATAAGTGTCTGTTAAAAAAATAAAAAATATATTTTAAAAATACATATATTTGAAGGGAAAAAAATGAGTTTTGTCTTTTGTTTTTTTACATTTTGCCTTTCATCACTGTAAGACTGTTGTCCTGTGTGTGCAGTGACATTTTCTTCCATTTATTCCCCCAGTGTCTTACTTTTTTTTTTCTCTTCCCATTTTTTCTTCAAAAAAACTTTAGATCACAGTAGAGTCATGTACAGAATACAGGAAATTCCCTATATCCAACATCCTCCCCTTTTTCCACTTTCCCCCATCAATAAGTGTTTATATGTGGATGGTACATTTGCTGCAGTTGATGCACAAATAGCTACTGACCATTATCAGTGGTTCACATTATGGTTTACATTTTGGACCATATACTTTTAACTTTTATAAGATACAATAAAATTTAATGTGTCCTGTATCCATCTTTGCAAGATCACACAGAACTCTTCCATCACCTGCAAAATGCCCCCTGTTACATCTATTTTATTCCTCCCTCCCCCTTCTGCTCAGTAATCTGTGTTGGGGATCTCTAAGACTACCTCCAATTTCAAAGATTTGCTAGGACTTAGAAGACTAGCATATAGTGTTACTTATGGCTAAGATTTTTTAAACCTGTGTAGTAAAGATCTATAGCCAGATCATACATAGGTTTTATGCCTAGAGAGGAATCCAGGTTCAGTTTCCTTATGCTCTTTCCCACCCATGAGAGGTCACACAGAGCACACTTTTGCCCTAGAAATGAAAATTCAGCCTTGTGTATGCAGTGTTGCATCCCAGAGAAACCCATTAGTGACTCAGCACTCAAGATTTTTTTTTGGAAACCGGTCACATAGATACCTTCTGCCTAGCAGCGACCAAATTTCTGGATTACCAGAAGGAAAGCAGGTGTTAAACATAAAATACATTGTTTTTATAAATGCTAAGCACAGTAAACCACCTTTTCGGTTAGGTGATGGTGGGAAGACTCACCAAATCCTGGTTCCCAGGTGCCAGCTAAGGGCCAAGCTTGTAAGCAGGCCCCCCTTCATATTCTCTATAGTTCTTCCAGCATGTAGCTATCATTAACCTGCTTTGTTTGGGTAAAACAACTTTTGACCTTTAGGAGACTGGAGAATTTAATTTTGAAATTTAAAATATATATTCCAGAATGGTTTTTAGACTTGTTATCCCTTTGTTAATTCCCTGATTACTTAATACTAGCTATTATTTTGATGAATAAAAATAAGAAAGCAGCTGCTGCCTTAGAACACGTTTTCCCATCTGCAGTCATCACACTTCCCAAAGTTAGTTAATCGAATAAGTAATACATATACATTGTACAATATCCAAAAGGTACAGAAGGGTATTCAGTGAAAAGTAAATCTCGCATCCCTGCTCACATTTGTCCAGTTCCCTTGCTTGAAGGTAGTATTACTTATTTCAGATACACTTTCTATAAATATTCTGTGCATATGCAAGTGTAGTGTTGCTTCCATACTTTAATCATTTAAAATCACTATCCTAGTGATAACATTTGGACAGATATTTTTATGTATGTCTATCCAAGTACATAATCAGAATAAATTTACATAAATAGAATGGCTAGGTCAGAGGGTATATCCATTTTTAGATTTGGTCATAATGGTCAAATTATACTCCATAGAGATTTACCCATTTATACTTCAATAAAAATTTATCAATATTTTTTTATCACCTACTGTCACCAGTATAGTATGTCAGTTAAATTTCTTGATTTTCAGTGAACATAGTGTTTAAAATATCTAATTGTTTGCATTTGCATTTATTTTAATAAATTTTATTTTACCTTTTCATTTTTTAAAAACTTTTTAAATATTAAGATATTCACAGACCATATAATTCACGCTTTTTAAAGTGGACCAATAAGGTGTTTTTTAGTTTACAACACTGTGCAGTTATCACCACTGCAATGCCAGAGCATTTCCATCATCCCATAAATAAATCTTGTTCCCACGAATAGTTACTCATCATTATACCTTTCTCCCAGACCCTGGTAACCACTAATCTACTTTCAGTTGCAATGGATTTGTCTATTCTGAACCTTTCATATAAATGGAATCATGAAAGATGTGGACTTTTATGTCTGGCTTCTTTCACTTATAGTAATGTTTTCAAAGTTCATCCATTTGGTAGTATGAATCAGACCTTCATTCCTTTTTATGGCCAAATAATATATATTTTTTTGGTTTACATTATGGTTTATATTTTAGACTATACACTGTTATAAATTTTTGGTTACATTATGGTTTATGTTTTAGACTATACACTTTTATAAGTTTTTGGTGAAATTTAACATGTCCTATATTCATTATTACATGATCTTGTGGAACACTTCCATTGCCACCCAGTTACCCTGCTTCCATTTATTCTATTCCTTTCTTCCCCTCCCTTCAGGGCCCACAGTGACAACCAGGCTTCACTGCTTGAAGGACCAGATTCATAGATACTTGAAGCAATGCTGAGGACTTAACACACTAGACTGTCCTCATCCATTGGGAGCCACCGGTGCTCTCGAGAGACACCCTTCCCTCTGAAAATATCAGACCTCCCCAGAAATAATATCCCTATGACCCTGTCTTATCCCTTCTTTGCACAACTACTTACCTCCACTTTATCATAGATTTCGCCCATTTAGGCATCAGCTCACAACCTTCCTCACACCCACAATTTCCTGTAAGCCTATTATCCAGTCTCTAGCTCTCTGAGACAGCTTTGCTTATTTCATATTAGAGAGGTCATGTAGTATTTGTCCGTCAGTGCCTGACTTGCTTCACTCAACATAAAGTCCTGAAGATTCATCCATGTTATCCCATGTGATAGTACTGTATTCCTTCTTACAGCTGAGTAGTATTTCATTGTATGTATATACCACATTTTGTTTATCCATTCATCTGTTGATGGGCATTTGGGTAGATGCCAACTTTTGGCAACAGTGAATAATGCCACTGTGAACACTGGTGTGCATATATCAATTTGTATTCTTGTTTTCAGTTCTTCTGGGTTTATACCCAGCAGTGGAATTGATGGGTCATATGGCAAATCTATAGCTAGTTTTTTGAGGAACCCTCAAACTGTCCTCCAGAGTGGCTGGATCCTTCTGCATTCCCACCAGCAGGGAATGAGGGTTCCCATTCCTCCACATCCTTTCCAATGCTTGTAGTCTTCTGATTTTATTTACTAGCCACCAGTCTAATGGGAGTAAGATGATATCTCATTGTAGTTTTGATTTGCATTTCACTAATAGCTAATGATTTTGAGCATCTTTTCATGGGCTTTTTAGCCATTTTGTATTTCTTCTTTGGATAAGTGTCTGTTCAAATCTCTCACCCATTTTTTAAATGGGTTGTCTTTTTATTTTCGAGATATACAATTTCTTTATATATGAAGGATATTAGTCTCCTATCAGATATATGGTTACCAAATATTTTCTCCCATTGAGTAGGCTGTCTTCTCACTTTCATGACATACTCCTTTGAGGTGCAAAGGGCTTTAATTTTGAGAAGGTTCCATTTATCTATTTGTTCTTTCACTGCTCGTGCTTTGGGTATGAAGTTCACAAAGCCATTTCCTGTATTACAGGGCTTGTAGATGGTTCCCTACATTGTTTTCCAAGGTCTTTATGGTCTTGGCTCTTGTATTTAGGTCTTTGATCCATCTTGAGTTGATTTTTGTATAAGGTGTGAGATGGTAATCCTTTTTCATTCTTTTGCATATGGATATCCAGTCCTCTAAGCACCATTTGTTGAAGAGGCCATTTTCTCCCAGTTGAGTGGGCTTGATGGCCTTGTTGAATATCAGATGACTGTTATGTGAAGATCTATATCAGAAATCTCAGTTCAGTTCCATTGGTCAGTGTGTATATCCTTGTGCCAATACCATGCTGTTTTGACAACTGTAGCCTTGTAGGTTATTTTAAAGTCAGGTAGCATGAGTCCTCCAATTTCATTTTCCTTTCAATATGTCTTTGGCTATTTGGGGCCTCTTTCCTTTCCAAATAAATTTCATGGTTAGTTTTTCTAGTTCATTAGAAAGTGCTGTGTTGATTTTTATTGGGATTGTATTAAATTTGTGGATCAGCTTGGGTAGGATAGACATCTTAATGATATTTAGTCTTCTTATCCATGAACAGGGACTGTTCTTCCATGTATGTATGTCTTCTTTGATTTGTTTTAACAGTGTTATGTAGTTTTCTGCATATAAGTCTTTCACATCTTTAGTTAAATTTATTCCTAGGTTTTGATTTTTTTATTTACTATTATAAATGGTATTTGTTTCTTGATATCCTCCTCAGATTGCTCATTATTGGTGTACAAAAATGCTACTGATTTTTGCGCCTTGATCTTATAACCTGCAACTTTACAGAACTCATAATTTCTAGAAGCTTTGTTGTAGATTTCTCAGGGCTTTTTATGTACAGGATCATGTCATCTGCAAATAGTGAAATTTTTACTACTTCCTTTCCAATCTGGATGCCTTTTATATCTGGTTCTTGACTCAGTGCTCTAGCAAGTACTTCTAACAATGTTAAATAAGAGAGTGATAGTGGGCATCCTTGTCTCGTTCCTGATCTTAGGGAGAAAGATTTTAGGATTTCACCATTGTAAATGATATTAGCTGTGGATTTTTCATATATACCCTTTATTATGTTCAGAAAGTTTCTTTCTATCCTATCTTTTGCAGTGTTTTTATCAAGAAAGGGTGCTGTATTTTGTCAAATGCTTTTTCTGCGTCTATAGATGTGATCATGTACTTTTTTCCTTTAATCTGTTTATGTGGTATATTACATTGATTGATTTTCTTATGTTGATCCATCCTTGCATACTAGGGATCAAACCCACTTGGTCATGGTGTATAATTTGTTTAATGTGTTGTTGAATATGATTAGCAAGGATTTTGTTGAGGATTTTAGCATCTAGGTTCATTAGAGAGATTGGTCTTTAATTTTCCTTTCTTGTGTTGTCTTTGTTTGGCTTTGGTATTAGGGTAATGTTGGCATCATAGAATGAGTTACAATGTTCTTTCTATTTCGATTTTTTGAAAGCGTGTAAGCAAAATTGGTGTTCTTTCTTGAATGTTTGGTAGAATTCACCTACCTGTGAAGCCATCTGGCCCAGGGCTCTTCTTAGTTGGTAGGTTTTTAATGACTGATTCTATCCCTTTACTTTTGATTGGCTTGTTGAAATCATTAGTTTCTTGTTTTGTCAAAGTAGGGCTGCTTATGTGTTTGTAGGAATTTGTCCATTTCCTCTAAATTGTCCTTCTTGTTGGCATATAGATTTTCAAAGTATCCTCTTATGATAGTCTTTATTTCTGTGGGGTCAGTGGTGATATCCCCTTTCTCATTTCTTATTTTATGTATTTGCATCTTCTCTCTTTTTCTCTTTCTTAGTCTAGCTAAGGGTTTATCACGCTCTTTGTTTTGCTTATTTTTCTAGAGCTTTCCTATTTTCTATTTTATTTAGTTCTGCTCTGAGCTTTGTTATTTCTTTCTTCTTCCTTGTTTTTTGTTTTTTTTTTTTTTACTAATTCCTCCAAATATGCAGTTTGGTCTTCAATTTTAGTTCCTTTTTTTAAAATATGAATTTATGGCTATGAATTTCCCTCTCAGTACAGCTGTTGCTCCATCCCATAAGTTTTGATATGTTGTTTGTCATTTTCATTAGTTTCAAGATAGTTACTGATTTCTTTTGAGATTTCCTCCTTGACCCACTGTTTGTCTAAGAGTGTGTTACTTAACTTCCATATCTTGGTGCCTAATCTGGGTGTCTGGCCCTTATAGATTTCCAACTTCATTCCACTGTGGTCAGAGAAATTATTTTGTATGATTTCAGTACTTCTTAATTCCTTGAGACTTCTCTGTCACCTAGCATGTGGTCTGTCTTGGAGAATGATCCATGTGCACTTGAGAAGAATGTATATCCTTCTGTATTTGGGTGTAATGTTCTGTATATATCTATTAGGTCCAGCTCCTCTAACATACTGTTCAAAGTCTTTGTTTCTTTTTTGATGTTCTGTTGAGATGTTCTGTCCAATGCTGATAGTGGTGTATTAAAGTCCCCCACTATAACTGTAGAGGCATCTGTTCCTTCACTTGGTTTTTTGAGTATTTGCTTCACATATTTGGAGCTGCCCTGGTTAGGGGCATATATGTTTATGATTGTTCTTTCTTCTTTTACTAATATGTAGTGTCCATCTT
Source organism: Dasypus novemcinctus (assembly GCF_030445035.2). Lineage (NCBI taxonomy): Eukaryota > Metazoa > Chordata > Mammalia > Cingulata > Dasypodidae > Dasypus > Dasypus novemcinctus. The sequence continues at coordinate 71,966,526 of NC_080676.1, forward strand.
TGTCTCTCACAATAGTTTTGCATTTAAAGTCTACTTTGTCCGATGCTAATATGGTTATCCCTGTCCTTTTTTCATTATTGTTTGCTTTTAAGATTGTTTTCCAGCCATTCACTTTCAACCTCCTTGAATCCTTGGGTCTAAGATGGGTTTCATGTAGACAGCATATAGATGGGTTATATTTCCTTATCCATTCTTCCAATCTGTGTCTCTTGACAGGTAGGTTTAATCCATTGACATTCAGGGTTATTACTCTCAAGGAATTACTTATATTAGCCATATTTTCTTTGGATTTGTGTATGTCATATGTTGTTCTTTTTCTTTTTTTGTCTTTGTGGTTGTTCTTACACTCTCCTCCAGCTCTCTCCTGTTCTTTTTCTTTCCTCCTGCAGAACTCCCTTATTTCTTGAAGGGCAAGTTTCTTCTTGGCATACTCTTGGTTTCTGTTCATCTGTGAATATTTTGAACTCTCCATCATTTTTGAATGCCAGCTTTGCTGGGTTGCTAATTCTTGGCTGGAAATTTCTTTCTTTTAGTATCTTTACTATGTCAAACCACTGCCTTCTTGCCTCCGTGGTTTCAAATGAGAAATGAGCATTTAATCCAATTAAGCTTCCCTTGTATGTGATGGTTCTGTTTTCTCTTGTGGCCTTCAGTATTTTCTCTTTGTCTTGAACGTGGATAATTTGACAAGTATATGTCTTGGTGTAGGCCTGTTGGGATTTCTGCTGTTTGGGGTGCATTATGCTTCCTGGACATGTGCATCCATCTCCCGTGGTTTGGGAAGTTTTCAGCCATTATTTCCTCCAATACCCCTTCTGTCCCCTTCTCCCTCAGGAATGCCTGTAATGCATATCTTTGCGTGTGTTGTGTTGTCATTCAGGTCCCTAAGTCCCTGCTGGATTTTTTCTATCTCTTTATTGATCAGTTCTACTGACTGTTTGATTTCAAATGTACTGTCTTCCACATCACTAATTCTTTCTTCTGTCTCTTCAAATCTGCTGTTATTTGTTGAGAGTGTATTTTTGATTTCTTGGATTGTTCTGTTCATCACCATCATTCCCATTATCTTTTTGTATATGTTTATGATTTCTTCTGTATGCTCTACAAGTGTTTTCTTAATATGCTTAATCTCTTCCTTCACTTCATTGAATTGGTCCATGATATTTGTTTGGAGAGCTTTGATTAGGTGTTCAATGTTCTGCTCCTCTTCCTGGTTTTCAGTTTGTTCATTGGATTGGGCCATGTCTTCCTGATTATCGGTATGGTTTGTAATTTTTTGTTGCTGTCTGGTCATCATTTTATCTTGATGGGTTTGTTCAGTTGATTAGCTTCTCCGTCTAGTCTCAGTTTATTTAGGTGCTATTTTTGTTTGTGTGTTATGTCTTCTCTTTGACACTTTGTTGTTCTTATTCTTTTTCCTTGTTGTTGTCTTAAGTTCCCTTGATGGAAAATATTAGGGCCAGGGAAAGTAAAAGAGGTAAGAAAAGAAATGTATGATAATAGTATTGATAGTAGATGTTAGCAGAAGAACCATGTGAGACCTAGAAAAATGAGTATTAAACTCATGCAAGCTGTGTAGACTTATAACAATAAAAAATTGGAGTACCTACAATGAGATGGTAAACTGCATGTGGAGAAGAATATAGTATGAATTAAAAGGCCAGTGTGATCAAGAGAGAGGGAAAGAGAAAAGAAAGGACAATAACATAAAGAGTGAATAAAAGATAGAAAACAGGATAAAGGTGTTAGAAATAAAAAGTTAGAAAAATTGGGGCCTAAACAGGGAGAGGTGGAATGTAAGAGCAACAACAGAAGATGAACGATAGAAGGATGTTAAGGAAAGGAGATAGTATTGGTGGCCAAAATCAGTACACACAAAAAAGAGGAAATCAAAGATAAGGGTGCACAGCAAACAAGAAACACTGCCTGCAGCACCTTGAGCAAGCTCCCCTTTTGTCACACTCTCTCCAGATAGATGTCCAGAAACCTCCTGCTTTCTGGGTTCCCGAAACACCTTACTTGGGCAGGAGTCTGTCTCCACTCAGCCAGTTTTTTTCAGGAGAGATGACGAAGGGCACACTCACTCGGACACAATCTTGCGCCGCCTTCACAAATAATATTCTGTTGTATGGCTATATACCACATTGTATTTATCCATTTATCACTTGATAGGCCTTTGGCTTATTTCCATTTTTGGGCTATTGTGAACAATCTTGCTATGAATATCTATATATAAGTTTATGCAGGCATGTGTTTTCATTTCTCTTGGTCTATACCTAGGAGTGGAATTGCTGAACCTTTTAATAACTCTGTGTTTAACCTTTTAAGGATTTGCCTATTTTTTTCCCAAGGATTTGCCTGTTGTTGTATTATTATTGGGTTTTTAAAATTATAGCCATCTGGTGTGTATGAAGTGGTATCTCATTGTGGCTTTTATTTGCATTTCTCTGATGGCTAATTGTGTCAAACATTTTTTCATATGCTTATTGGCCATTGGTATATCTCTTTTTGAAGAAATATCTATTCATATTCTTTGCCCAATTTTTTCATTGTATTGTCTTTTTATTTTTGGTTTGTACGAGTTTTTCATCTGTTCTAAAGAAATCTTTTATCAAATAAATGATTAGCAAGAATTTTCTTTCATTCATGGACTCTCTCTTCATTTTCATGATAGTCTCCTTTGAAGTACAAAAGTCCAATTTTGTCTTTTCTTTAGTTGTTTGTGCTTTTTGTTCAAACATTGCCTGATACAAGATCACGAAGATTCACACTTTTGTTTCTTCTACGAGTTTTATAGTTTACCCCTTACATTGATCTTTCACCCATTTTTGAGTTAATTTTTGTATATCATGTGTGATGGGGGTCCAGTTTTATTTTTCGGATGTGAATATTCCGTTGTCCAAGCACTATTTGTTGAAAAAAACTATTTTTTTCCATTGAATAATCTCTCCCTTCCTTCCCTTGTTCCACCTTTCCACCCTCCTTCCCTTTTCCTCTGGATAGAAAAACTGCTGTATTATACTTAGTAGGAATGGCAAGAGCAGACATTTTTGTTTTGTCCCTAATTGTCTTAGTTTCCTAGGGCTACCATAACAAAGCACCATAAACCGAAGGGATTTTCTCATAGTTCTGGAGCCTAGAATTGTAAAATTAAGGTGTCAGTTGGACCATGCTACACTTCAAGTACTTAGGGAAGTATTTGGTTCATGCCTCTTCTAGTTTCTGGTGTGTGGTAGGCAATCCATGGCCTTTTCTCCCCCCATTTGTCTGTGTCCACTTTTCTCTTATAAAGATAGCAGTCTTGTTGGCTTATTAGGACCTACCCTGATCTCAATTTTGGCCTCATCTTAACTAATAACATCTTCAGAGATCCTGTTTTCAATGAAGGTCATATTGATGGGAGTAGGGACTAAGACTTAAGCTTATCTTTTGAGGAGACACAATTCAGTCTAATTCAACCTGTAACACTGATCTTAGTGGGAAAGCTTTTAGTCTATTACTATGAAATATCATGTATTACACTCACTTTTAAGTGTTTATTGATATTATAATTTCACTGACATTGAGACTGATTCCCTTACCCTACATGAATTCAGATGGTATACTTAATTAAGAGTAGAGGCACAAATCAGAGACCAAAACTCTGGCATTCTTACTGGTTCCAATAGTGACAAGAAAATAACTTGTTGAAGTAATTCCCATTTGTTCCCCATATTTATTTTCCTTAAGACAAAACTTTGAAGAGGGAAGGTGAGGAATATTCAATTAGTTTGTTCTTGGTGGTTTTTTTTACATATAAATGCTTCAGTTTTTCCATGTGTAGTATAATTCATAAATGTAATATTTTAAAGTCAACTCCAAATCATTCATTATTTAGAAAGAGCTTTTAAGCAAATTCTTTTGCGGTTATTACCTTGTATTTATTTATCTTAATTTTTAATTAGTAAGAACATTTTCTTGTTCTCAGTGCGTTTTTCTTTTCAGATTTTTGTTTTGTGATGGTATAGGCTTTGAGGTTTTCAATTGCCTGGAATTATACATTAATATGATCCATGAGTCATGAATATTGATAGATAAAATCTTGAATTTTGGTATATCACTTTGTACTTAGAAAGCTATTACTGGGTTGAACCTAAACAACAGGGAATTAGTGAAAATTCTTTTACTTCTCATTCTCTGGGTTAAAGGGATGGTTGTTGCTTCACATGGTGTTGGCCGGGATGCTAGAGAAGGCTGAAAGATTCAAAACAGCTTCATTCACATGGCTGGTAGTCAGTGTTGGCCGTGGTAAGAGGGCAGCTGGAGCTGTGGTCCAAGGGCTTTGGTTCTTTTCCGTTTGGATCTCCCCAGAGGCTTTTCTGGCTTCCTCACATTGTGGTAACTCAATTCTAAGAAAGTGCATTTAGAGAGATAAAGGCAAATATCATAAGGCATCATACGACCTTACATCAGAAATTAGACAGTATCACTTGTGTCATTCTTTTTATCAGAGCTAGTCTCAGTGTCTCCCTAGATCCAGGGGGAGGGATATATACTCACCTCTTGGTGGTAAGTTGGTTCAGTCATATTGCAAAAGAGCATGTAGGAAGGAAAATGTGAGGCATCTTTAGAAATGCAGTTTATCACAATCCCCATTTGAATTAGAGATGGAGTATTTTGCCCAGCCTAGTGTTGCTAGAAATGTTAATAAAGCACAGGGATTCAATCCCAGGTTAATCTGATTCCAAGAATTTCTTACCCTTCACCAGTGTTCCTCACTGTGGGAGTGAGTTACTTCTTCCAGAGGCAAATAGGAAATAAAGTGAAGGAACAAGAAAGTGTCTGGTCTGTAAGATTTGAGCAAGATCTTGAATGATGAATCAGATTTGGACATGAAATCTGTAAGTGGAATTTGTGACAGAAGCACTAAAATTGCACAGATAGTGAGTTGGGAAATTCCAGGATGTGTAAGGGAAAGAGAAAAGTCATTCTAATGTATAAAGAGGTGAGATTTGTATTTTAGAAATTAAACTGAAGCGATTAGATTGTGGTTGCTTCATAGAGAACCTTGAATAACAAGCCAAAGAGTTTGGATATTTTTAGAAAATGGAGTTTTTGAAAGTTTTGAAGGAAGTGTGTTCTATTAAACATGTACTCCAGAAAGATCCATCTTTTTTGTAAACACACAGAATGATTAGGGCAGTTGAAAAATTACTAATCTGAAAGTCTGGGTAGATTGCATTGGCAGTATTCCAGAGGAAGGTTAACAAATGTTTTGAACCAAGGTACTAGAAATGAGAAGAGATGATGGTTTTCAGAAAAATTGAGGTATTCAAATCAGTAACAATTGACAGCTGATTAGATATGTGGATGAAGGGAAAGTCAAAAGTCAGGGTTCAGTGATATTAAAAGCTGAATGTACCCTTCATATGTTTGAGATTCATAATAAATTAAAGTAGTATTACTGACCACATTTGTACTTTTCCATTCTTTTGAAAACATTAGATTATTCTGAAATAGACTTCATAAAATCTTTGCTAAAATTATTAAGATAAAGCTATATTACTTGATTGCTATCACATTTAACAGGTTTTCATAAATCATGCAAAAAATTATGTCTTGCCATTTCAGACTTTACTCTCTGAATTTCTGAACTACTTCTTTGTTTCCCCTTAGGTTAATGGCACTGATGCAGATTATGAGTATGAAGAGATCACACTTGAAAGGGTAAAGTTATTATCTTGTTTTTATGCATAAATATATTGTTTTAAAGAAGTTTGTAAATATATTACTGTTTCATATAGAATTCTGGGAGAAGATCTTTCTAAAAAAGAACCATAAAATGTTATAAATTCACAGATCATAAAATTAACCATGGTATTTTCAGAACATGTTGCTTTTTTAAATAACTTTTTATTTTAAAATAGTTTTAGATCCACAGAAAAGTTGTAAAGATAGTGCAGAGCTCCCATTTATCCCGAACTCAGTTTCTCCTATTATACACATTTTATATTACTAAAGTGCCATGTCTCAACTAGTGAACCAATATTGAAACATTATTATTAGCTAAAGTCTATTTTTGGTTTCCTTAGCTTTTAACCTAATAATGACTTTTTTTGTTTCAGGATCCCCTCTAAAATACCACATTACATTTAGTTATCATGTCTCTTTATGCTCCTCTAGACTGTTTCTCAGACTTACCTTTTTTTAAATTTTAATTTTATTATTCATATTTAACAAAAATATTTTAAATAAATATTTAATATTCTAGTAACATGATCCACTGAATCCGTTTTCTTTCCTAGCAAAATAACCACTGTAGCTATAATCGGCAAGACTATATTGAAAATTTATTTTCATGCATTCCCCAAATCAGAAAATAATGGGTTATTTATGTAAATTTATTTATAACAAGTATTTATGTAAATTTATTTATAACAATTCAGACCTGTACATTTTCTTAAGACATATTTTCCCTTAAGAATATCTGCTTCACCTTATACCATATTTTAAGAACGCCACCCTTGTCTGACCAATATTTTTGGAAAGTTAAGTATTTCACACAGATTTCCTAATTAACTGAATATATATTTAAGAGTAAAATCCCAAATAATCAGATTTATGTTTGAAGTCAGAATATTTTCTGAATGAGAATAAATAAACTTGAGAAGTTCTTCTACACATATGATTGATCTTTATTGACTTGTTAACTGAATTTGAGCTACCAGCTCAGGTGAGGTGAATACCTGAATAACTTTCAAGTAAGCACAGTATTAATGTATTACATATGTTTTAATATGATATTTTGTGACTTTGTCTAAGCTTTTTTATTTTATTCAGTTTTCATTCTTTCCCTTTTAAATTTCTTTTATTTAGTCAGGACTATATATTGAATTTTTTTACTGATTGAAGAACTTGAATGCCTGAACTTGGGGAGCTCACACAATCTGTTGGTGGTGTTTTTGAGACTGTAATAACCCTTGAAGAATTTAGACTGAAATTTTTTTTATTAAAGTTAAGTAGGATTTTATGGCAAATCATGGCAGAGTATACATTAAATTATTTAACTTAATACTAACAGTTAAATAATAAATCCAGATATATCTGCCTGAAAGCCATTCCTTAAATAAAATTGTCTTTAAAGACTTTGTAGCAATAGAATCCTTTCTTCAATGAAAAGGTTATTTAGAAATTCTGTATGTAAAACAAGATTAAGGTAGGGCAGCTTTTGCAAAATTTATTTTGCTGTCAAGAAAGCTCATTAATGTTAAGTTCTCAGGTTAGGCTTCCAATATAAAAAAATGTTGGGTTTTTTTTGCTTAAATAAGGTTTTTTGTCTAAGCACATGGAGGATTAATGGCAGCTGTTATTTAAGCAGCTACTATTTGGTCATTTTCAAACAAACTGATGGCAGTGTTAGCAGAAGAAAAACACATTCCCCATCCCTTTTATTTTAAATGCTGAAATAATATATTGATTTAATCTATTAAGAAATAATAGCAGCAGACAGATCATTTCACTGTTTTCCTTTTAAGAGAAATTTGTCTCATCATTGGGTGAGGTGCAGTGTAAATGAAAGAGATTTGTTTCAACATCTCTGCAAACAGGTGACTAATCTGAAGGATATATTGCACATACTTTTGAATAACGAACCATAGACTAGATTAAAAAGTGCCCAGTACATTTTCTTCAACCTCATCTACTTAGTAGCAATACAAGGACTTTTCTTATAATAGGAGCATGTCTTTTCTTAATTTAAAATCTTTATATTCCATGTCAGACTTTGGAGAATATTTCTGTATTAGTACAATTTTTAGGTCCTATAATGACCTCAGGTCCCTATCAATAACGATTATTCTTACTATTTCTGGAATGTTGTTTTTAAAATAAGTCCATAGATTATGGATTATTCAGAATTTTATATTGTACTTTAGTCAGGTTTTATCTTTTTTTATTCAGTCCCAGATTTTTTCTCTATCCTCAGGGAAATTCAGGGCTTGGTTTCAGCATTGCAGGAGGTACGGACAACCCACACATTGGAGATGACTCAAGTATTTTCATTACCAAAATTATTGCAGGGGGAGCAGCTGCCCAGGATGGAAGATTGCGGTATGTTTTACACTTTATTTTATGATGGCAAATTTACTTCATAGTTTTTCCTTTTAATCAAACTGAATAAGGGATAAATACAAATAATAAACATCATAATAACTAACATAGGGTAGTTGTTCAAACACCATTCAAATGAATGAGAGAATTATGCTCTAAGCATTGTTTCCCTCTTTTCATTTAAGGAATTCAATTTTCTGTTATAGGGATATTATAACATTTTGAATAGTAGAGTTGACTAATGGTTTAAATATTTCTGAGCAAATTTATAGAAATTTTAGATTTCCCTTTAATTTCAAATACATTCTTAAAATGTTTTCCATTTATTTTCTGGATTGGAAGCATTTATGTAAATTTATTTAAATCACAAAGGATCAAATATGTGATCCTTTATATTCCCATACCACAAAAAGTTAAGTATATCAAAAACTTTAATTGAATAGATAAAAATAGCCTTGACCTCTTGTTTAAATTTAGTGTTCCACTTTGGAAGATGTCTTCAGTCAACTTTGTTCCTTTAGGCCAGGAGTTCTTAATAAGGGGTCTGTGAGCTTGAATTGAAATTCAAAAAAACATTATTCTTATGGGGACGTGTTGGTGCAGGTGTGATTTATTTATTAAATAATACACAGTATAGTGTGGACTTCATGAGGAGTTTGTGGTTTTCACCTGACTAGCAAAGGTGTCCATGGAACAAAAAAGGTTAAGAACCCCTGCTTTCAGTCATAGATTATGACACTTGCTGTTTCTTTGTTATTTTTATTAATGATAGCAGTCTGAAGATTTTAGGGCTAAGGATTCCTATATAGTCTGTTAAATTAAGACTATTGGTGCCTAATGCAGCTCTTCCATTTCTAAACTTTACTTCTCACTGAATATGACACGTAGTATATTAATTGAATAAGATATAAGAATTAATAATTTGACCATTCATGTAAACATAGACATTTACTTCCTGCTTCTTTTACTGGCCTTTTCTTTTACTTTCACTGCTTACAAAAAATTACGATCACTTTATTCCACTAAAGAATACAGTATTTTATGATGTCTTTGTCTTTGGATATAGAATTTCTTTACTGTAAAGAAAGAATTAGATGTAGAAGCTTATCAGAGTCCGTTTTAAAATTTTAATTATGTTTCCCCTTCCTTGCCCAATTCAAAATGACCACCTTTTTTTGTTAATGTAAATACCATGCAGTTGAAACTGACAATCAAGCTACAGAAGAAAGGTTAAGGCTAGGAACAAATCACACTTTTAAAAAAACCTATTATGATGTCAAATTAATACCAGTTATTTATATAAGAAACCTTTTAATTAAATGACTTAATCTTTAACATGTATGAATTTCAAGAAATAATTTCATCTTTTAACTCTAGTATCTAGGTTGAAAAGGTGCTTAAGTATTTGTTGTACAAATCAATGAAGCCCTAGTTTTGCTGCTTATTAGCTCTGTGACCTTTAACTAGTTATTCAGTCTATTTGAGGTTCAGTTTTCTAATCTTTGAATCATAAACCCTGTCACTCCTTTACCTGGTGGCCTTGGAAAAACTTTTTAAACTGTCTTTGTACCTCAGTTTCTCCATTTGAAAGAATGGGAATGAAATACGTATCTAACAGATTGTTGTGAGTGTTAAAACACTAAATGTACTTTACATGTGGCTAGTGATAAATAATTGTTTACCTTTTCCTAGAGTATCTTAATGCCTGTAATACAGTAAACATACAATAGGCATATCAATGGTAGCTGTTATTATTTATTATAAGAATTTCATGTGTGTTAACTGTTATTTGCACTAATTTTTTTCCCTCCTTTTGCTAAAATATTTTTATTTATATTAGTATTTGATACATTGGGATTTAACAGTGTCTTCATTCATATTTCCTATAGTAAAGAATTATTCTCTTTACCTTGAAAATGAAATGCCATGAAAAATTGATATTTCAAATCATCCTTTTTAATATTTAAATTTTTTTCTCAGGGTCAATGACTGTATATTACGAGTAAATGAAGTAGATGTTCATGATGTAACACATAGCAAAGCAGTTGAAGCATTGAAAGAGGCAGGGTCTATCGTACGCTTGTATGTAAAAAGACGGAAACCAGTATCAGAAAAAATAATGGAAATAAAGCTAATTAAAGGCCCTAAAGGTATGTGATAAATCAAACCAAGAGAAATTATTAAGTAAGAAGTCTGAATTATTTGAATTTGGTTAAAGCAGGAAGTTTTAGGTTGTATATACATTAACAGAATAAAAAATTTTTAAATAAAAACTTGTAAAAATACGGTACATTATTTAAAAATGAGACAGTACAACACGAATAGTGATTCCTAAGGTAAACCATTGAGTGTAGTTAATAGTGCAATTATAAAAATTTGCTAACATCAGTAGTAACAAATGTTTCATGATTTTTCTGTAACCCACAACTTATCTAATTTTTTTAAAAGCAAGCAAAAAAGAAATTTCTGAGTTAAATATAATTGTTTATGACTCACATTCAAAAATTAAAAATACTGGTTAATTGTTCAGTGAATTTTTGTGAATTAGAGAATTTCTGTATTTCTACTGATTTTGCCTTAGGTAGATTTAGAAAGTCTGATAGATTTGTCCGTTTGTATTAAGTACCATTATGTGAATGACTTTTAGCATTAAAAGAAATGAAATATTCTTGCCCTTGAATATTTGAAAGTCAAATATAGTATTGATAGTAACTTCTGATCATTAATCTGCAAAGTACATTAGAAGCAGACACAAAGCCTAAGTTAAAAGAAGAAAGTATTTAAGGGTGTGTCATGAGCAGTTTCATCTGTAATAAAAACAGTTAAGATGGGATTTCTCATTTTAAAAACATGATATTGAGGGTAATGGAAATAGTGATGCTAACATGTGGCTTCATGGAAGAAGCAGGATTTCAGAAGTTCAGCAAATGAAAAGAAAAGGAATAGTTGGAGATTTGTCTAGTCCAGAAGCTATGCGATATATGAATTACAGAAACTCCTTACTTAAAACTTATTTCACAGAATATTGGGGATAGAACAAAGGTATACACCATTTGTAAAACCTTTCAGTCTGTCCAACACCAACAGACCATTTTATTATTTTTCTCAGTTATTTTAATCTTGTGAAGGTATTAAAAGTATTAGAAGTAAAATTAAGATGGAAGGAAAAGTGACACATTTATAGTGTCTCTTTGGGCATTTGCATTTACAAAAAGCCTTTGAGAAGAAATCCTCAAAAAAGGAAGCCATTTGTAATTATAGGAGTACCTATATTTATAATTGTCACTGTTCTGTTTGCAGAACAGATACTTAGGATGAGAAAAGTAGATAGCTAGATAGATTCTTTTCTGTTTTAAAAAACTTAAATGTGATGAAATTATTACCTTCATTAAATTATTTCTGTCATTTCTTTCTGGGTTTAAGTTACCGTTTACTGATGAGACTCTAAAACTAGTCTTTTCCAAGCAGGTCTTGGATTCAGCATTGCTGGGGGTGTTGGAAATCAGCATATTCCTGGAGATAATAGTATCTATGTAACCAAAATAATTGAAGGAGGTGCAGCACATAAAGATGGCAAACTTCAGATTGGAGATAAACTTTTAGCAGTAAGTACAAGAAGTCTGTTTTTTCTTTGTTTTTTAAGCCATTTCAATGCCTATTTCTGACAGAATTAAGAATTCTACATATCTGAAATGGTTAATTCATGTTTAAGTGACTGAATACTAAGCTTGCTTTAGTCACAACCTGAAAAATGATTCTTTGTATTATCTTTATTTGCCATTTTCTTTACTTTCCTAGTCTTTTTGTTTCCTTTCGTGCATCTTTTTTGTTGTTGTTAAGTGTAGGGGGACTCAGATGCACAGAATTGTTTAATTTTAATTCTTAGATTCATGTAACATGCTGTCATCATTTGTTCATGTGTGATCCTCTTTTGTTTTAACTGACTTAATTTATTATTTATAATATAATGAAAACTAGCAAGTTCATTACCCAGCTAAGATCTAGAACATCAACCATTTGTGTTTCTCATTCCTTTGCTTGTTTTTTTCTTTCCTTTTAAAATTGTTTTATTTTTACCTACCAAAAACATTAATTTAAAAAGTCAGACCATTAGATAAAACTGTTTTTTTTTTTCCAATTTGGATGCTTTTTATTTCTTTTTCTTGCCTGAGTGCTCTGGCTAGAACTTTCCATTACTGTATTGAATAGAAATTATGAGAAATGGCATATTAGTCTTGTTTCTCATCTCAGGGGAATAACTTTCAGTATTTCACCATTGATTATGATGTTACCTATGGATTTTCATAAATGGCCTTTATCATGTTGAGGAAGTTCCCTTCAATTCTAATTTATTAAGTACTTTTATCATGAAAGGGTGTTGGATTTTGTCAGTTGAAATGTTGGATTTCTGCTTCAGTTGAAATGATTATGTGATTTTTCACTTCATCCTACTAATGTTTTGCATTACTTTGATTTTCATATATTGAACAACTCACTTGATCATAATTTATAATTCTATAATCCTTTTAATATGTGGCTAAATTCTATTTGCAAGGATTTTGTTAAGGATTTTTTTAATCTGTAGTCATAAGGGATATTGGTGTGTGATTTTTGTAGAGTCTTTGTCTGGCATCAGTAATAGAGAAATGCTGGCCTTATTGACTCTTTTAGGAAGCATTCCTTTCCTTCAATTTTTCTAAGAGTTTGAAGAGGATTGGTGTTAATTCTTTAAATGCTTGGTAGGATTCATCAGTGAAGCCATCTGTTCCTGAGGACTTTTTGTTGTTGTTACTGTTAAAAGGTTTTTGATTACTGATTCATTCTCTTTAGTTGTTATAGTTCTATTCAGATTTACTATTTTTTTCTTGAATAATTTTTGGTAGTTCTCGGGTTTCTAAGCATTTGTCTCTTTCATCCAGGTTATCCACTTATTGGTGTGTAATTGTTCATAGTATTCTCTTATAATACTTTAAATTTCTGTTATATCAGTAGTATTTTTCCCTCATTCATTTCTGATTTTAGTAATTTGAAATCTCCCTTTTTCCTTTGTAACTCTAGCTTAAGGTTTATTTTGTTGATCTTTTTAAAGAACCATATTTGGTTTCATTGATTTTCTTTATTTTTTTTCTATTCTTTATTTCATTTATCTTTGCTCTAATCTTTATTATTTCCTTCCTTCTGCTAACTAGTCTTATTTTTTTTTCTAGTTCCTTAAAGTGTTCAGTTAGGAGATCTTTCTTTTTTATTTAGGCATTATAATTACACTGCTTTTGCTGTATCCCAATTCTAAAGTTCACTTGGAAAACGTACTGTGTAAGAATTAGCAAGAAAAGTTTAAAGAAGGACTAAAAGAGGAGACTTATCCTACCAGATTGAGACAACCTAAAGCATTGATAATAAAGTAACCTTTTATTGGTGTAGGAATAGATACATCACTTCACAGACTTTTTAAAAATAAATTGTCTTATTCTGTGTTGGCAAAGAGCCAGGTGATGGTCCAGATAAATGTTGTAGTGAGTGTAAATTTGTTAAAACTGTGTTCAGAGAACAATTGAGTGTTACCCATCAAAGTGGAAAATGCTTAGACTCTTAGGAATTCAATATCTAGGAACTTAGCTATATAAAATATAGATGTACATAAATAAATATGTACATTTATTTATGTAAATTCATTGGGATTTCCTATACAAACAAAAATATGAAACAACTTTATTAAAATGGGAATGGCTTAAGAAATTACGGTTTAACCACACAATAGTATAATATGCAGCCGTTCGTTTTGTATTTATTTATAACATAACTCAGTTTTCAACAAGTTTATTGCATTCAAATACAATGTTTTCAGGTTGAAGACATTTCTGGAAATCAGTTGGGGGGAAATAAGTATGTTCCTTTATTGCAGGTCTTTATTTCTTTAAGCCACTTTGTTGCAGTGTGGAGAATTGTTTCCTTCCGTTTGAAGAACTCCCTTTAGCATTACAGTAGGGCAGGTCAAATTGTGACGAATTCCTTCTGCTTTTCTTTATCTAGGAATGTCTTAATCTCCCCCTCAGTTTCGAAAGAAAATCTTGCCAGATATAAAATTCATGGATAGCATTTGTTTTCCATCAACATTTTTAAGTATTTCAACCCCATTGCCTTCTTGCCTCCATGATATCTGATGAGAAATTGGTACTTAATCTAATTGGGACACCCTTGTTCTTTTTTTCTCTTGCAGCTTTCAGAACTCTCTCCTTGCCTGTTGCATTCAATAGTGTAATCAATATGTGACAGGTTTCTTCTCCTTCAGGGACGCCTATAATGTGCATATTGGTGCGACTGATGGTGTCTCAGATGTGTCTTAGGCTCTTTTCACTTTGAATATTTCTTTTATCTTTCTGCTCCTCAGCTTGACTCATTTCAAGTGTCTTGTCTTTAAGGTCACTGTTTCTTTCTTCTCCCAGCTCCAAACTGCTCTTGAAACCCTCCTGGGCATTTTTTTCCTCTAGTTATTGTGGCCTTCAACTGCAGTAGTTCTGTTTGGTTCCTTATTATAATTTCTCTCTATTTACTAATATTCTCATCTTACTCATTCGTTGTTGTCCTAGTATCCTTTAGTTCCTTCATCTCCTTGGACATTTTTAAGGTCATTTTTTAAAATACTTTGTTTTTTCCACATTCTGGTCTTCTTTGTTGGTGTTTTTTGGATTTTTATCATCTACATGTGGATGGGCCATCATTTCCTGTTTCTTTGTTTGTCATTTACTCTTTTATTGCATACTGTACATTTTAATATATTAAAATATTAACTCTGAGATTTATTCCCTGCTATGTGTGGTTTCTTGATTTTCTATCCAGCTGGTGATAAGAAAATTTTTCTTGAGCTTCAGCCCTTCTATTAGTAAGGTCTGCGCAAGATAAATGCACTGTGCAATGTTTTCCCTGTCTTGTCCTGGGCTTTTGCTTGTTATTTATTTTGAAGTTCCCCTGTCTAAAGGAGTTTGGTAGTTCTCTCTGTTTCTCAGGAGACAGGACTTCCTTTTCTGGGTATTTAAAGCCAGCAAGCCTTTGCTTCAGACTGTCTGCCTCTATTGTTTCTTGCACTCCTTTTTTGTCTTAAGCTGATTTTACCTGGACAGCAAACTCTGGAGGGAGGTGCACTCTGGAGGGAGGTGCACACTGGAGAGGACTTTCCCAAATCAGTCTTTCCAGCCAAAACAGGGCCAAGGACCCACAAGGGGACACAGACTGGCTCCACAGGGCCCAGTAGTAGGGATTAGGAAGGGCACCAAGAGTCTCTTGGACAGCTCCCCAAGGCTGAGCTTTCTTGGCCTGCCCAGTAAATGCAGCCCTTCGACTGTCTCCCACCACCCTGAGGAAGCCCTGTATCCTTAAGTCTCCACTGCTGCCACCCCTGTCCAGGGCGATTTGAAACAATGGCTACTTCTGCCCTTGTCCAAGTGGATCAGAACAGTGGCTGCTGCTGCCTTTGTCCAGGATGGGTTGAAGCAGTGGCTGCCCTCAGAGCCAGGCCTCCCAGGATCTGAAGTCACCAATCAAAAACTGTGATTGGGGGGAGTGGATGTGTTTCAAGCAGTTGAGTGCCTCCTTCCCACATGGGAAGTCCTGGGTTCATTTCCCAGTGCCTTCTAAAAACAAAAGACAACAAGCAAACAAACCAAAAAAAATTCAGGGGAGTCATTGTGACTCAGTGGTTGAGCACTGACTTCCCACATATGAGGTCCTGGGTTCAGTCCTCAGCCCCAGTGCCTCAAGAAAAACACAAACCCGTGATTGGTAATTGGCTATTTCCACCTCTGGTTTTGGAAAAGAGGAATTTTACATCCATTTCTGTCACCAGCAAGCATGGCAGCCTGCTGCAGGAGTAGTTGATTTACACTTGTAGCCGTGAGTGAAGAGAGCAGTTCACTGTTCTTGATGGTAATTTATTCAGCCTCTTTCTCCTTCTCTTCCCTGGTTGCTATACAGTGTTATTCTGGCCTCCAGAGTTTTAAAATAGTTCTTTAAGACAGTTCATGCCTTTTTTTTTTTAATAAACCAATTTTATTGATACATATTAATAAAGCATACAGTTTATCAAAAGTGCACATTCAGTGGTATGTGGTATAGTCACATAGTTGTGTATTTATCATTTCATTATTAAAGCATTTTCATTCTTTTTTTTTTTAAGATTTATTTATCCCCCCCCTCCCCAATTTTCTGCTCTCTGTGTCCATTTGCTGTGTGTTCTATTTCTGCTCATATTCTTTTCAGCGGCACTGGGAAACTGCATCTCTTTTTTGTTGTGTCATCTTGCTGCATCCTCCTTGGCAGGCTGCAATTTTTTCGTGCAGGGTAGCTCTCCTTACGGGGCGCACTCATTGCACATGGGACTCCTGTACACAGGGGACACCCCTGCATAGCACGGCACTCCTTGTGTACATCAGCACTGTGCATGGGCCAGCTCACCACACTGGTCAGGGGGCCCTGGGCTTGAACCCTGGATTTCCCATGTGGTAGGTGGATGCTCTATCAGTTGAGCCAAATTCACTTCCCTTGATTATTTCAATAGTAATAATAATAAAAAACAGACAAAAACACAAGAAATTCCTCACCTCTCAATCTGTATGTTTACCCTGCTATACATAGCTGCTATTTCTCGCTATTCTTGCAAAATTATTTGTTTATTAAGCAGTTTTATTGAGATATATTTACATACCATATGGTCTAGCCAAAGTGTGTAATCAGTGGCTTTTAGTATAATCAGAATGCTATACATTCATCATCTGAAAAATGTAGAACAATTTCATTACTGCAAAAAGAAAGATTTTGCATTCCTTAGCATTCCTTCCCCAGCCCTCCATAATCAGTAATCTAATTTCATCTTTATAAACTTATTTGTATTTACATTTGGTATAAATGGAATCATACAATATATAGTACTCTGTATCTGGTCACTTGGTATAATGTGTTGTTTTTTTCCTGATAACTAATATTTTGTAGTATTAACCTTCATTTCTTCAGCTTTAAGAAGAACGGTCTTATACCTGCAGTTTTACCCTTATTCATATTTCACACAATAGATTTATATTTCACATAGTATATTTAGTTCATAATAGCCAATCATTCAGCATTTGTCATTTTGTGTCTGTCTTGCTTCTCTCAACATAATGTCATTCAGGTTCATCCATGTCGAGTTTCATGACTTCATTTCTTCTAACTGCTACATGATATTCCATTGTGTATATACTCCACAATTTGTTTCTTCATTCATCAGTTGTTGGACACCTAGGTTGTTTCCAGCTTTTGGCTGTCATCAGTAACACTGCTATGATCATTGGTGTGCAGATGTCTATTCTTGTCACTGCTCTCAGTATTATACTTCTAGGTTCTAAGTACTTCTGAACTTTCCAAGTTATCGATTCAGTTCCATTGGTCAATCTGTATGTCCTTATGCCATTACCATGCTGTTTTCACCACTGTAGCTAAGTGTAATATGCATTAAAATCAGGAAGTGAGAGTCCTCCAATTTCATTTTTTTATGACGTTTTCGACTATTATGAGCCCCTTACCCTTCCAAATAAATTTGATTATTGACTTTGCGATTTCTGCAAAAAAGGCTGTTGGGATTTTTTTGGGATTGCATTGAATCTGTAAATTAGTTTGGGTAGAATTGACATCTTAATAATATTTAGTTTTCCAGTCTGAACATAGAATGTCCTTCCATTTATTTCAGTCTTCTTCAGTTTTTTATTGGCAATGTTTTGTAGTTTTCTGAATATAGGTTCTTAATGTCCTTGGTTAAGTTTATCCCTAAATAATTTATTCTTTTAGTTGCTATTATAAATGGAATTTTTTTCTGATTTCCTCCTCAGAATGCACATCAGTAGTTCATAGAAATGCTTTTGATTTTTGCATATTAGTCTTGCATCCCACTTCTTTGCTAAACTCGTCTATTAATTCTAGTAGCTTTGTTGTGGATTTTTCAGGATTTTCTAGATACAGGGTCATGTTATCAGAAAATAGTATAAGTTTAGTTCTTCCTTTCCTATTTGGGTGCCTTTTTTTTCTTTGTCTAGCTTAATTGCTCTAGCTAGAACTTCTAGCACAATATTGAGTAATAATGGTGACAGTGGGCATCCTGTCTTTTTCCTGATTGCAGTAGGAAAAGCTTTCAGTCTTCCATGGTTGAGTACAGTGCTAGCTGTAGGTTTTTCATATATGCACTCTATATGAGAAGTGTCTTTTATAAAGGCTATTTATTTGGGGTAGAAGCTTACAGTTACCAGGCCATAAAACATAAGTTATTTCCCTCACCAAATTTATTACCACGTGTTGGAGCAAGATGGCTGCCCACCTCTGTAAGGGTTCAGACTTCCTGGGTTCCTCTCTTCCCTAGACTTGCTTCTGTCTGGGCTCAGTACCTCTGCTATCTCTATAAGGCCAGCTGTAGACTATCAGGTGAACAACTTATTTCTCTTCCCCCAGGGCCTTTTCTCTTTCCTCATAACCAAGCGCCTCTGTGTGCTTATTTCCCAGGTCTTCAGCTCAAAACTCCAGCATCAAAACTCCAACTCTCTTCTCTGTTGCCTGGTTTTCTCTGTGAGTCCCTGCCCACCACATCCTACTCATGTGGCCCTATCAACGCCCTAATAATAATTTAATCACACCCAGAGAAACAGACCAGTTTACAAACATAATCCAATATCTATTTTTGGAATTCATAAACATTGCCAAACTGCTACCTCTCTTTTGGAGTGTTTGTTTTTTTTTTAATCAAGAAAGGGTGCTGTAATTTGGCAAATGGCTTTTCTGCATCAATCGAGAAGATCATGTGATTTTCCTTCTTCAGTTTATCAATGTGATTTAGTACACTAATTAATTTTCTTGTGTTGAACCACCCTGGCATACCTGGAATAAAACCCACTTGATAGTGGTGTATAATTTTTTTAATGTGCTTTTGGATTCTGTTTGCAAGTATTTTGTTGAAGGTTTTTGCATCTCTATTCATTAGAGACTTTGGTCTGTAAATTTTTTTTTTTTTTTTTTTTAGTATCTTCATCTGGTTTTGGTATTAGGATAATGTTGGCTTCATTGAAAGAGTTTGGTAGCATTCTTTCCTGGTCAAATTTTTGGAAGAGCTTGAGCAAGATCAGTATTAAGTCATCTTTGAATGATTGGTAGAATTCACCTATGAAGCCATCTGGTCATGTGTTTTTTTCGTGCTTGGGAGTTTTTTGATGACCATTTCAATTTCTTGTTATTGGGTTGTTGAGGTCTTCTGTTTCTCCTAGTGTCAGTATAGGTGGTTGTGTATTTCTAGGAATTTTTGCAGTTCATCCACATTTTCTAGTTTTTTTGGCATATAGTTACTCATAGTATCCTCCTATGATCTCTTATATCTGTGGGGTCAATAGTAATGTCCCCCCCCTCTCATTTCTGATTTTATTTACATTAGTCTT